>NC_058083.1:196221568-196546324 GCF_014858855.1 Bufo gargarizans
TGATGACCTATCGTCAGAATTGGTCAGTGATGGCTAACCTTGGCACTCCAGCTGTGGTGAAACTACGACTCCCAGCATGCTCCATTTATTTCTACAGAGTTCTGAGAGCAGCCAAGCAAGGGGGCATCTTGGAAGTTGTAGTTTTACCACAGCTGGAGTGCCAAGGTTAGCCATCACTGGAATAGGTCATCAATATCTGACTGGTGGGGATCCAATACCCAGGACCCCGCTGATCAGCTGTGAGATGAGGAGGTGGTATAGATACATTTTTTTTTAGCACAGACCCCAGCATATTAAGGATTGTGTATTGAGTATTGTGGAGGGTATATTAAGAAGGTTTGGAGCGTGTTGAGCTAAATGTGTTCAGAGGCCTGTCTGACTTTCACATCCCTCATAAGCTAGGTGCAGTTGATTTTTCCGTTTGTACATCTAAACTAAACACACCAGAATGCACCACATTTTGGAATAACAAGATCCAGATGCAATCACATTATTAAATGGGAGCCAATGCATTTGTTTCACTGTAACACTCACCATTCCTGAAGAGTTTTCACAATGCTACTTATGTCCTTCTTGGGAATGTCCCGTCCAATGCAGAAATCAACTTCTAGCACATGATTGCGTTGATCAAGTTTGCCCTGAATGATGTCTGTGTAAACTGCTTCTATGATTAGATCCTCCAACTCTCGAAGGTTCCTCATGTCTAAATCTTTCAGCAGCACAGAATATGGAATGCACTGACAAGTTAAAAACAGTATTAATATAAAGTAATAACATAATAATACAAACCCATCAGCTGCCCGCCCCCCCATGCAATAATGACAGTAATGTCACAGAACAGAGATCAGGACTCAATGTAAATCATCTAGCAATTACTAGCCAAAGAGATGACAGAATGTGTAAAGAATGCTGCTAGCACAATATCTAAACTATAGGTGATAAACCACATTATTTTAGGGCATATATATTTTTTGTAAACCTAATATGCCTTATCCCACCTAGTCTTCCATATTAAAGGGATTTTCTGAGTCCTCAGGATAGGTCATTAGTATCTGACTGGTGGATGTCCGACACCTGGGACCCCTGCCGATCAGCTGTTTGAGAAGGCACCAGCGCTCCTGTGAGCAGCTTGGCTTTCTCACAGCTTACCAAGCACAGCGCAGTACATTGTATAGCGGCTGTGCTTGGTATCGCGCTCAGCCCCATTCACTTCTACGGAGCTGAGCTGCATCGGTCCTAGGCCATGTGAGTGATGAACGGGTTATCACTCGGCCTAAAGAAAGCAGCAAAGGAGGTGTGCGGGTGCCTTCTCAAACAGCTGATAGGCGAAGGTCCCTGAGGATAGATCATCCGTAGTGTTGAGCGACTCGAGCTTTGTAAATCCAAAGTCGATTAGCTCCAAACTTCATTTTACGTCTCTGTACAGAATTAAAATGTATGGGCTCTGGCGAGGCGAACCGAGTTATATTGAATAACCTCGGCCATCGATTCTTAAACATTAAAACATGGATCCATGTTTTAAAATGGTCTTAAAGTTTAAAACTTTACAGCATTCAAACGAAGATTTGACCGAATTTATGATCCGAAGCTTGGAAAAGCCTTTTAACCTACCGTAAATGGTGATTGGGGGAGAAACTATGGGTAATTTTACTGTTTTCCATAGAAGCAGTGGCTTCTGTAAAAGGTGTTTCCCATTATATTACGTTTTATGCCATAACCTACTTATCAGCAATCAAACCTCTTGGACTCCCACCGATTCCTCAGAAGAAAGTGGATTCTAGTTCTTTGTATTTTTTCTCTTAAACCCACTGCACAATCAAACTCTGTCCAGAGAACTGATGCTCAGCCTTATCCATGTAAATGTGACTGAGCTGAAGTTTCTGCACTGCATACAAGCTATATTTTACAAGCATTGTGGCATTGTGAAGGGGATCAAATTCCAACAATCATCAAATGGGTTTTTCAGGAAAAAACAAATACAAAAAATGTGTCATATGGCAATTATGGATCCTGCACACACCATTCATATTACCTTCATCCTAGATGCAAGGCTTACAATTGTCAGGTGTTTCAGCTTGTTTTTCTGTACAGCCGAAAGTTCTGGCAAACTGTCCTTTAATGCTAGAAGTAAAAAATAAAAATAAATATTCAGGCAAAGTTACAATTCCATGTCTAAGGGAAAAGCTTGTTTCACGCTGCTGCTTAGGGTACTTTCACACTTGCGGCAGTGTGATCCGGCTGGCAGTTCTGTCATCGGAACTGGCCGCTGGATCCGCCGATCTGCCGCTGACTGAAAGCATTTGTGAGACGCTTGTCATGCGGACCGACGGATCCGTCTTGCACATTTTTACCGATCTGCACATGCGCATGCCGAAATGCCGGATCCGGCGCTAATACATTCCTATGGGAAAAAATGCCGGATCCGGCATGTCTTCAGTTTTTTTCGCCGGAGAGAAAACCGTAGCATGCTGCGTTTTTCTCTTTTGCCTGATCAGTCAAAACGACTGAACTGAAGACATCCTGATGCAAACTGAACGGATTACTCTCCATTCAGAATGCATGGGGATATACCTGATCAGTTATTTTCCGGTATAGAGCCCCTAGGACGGAACTCTATGCGGGAAAAGAAAAACGCTGATCAGGCATATCCCCATGCATTCTGAATGGAGTAATCCATTCAGGATGCATCAGGATGTCTTCAGTTCAGTCATTTTGACTGATCAGGCAAAAGATAAAACCGTAGCATGCTATGGTTTTATCTCCGGCGAAAAAAAGACTTGCCTGAATGCCGAATCCGGCATTTTTCCCCATAGGAATGTATTAGTGCCGGATCCGGCATTCAAAATACAAAATGTGAAAAAAGATACAAGACGGATCAGTCTGTCCGCATGACAAGCGGAGAGACAGATCCGTTCTTGCAATGCATTTGTAAGACGGATCCGCATCCGGATGCGTCTCAAAAATGCTTTCAGTCACATCCAGATTGGCGGATTCGGCAGGCAGTTCCCACAACAGAACTGCTTGCCGGATCACACTGCAGCAAGTGTGAAAATAGCCTTAAAGGTGACAGACTGGTGAACTGTACAATTTTTCCCCAAGATTTGCATTATATATATATTTTTATTTTTTTTATTTTTTTTGTCTAAGAATTTTCACTATAACTAGGAACTGGAAATCATTTCCAAATGCACATTTTTATAACAGTCACTAAATCAGAGAACCTTACTATAGAGTAAAGCAGATCAAATCTTACCAACATAATCTGGATACGTTCCATAAGCAAACAAATTCAAGAGTTGTAGGTAGCCAGAATGTGGGCCATCTGCAAGCTATATGGAGAAACATAAGATACCAAGTGTGGGTAAAGCGGCATGAGATCAATCACTGGCGCGTCCAAAAAGTGACAATTTCAGCATTATAAGTGCAACCTCAATTTTCAATTGGTTTTGCTTTGCGCCAGTCATCTAATAACTCTTATCTGTCAACTACTAAGAGGTCATAAACACTTATTTAGCGCCATTCTTATCAGTAAGGTAAGAACTGAGCTGTCAAAGAGCAGAGATAAGGAGCCATCAGCTGAGCTGCCTGACAGAGCAGAGAGAAAATGTAGAACCAGCTACTCAAAGCTGTGCAGGGAAAACGCCTCAACATGACCAATTGAAAAAATTATTTTTAGCTCAAAAAGAGTACAATGCAATAATAATAAAAAATGACCACCAAAGGATATACATAGCCTTCTGCAGCAAGTATTAAAAGTGACGTGTCTAAATGTAAAGTATGTAACACACATTTTAGGTGTTAAAATCATCTAAAGGTAACCTGTCAGGGGTAGTGTTGAGCGAAGGTTCGGCGTCCAAGGTTCCGTTTCTTACCTCTTGTACTGTGGGTAAATCTAGTAGTTCTCCAAACACATAAACTCCTTGAGCTTCTAATACTTGGTTGACGAGGGCTGGGAGAGCTGAACCTTTCGTGCCTTTGGCCAGTAAGATGAATTGCTCCAGGACACTACTGGATGGCTTCTGTTCTCCTGCCATACTACAGCTAGGTCTATGAGAGCTGGAGGGAAGAAGAGGCATTAGAAGACCGAGTAGAAATGTTCAGCAATAAGGGAAAACATTTCAAGAGAAAATAAATGGAAACAGAATCCCGGAGTTGCTCTGTCAGATAGTCAGTTCCTTAAAGGGGTTGTGCAGTGTAAAGATATTGATGACCCATTCTCAGGATAGGTCACCAATACCAGATCGATGTGGCTCCCTGCAGACTTTCGTGCATAAAATCCAGTGTATTACAGTACCAAAGTAAATGAGATTTTCTGAACCTCATGTACTAGGTGCGTATTTTGTACATGTGGACATTGAGCGGTGGTGTGGCTTCACGTCAATTGTTTGTGCAGCTCCACTGCGGATGTATTGTGGTATCCCCCATAGACTTCAATGTGGTTGTTAGAATACACGTGATAAACGGTGGGGGGCTTATGTGCCTTTTTCTGCATATAAATTCACAGGCACCTACCACACACTCTGCTACAAGTGTATCCAGTCTAGGCAATGCTCCGCTATATCCCTTTACTGTATCCACACATATACCAGCTGTTCCCACTATACAAACAGTGTGGGAAATACTGTGCATGCCTCTATCAAGAGGAGGGTCCCAGATCAGACCAGATCGCCGTGCGTATAGCCCCCACTGTATCTGTTCCCGCACAGGCTGCCATAACACCGCTTAGGCCCCTTGTAGATGGGCGAGTATCATGCTCCGGACTCCGAACGAAACACCCACCCTGACCTCTCAGCACTGCTGGGGTCACATAGCATTATATTGATTTATGATGCTATCTAACCCTAAGAGGTCTGGAATGTATTAGATGACACTGACATAAAACTGTCAGTCTTATACAATACATTCCAGAACTGTAAGGGCTCATTCAGACGGCCGTATGCTGTCCGTAAAAATGCGGATCCGTTTTTTTTTGTGGATTAGATTCTGTCCCATTCATTTCTATGGAGCCCTTTTCTTCCATTGCACGGCTCAGCAAAAAAATGAAACATGTCCTATACTTGTCAGTGAAAATCAGGACATGGCCCTATTGAAGTCTATGAATCAGCAAAAAAACGTAATGCAATCGGTCTTTTTGCGGACAGCATACAGCCGTCTGACTGAGCTCTAAGGGTTAGATAGCATCATCAATCAATATAATGCTATGTGACCCCGGCAGTGCTGGGAGTCCGGAGCATGACACTCGCCCGTCTGCAAGGGCCTTAGACTGGCTTCATGCAGTCTTGTTTGTAATGTGACCAGAAGTTATTACCCTATTATAATCATTACAAAGCTTGTTTTTTCATGGTGTGTTATAGCCCCCCCAAAATAAAAAAAAAAATACTGTGTGATAGAAGTAGGAATGAGCAAATTGAGATGATTCACATAAAACTTTGTTCTAATACTGTGCGGAGCAGGAGCTCCGTACAGTATTAGAATGTATTGGCTCCGATGAGCCGAAGTTATTGCTTCGTGAAGTCTCATGAGACTTTGGGCAATAACTTCAGAAATTAAAGGGGTTCTGCAGTTTTTTTTTTTATTGATGATCTATCCTCTGGATAGATCATCAGCATCTGACCGACGGGGGTCCGACACCCAGGCCTCCTGCCGATCAGCTGTTTGAGAAGGCAGCAGCGCTCCAGGAGCACCGGTGACTTCTTGCTGTTTACCGCAGGCCCAGTGACGTCACAACTAGTATCACTGGCCTGGGTGGGGCAAAGCTCTGTTCACTCGAATGGAGCTTAGCCCCACTTAGGCCATATATACTAGTCGTGACGTCACTGGGCCTGCGGTAAACAGTGAGAAGGCCATGGAGCTACTGCCAGCGCCGTTGCCTTCTCAAATAGCTCATTGGCGGGGGACCCCCGCCGATCAGATATCCAGAGGATGGATTATTAGTTTTAAAAAAACTGCAGAACCCCTTTAAAGAGGACCTTTCATGGGTCCAGACATTATTAAATAAGTAGCAGGTTATGTAGGGCATAGTCCATAGACCTAAGAGCGCTTGCTATTTTTTCTGGGCGCTGCTTTGTTCGCCCGCTGTGCCCCTGTTGAATTCTCCCACCTGGTATGCTAATGAATAGCATCAGAACAGGGAGGAGGAGACATCAGGGTTTCTCGATGGGCGTCTTCTTCTCCCTGGCTGTGCCACGATCCAATCACAGCGGAGAGCGTCACAGCCAGGGAGAAAAAAATCTCACCTTCTCCCATTAAGAAACAGGGCAGTCTCCTCCTCCCTGTACCGATGCTATTCATTTGCATACAAGGCGGGAGAATTCAATGGGGGCACAGCGGGCGAATGGAGCAGCGCCCAGAAACAATATGAAGCGCTCTTAGAACCCTGGACTATGCTCTATATAACCTGCTACTTATTTCATTATGTCTGGACCCATAAAGGTCCTTTTCAATTTGAACTGTAAAAAAACATTTCCCAAACTCAGGTTCGGTGACAAGGTACCACTTGGAACCGAACCCGACTTCGGGAAAAAAACATTTTACAGTACAAATTAATTTACAAAGTTATTACCAAGACTTCTCGCAGCAATAACGCCGACTCATCTGAACCAATACATTCTAATACTGTACGGAGCTCCTTCACTCATCCCTAGATAGAAGGGGTTATCACCAAGACTCCTGGATGGCAACTGTAAGTAGTTATAGGGTGGTCTCACCTCAGACATTGGTGGTATATCACTAGGAGTTCGGTTCCCACCTCTGAGACCCACTCCTACCTACAGAACGGGGCCCCGACGTGATATCCATGCACTTCTATGGGTGTCCCAAAGAAATGAATAGAAAGCGCATCACCACTCCATTTACCTCTATAGGACTGCAAGGGCTCAGCCCTTTTGGGAACTCCCATAGAAATGACTGGATGGAGGCTGCTCTCCCTGGAGCCCCTGTGAGCACTGCCGGACCCCCACACTGGATAGCAGCTGTACTGGGTAATGCAGATTATCCCCTAGAATGAGACTGAGCTGTACCTAGGTCACGTGCCGTCTCTGGCCCAGGAAGAGGTGGACGTGTCCACCGCAGCCTCTTCAGACAGGATCCCTGCAAATCTAACATTGATCACCCGCAATCAATATCAGAAATCCCAGAGCACCCCTTTAAGGCCCAGAGCACGTACTAATGGACACTGTACAGATCTCTGATCTCCCTCCACACTTACAGTTTGAATCCAACATAATAGGGGGCTCCTTGAAATGGGACCCAGGGTCACCTGTGCTGACCTATGCTAGAAGTGTGCTCAGGGTTCAGTTCCTGGTCAGTAACCGGCCGGACAACCCCTTTAAGCAGCACTGCAGAGAGAGGGGATGGTTACTGCATGGTGGGACTCTGGGAAAGCTGGGTGATGACAGCCACCAGCAGAGCAGGGCGCATAGCCTCCTATGTATAAAGCCTGCCCTGAGCCCTCCGATCACCCCTCACATGTCAGTGGCTGAGGCGAAGACCTTTCCCGCGTCCTGCGGGGGCCACAGGCGCCCAATCTCCGCAGTGAGGCCCTGCACCTCTCCCCCAGTCACCCCCGGCGGGGCAGAGCTGGGCCCGGCCCTTCACCCAGACCGCGGGGTCCCCCCTTCATCCCCACACGTCGCGCTTCTCCTCCCCGCTCCGGTGACTTGTACCTTGCGGTTTCGCTGCTTTGGTCAGGACACACTCTATCCGGTGTAGCGTTACATTACCCTACTTCGTGAGATTTCCCTACCTCCTGAATGCCCGTCGCACTGCTAATGACGTAAGGAGGCGGTCCTGAGTTTTGACGGTCTGCGCATGCGCAAACCGACAGTTTATGGAAAATCTCAGCTGAGTTCAGCTTTACACCGGGACACTGGTGCCGCACGGAACCCGAGCCTTGTCACGCTGCGCTCCTCGTCTCCGGCTGGGACTGGAACGTGTGCCCTCAGCATTGCAGTGCACAGTGTGGGGCTTCTTTTGGATGAAGTTATATTTTAACATTAGTGAATAGTGCATTGTTTTCCTCTGGCAGTGACAATTTTTGTACTTGGGAGTTACATTTACCTGTATCCTCCACCATACTGAGATAAAATACTAGGTATAGGCAGGGGCGGATTGGCCGTAGACCCTGCAGGGAAATTTCCCGGGGGGCCACTCAATCCCTCTTAAAGGGCTGAATCCGGACATACCTCCATTTTGGAGCAGTTCATGCTCCGATGCTCCCCTTTGCGCATTTTCAGGAGTTCCGGTGACAAACCGGGCTCTCCATGGGGCTGCCAGAAAGCCCGGTGACATCACCGGTAATGTTGTTTTAAGTTAGGCATCTAAAGTTTGGGTTATCGAAGTATCCCGTTATAGATTCCGCTACCACGGACCATAACGGAATTTAGAATCCATAAAGGGATACTTCGGTACCCGAACTTTAGACGCTGAACTTAAAACACAAGTTAGCTCAACACTAGTCACCGGCACTGATAGGCGGGCTTTAGCGCTAAAGCACGCCTATCAGAGCCGGTGACGTCACCGAACACACTGCCGGGCAGAAGCTTCCGCCCGGCTGTGTGTTATAAACAAAAGAGCCCGGAGGGCGGAGCCTGACCGCTAATGGAGGAAGACACTTGATATTCTTGCTCCTCCACTGCAGCTTTAAGAGCCCTCATTTTAGCCTGGACATGGTAAAATACGGCAGAGATCGACGCCAACATGCCACGGGCCCCTCTCAGCAGACGAAAAACTCGTCGGACATACATGAATTCTTACAACAGAAGTCCGCGGGCTCCCTGCAGAAGTCACCTAAGATGGCGCCCAGAGACTTAGCCACGCCAGACAGTGAAGAAGACTCTGACCTCCGCAGCAGCGATACACATGACAGGGGTGAGTCAGACCTCGCAGCCACGTCCAAAGCTTTTCTTAAAACTACAATAACTCAGGCTCTGCGCCCAGTACTTACCGAACTCGCTGAAATTAAAGCGGACATTAAACATATAGGTGCTAGAGTGGAAGCCCTGGAGACCTCTTGCACGGCCATTATATCGCACTCAGCCCTGGAGGCTAGGTCAGTGGAACACCTCACCCACATTAACAAAGCATAGACCTTGATAGAGAACCAGGAAAACAGAAACAGAAGGCGTAATATATGCATTAAAGGACTGCCTGAATCGTGGTCGTCTGAATCTCTCCAGAAAGTGCCTTTGGAAGTCTTTGGAGGGTTAATTGGTGAGGATGCAGCGAAAGCGGTCATAATTTAAAGAATACATAGGTCACTGAGACCCAGACCCTCGGCCTCTGACTCTCCTAGGGATGTGATTTGTGGCCTGCCGTCTTTTTGTGGACACTGAATATCTTAAAGGGCTTCTGTCACCCCATTAAACCGTTTAGTTTTTTTTTCTTTACTAATAATCCCTACACTGCGATCTCATCATACATGAGCTAATTAATGATTTTCGTTCAGTAGAATTTGTTAAAAATCGATTTTTGAAATATGTAAATTACCTTGCTACCAGCAAGTAGGGCGGCTACTTGCTGGTAGCAGCCGCGTCCTCCGATGGTAATGACGCCCCCTCTGCTTGTTGATTGACAGATCCCGTCCGCTGGCCCTTTCTCTGCTGGCCCTGCCTGTTTTGATTCAATATCTGGCGCCTGCGCCGCGGCCGTACCTCTCTTCAATCTGCGCAGGCGCACTGAGAGGTGGCCACCTGCTCGGCCGCTCCATCCTCAATGCGCCTGCGCCGATGACGTCACATCTACACCCGGCGCAGGCGCATTGAGGATGGAGCGGCCGAGCGAGTTGCCGCCTCTCAGTGCGCCTGCGCAGATTGAAGAGAGGTACGGCCGCGGCGCAGGCGCCAGATATTGAATCAAAACAGGCAGGGCCAGCAGAGAAAGGGCCAGCGGACGGGATCTGTCAATCAACAAGCAGAGGGGGCGTCATTACCATCGGAGGACGCGGCTGCTACCAGCAAGTAGCCGCCCTACTTGCTGGTAGCAAGGTAATTTACATATTTCAAAAATCGATTTTTAACAAATTCTACTGAACGAAAATCATTAATTAGCTTATGTATGATGAGATCGCAGTGTAGGGATTATTAGTAAAGAAAAAAAAAAATGGTTTAATGAGGTGACAGAAGCCCTTTAAATGCTGCAAGAGAGAGAGCGCCTGTGCTGTATGAGGGGTCTGAGCTGGCGTTCTATCAGGACGTAGCCCCATCTATACAGGGAGTGCAGAATTATTAGGCAAGTTGTATTTTTGAGGATTAATTTTATTATTGAACAACAACCATGTTCTCAATGAACCCAAAACACTCATTAATATCAAAGCTGAATATTTTTTGAAGTAGTTTTTAGTTTGTTTTTAGTTTTAGCTATTTTAGGGGGATATCTGTGTGTGCAGGTGACCAATACTGTGCATAAATATTAGGCAACTTAACAAAAAACAAATATATACCCATTTCAATTATTTATTTTTACCAGTGAAACCAATATAACATCTCAACATTCACAAATATACATTTCTGACATTCAAAAACAAAAACAAATCAGTGACCAATATAGCCACCTTTCTTTGCAAGGACACTCAAAAGCCTGCCATCCATGGATTCTGTCAGTGTTTTGATCTGTTCACCATCAACATTGCGTGCAGCAGCAACCACAGCCTCCCAGACACTGTTTAGAGAGGTGTACTGTTTTCCCTCCTTGTAAATCTCACATTTGATGATGGACCACAGGTTCTCAATGGGGTTTAGATCAGGTGAACAAGGAGGCCATGTCATTAGTTTTTCTTCTTTTATACCCTTTCTTGCCAGCCACGCTGTGGAGTACTTGGACGCGTGTGATGGAGCATTGTCCTGCATGAAAATCATGTTTTTCTTGAAGGATGCAGACTTCTTCCTGTACCACTGCTTGAAGAAGGTGTCTTCCAGAAACTGGGAGTTGAGCTTGACTCCATCCTCAACCCGAAAAGGCCCCACAAGCTCATCTTTGATGATACCAGCCCAAACCAGTACTCCACCTCCACCTTGCTGGCGTCTGAGTCGGACTGGAGCTCTCTGCCCTTTACCAATCCAGCCACGGGACCATCCATATGGCCCATCAAGACTCACTCTCATTTCATCAGTCCATAAAACCTTAGAAAAATCAGTCTTGAGATATTTCTTGGCCCAGTCTTGACGTTTCAGCTTGTGTGTCTTGTTCAGTGATGGTCGTCTTTCAGCCTTTCTTACCTTGGCCATGTCTCTGAGTATTGCACACCTTGTGCTTTTGGGCACTCCAGTGATGTTGCAGCTCTGAAATATGGCCAAACTGGTGGCAAGTGGCATCTTGGCAGCTGCACGCTTGACTTTTCTCAGTTCATGGGCAGTTATTTTGCGCCTTGGTTTTTCCACACGCTTCTTGCGACCCTGTTGACTATTTTGAATGAAACGCTTGATTGTTCGATGATCACGCTTCAGAAGCTTTGCAATTTTAAGAGTGCTGCATCCCTCTGCAAGATATCTCACTATTTTTGACTTTTCTGAGCCTGTCAAGTCCTTCTTTTGACCCATTTTGCCAAAGGAAAGGAAGTTGCCTAATAATTATGCACACCTGATATAGGGTGTTGATGTCATTAGACCACACCCCTTCTCATTACAGAGATGCACATCACCTAATATGCTTAATTGGTAGTAGGCTTTCGAGCCTATACAGCTTGGAGTAAGACAACATGCATAAAGAGGATGATGTGGTCAAAATACTCATTTGCCTAATAATTCTGCACTCCCTGTATTGGTGAAAACGAGGATACTCAGGCCTTTACTTGAACAACTATGCCGGAGGAACATCACCTACTCTTGGCGTTTCCCGTTTGGCCTTTTAATCTCACATAATGGAAAGCGCATACGTATCCATACCCCAGGAGATCTTACTAAAGCCTGGCCGCTACTGGACATGGAGCCGCTAGAGATCCCCTCATGGCTGCTGGCAGATACTGACATCTCTATTCCGACGAAAGACCCCTGGCAATCAGTTACCAGACATAAGCGTCCAAGACAGAGTCCGAAGGCCCCACAAGACTCACCTGACCCGATGAGCTGTATGGCTGTCGTTTGCGGTCCTGATGTGACCTTGTTTGTCATTCCCCCATGGGGGCTGTGAGTCGCTCGGCTCCAGTTCTATACAGGGGCGACCGCACAGCTTTGGGACGCTGCTGACCGAGTCGCACCTTGAGTTCTTCAGGTCATATATACCCGCCCTATTATTGCAGATTATGTTACCATATGTTTTCAGGGCCTTTTGTGAGACACCTCGCAAATGTTTTCTTGTTTTTCCTGTTCTTTATTTCTCACCATATTTAATGTTTTATACTGCTCTGGTGTGCCCCATACTAGATGGCGGCTACCGTCTCTATGTTGTCCAGAATGAATGCATGATGCTGATCTGGCCCCTGCATTCGGGTGTACTATGCACAACTGCGCATGTTGTGGGGCTGTGTGGCTCCACTGGCCCAAGGAGATTTGCCCTGTTATATTTACCAATTAGCTGGCAAGCACCCGTTTGCCAGGGCTTCTGATCAAGCCATACCTGTGAAACTGCATTAGTCATTATAGGATTTCTCATGTTTTATGTACCATGTCCATTTCCTACTGTAACTGCAGACACACTGCTGGTCAGATACTTCCACCCCTACCCCCCTCTTATACACACTAGTGTTGTTTAGCCTCAAATTCATATCTCTTATACTGTTTCTCATTTACAGTTGAGAAAATAAGAGTTTCCCCTCACCCCCCTATCTCCTCCCTCCCTCTATTGTTACCCACAGGTCCTGCCATCCCATTCACCTCGTGCTCCCCACCTTCCTTCACAAATGGATTACACCATCACTACTTTTAATGTTAAAGGTCTCAATTCACCTAGCAAGAGAAGCCACATTTTTTTCTTGCTCCGTAAATTCCATAGAGCGTCGAAACAGTATTTATAATTTAAACATAAGCTATACGCCCATGGTGACAAGGGAGGTAAACTAATGTCATCTTTAATCAAAAAAATCAAGAGACAGAACGTACATCCATAAGGTAAAAAACTCTAACGGGCGTATTCTTATACAAACTTCTGACATAGCTAAGGCTTTCCAGTCCTATTGCACTGACTTGGACAACCTACCAAACCCCTCAAACGTCTCTCACTCTCAACTGCAACTGATCAACTCTTTTCTGGCCTCGCTACAACTTCCCACAATAGCCCAAGAAGAGACGGCCTCCCTGATCTCCCCAGTGACTGAGGAGGAAGTACGAACAGTACTCCGCAGCTTTCCACCTGGAAAAAGCCCGGGCCCTGACGGACTTCCCCTTCGTTATTACAAAAAATTTGAAGACACCTTAATACCGCATCTAGTTGCTTTATGTAACTATTTACTATCTGAGGGGACCCTCTTCCCTCAAGCTCAAGAGGCGCACATCACACTTATACATAAAACTGGAAAGGATCCACAATTATGTAGCAACTATCGCTCTATCTCTCTCCTTAATCTAGACCTGAAGATTTGGGCTAAACTATTAGCTACACGTATTAATTTGTTACTTCCACGTCTTATTGGAAAGGAGCAAGTAGGGTTTGTCAAACATAGAGAAGGAAGAGATAATTCGTGCAAGTTACCTAATTTTGTACGTATAGCCCATAAATACAAAAGGCCACTGGCTCTATTAGGAATCGATGCTAAAAAAACATTTGATCGAGTTAGCTGGGGCTTTATGGAGGGCGCCCTCCACAAATTCCATTTTCCCCTAGAATTTATTTCAGCCATTTTCACCCTATATTCACAACCATCTGCTAGGATCAAGGTAAATGGCTCCCTCTCTTCTCCCTTCAACATAAGGAATCGGACGTGGCAGGGCTGCCCACTCTCCCCCTCTCTGTTTATCTTAGTGGTAGAGATGTTGATTCAGAGTATTCGTCAAAACCCCTCCCTAGTAGGTTTCAAAATTGGCCCTTCACACTTAAAATGTGTAGCCTTCACAGACGACTTGTTTTTGCTCTCTAACCAAGTAAGCGATCTCCCACTACTCACGAGTCTGCTCGAGGACTTTGGTAGGTTGTCCAACTTTAAAGTGAATGTGACAAAATCTGAGGTACTAAATGTTTCAGAGCCCAGCCAGAGACGTAGCCGTGGCTAAACAACACTCTACTTACCCCTGGGCATCCACTTCACTCAAATACCTAGGGATCTAGCTACCAGGTAACCTAATAAACCTTTACAAGCTTAACTTTAGTCCACTCTTAACTGAGCTGAAACGCCTCCTGCAAAATTACGACTTCCCTTACATCTCGTGGATGGGTCACAACAACTTGCTAAAAACATATACAGGTCCTTCTAAAAAAAATTGCATATTGTGATAAAGTTCATTATTTACTGTAATGTACTGATAAACATTAGACTTTCGTATATTTTAGATTCATTACACACAACTGAAGTAGTTCAAGCCTTTTATTGTTTTAATATTGATGATTTTGGCATACAGCTCATGAAAACCCAAATTTCCTATCTAAAAAAATTAGCATATTTCATCCGACCAATAAAAGAAAAGTGTTTTTAATACAAAAAAAGTCAACCTTCAAATAATTATGTTCAGGAATCCTTTTGCAGAAATTACTGCTTCAATGCGGCGTGGCATGGAGGCAATCAGCCTGTGGCACTGCTGAGGTGTTATGGAGGCCCAGGATGCTTCGATAGCGGCCTTAAGCTCATCCAGAGTGTTGGGTCTTGCGTCTCTCAACTTTCTCTTCCCAATATCCCACAGATTCTCTATGGGGTTCAGGTCAGGAGAGTTGTCAGGCCAATTGAGCACAGTAATACCATGGTCAGTAAACCATTTACCAGTGGTTTTGGCACTGTGAGCAGGTGCCAGGTCGTGCTGAAAAATGAAATCTTCATCTCCATAAAGCTTTTCAGCAGATGGAAGCATGAAGTGCTCCAAAATCTCCTGATAGCTAGCTGCATTGATAAAACACAGTGGACCAACACCAGCACCCCAGACCATCACTGACTGTGGGTACTTGACACTGGACTTCAGGCATTTTGGCATTTCCCTCTCCCCAGTCTTCCTCCAGACTCTGGCACCTTGATTTCCGAATGACATGCAAAATTTGCTTTCATCGGAAAAAGTACTTTGGACCACTGAGCAACAGTCCAGTGCTGCTTCTCTGTAGCCCAGGTCAGGCGCTTCTGCCGTGGTTTCTGGTTCAAAAGTGGCTTGACCTGGGGAATGCGGCACCTGTAGCCTATTTCCTGCACACGCCTGTACACGGTGGCTCTGGATGTTTCTACTCCAGACTCAGTCCACTGCTTCTGAAGGTCCCCCAAGGTCTGGAATCGGTCCTTCTCCACAATCTTCCTCAGGGTCCGGTCACCTCTTCTCGTTGTGCAGCGTTTTCTGCTACACTTTTTTCTTCCAACAGACTTCCCACTGAGGTGCCTGGGAACAGCCTATTCGTTCAGAAATTTCTTTCTGTGTCTTACCCTCTTGCTTGAGGGTGTCAATGATGGCTTTCTGGACAGCAGTCAGGTCGGCAGTCTTACCCATGATTGCGGTTTTGAGTAATGAACTAGGCTGGGAGTTTTTAAAAGCCTCAGGAATCTTTTGCAGGTGTTTAGAGTTAATTAGTTGATTCAGATGATTAGGTTAATAGCTCGTTTAGAGAACCTTTTCATGATATGCAATTTTTTTTAGATAGGAATTTGGGGTTTTCATGAGCTGTATGCCAAAATCATCAATATTAAAACAATAAAAGGCTTGAACTACTTCAGTTGGTGTGTAATGAATCTAAAATATATGAAAGTCTAATGTTTATCAGTACATTACAGAAAATAATGAACTTTATCACAATATGCTAATTTTTTTAGAAGGACCTGTATAACTCCAAAGATCTTGTATACTCTGGCAATGATACCCATCCATTTGGCTGCAACCTTCTTTAACTGTATTAGGGCCACCCTTTCAAGATTTTTGTGGAGGGGGTGCAGAACGAGGTTACCCTATATTCTCAAACCTAGCAAACAGTTGGATATGGAAGTAGTGGCTCGACAGTCCCTGGGCTCTGATTTATTAAAAACCCTTTGGGCACCTAAAGCAAGCTTAGTTAAGCGCTTTGATTTCGACCCTTTATTAAAGAGCACGTGCTTGGTATGGCTGACCCTGAGAGATGTGTTGGCTCCTACTCCATCCCCTCTTCTTCCGTCGAGTTTGATCCCCATGGTTCTAACTAACCTTGACGCACCATACTCAGAGCTCTGGGACGGTCTTGGCCATGTACCAATAATGGAACTGTTTAGCTCTGGCAAAGCCCCTACATCTGAAACAATCCTATCTCTTGCTCACTCTGCTCCCCTCACTCATTTACATATGACACATTTTCAAAGAGTTACTGAGAGGTTTTTAAAAACTTTTTCTTTCAAGAGACAGCTAACCCCCTTTGAAACGGCCTTCCCACTTCATCCACGCATTAGAGGAAGGTGGGTAGGCTCTTATCCCCTACCAATGTGCCGAAACCAGCGTTTATTTCCTCATGGGAGAAAGAGTTGAACATATCTCTGTCAGACGAGGAGGTGCGGGCAATCCTCACCTCGTCCCATGGATTTTCCCCTTGTGTTCGACTACAAGAAAACCATTATAAACTATTAACTCTCTGGTATAGAACGCCAGAGTTCCTATATGCCAGGGATGGCCAACCTGTGGCTCTCCAGCTGTTGCAGAACTACAACTCCCAGTATGCCCAGTCTGCCTACAGCTATCAGCCTACAGCAGGGCATTGTGGGAGTTATAGTTTTACAACAGCTGGAGATCCGCAGGTTGGCCAGCCCTGCTATATGCACATAACCTTTCGTCTGACAAAAAATGTTGGAGATGTAGGTACCATCTAGGGCTAGGCTCTCTCTCCCATATATGGTTCACAAAATTGAGAAAGCAATTCAGTCCGTTTGTTATGCCACGTTTACCCTGAAGAAAGACCAAATTTTGCTGGCTAGAGCTAACCTGAGTTATAGACCCTCTAAACATAACCTAATCTTCCATTTACTGGTGGCTGCCAAGTCCCTGATCCCTCTGCACTGGCTCAGTCAATCTCCTCCGACATATGAGAAGTGACTGGTGAAAGTGAATCAAATTTGTAGATTTGTGGAATTATCTGGTATATTAAGCAGAAAAAGCGAGCATTACCATAAAGTGTTGTCTCCTTAAATAAAGAATTGAGAAAAAAATAAACAAAAGAGCCCGTGCCCTGCTCAATCTAGCGCAGGACAAGGGAGCGCATCGGAGCATGAGATGTTCCGATGCCAACATCAGGGTGCTGCCTGGGTGAAAATATGGGTTTGTCTGGGTTCAGCTCTGAACCCGGACAACCCCTTTAATGGCCACAGACCAGGTACATAATGATCTGATGCTCAACGGCCACAGGTGCCCTCCTGAACTCAACTGTATTACTGTCCTCATAACGGTGTGATACAGTTGAATACTGTGGTTGGGTGGTATTTTGTGCTGCCCTGTGGTATTGCAGGCCCTGGCTACTTTTGTTGTCCCTGCCTACTTGTTTTGTCCCGTCTTGTTGATTTGGACCCACCTACCCGCTACGATAGTCAGGTTTTTCACATTTATTGATAATGGTACATTTTCCAGAACTATAGGGGTCAATTTATTAAAAGGGTTGTTCACCTTTAGGGGCCTTTCTGCCAGACCTGCAGCGTTTAGCATACTTACCTGCCCTTTGGTATTCCGACTGCTGCTGTCTTGCTCCGGTCTCCGCATGTTAACTTCCTGTTTGATGTGGGTGACATGGCTGCTGCAGTTGTCTTTGGGTCACGTACCACGTGGTACATGTCACTGTAGGGGCCCACTCATTGGCTGCAACAGCCATGTCAAATGGGAAGTAGATGTGTAGAAACTGGCACGAGGCAGCGGCGGGAGACCAAGGAAACTGGAACCCAGGGGAACTAGGTAGGTATGCTTCCTTCCACAGGTTCAGGCACATGGGGGGGTCTGGGAGAAAAGCCCCCAAAGGTTGACAATTCCTTATGCATGTTTTGTTTTTCCCCTTTAGAGAAAGAGACATAAGTGCTCCTAAAAAATCGCCTGCAGCATGCCAGGTTTTTGAAAATAAGCCTGAAAGACAAAAACTGCCACCTAATGAACAAAAACTCCAGTGGCAAATAAACACGTGTGTCCCATTTTTTATATCTTCCATAGATCTTCAACTGTCATTTTTACCACCAAAAACACAGGCCCAAAAAATGACACCTATTCTTGAACTAGCCCTAAGAATGTGCCGGTTTCCTTCAAGATACAATGGTCTTCTGTGGCCTAGCTATAGGGGCCTGAACTCAGAAGGGGCCCACCCAGGAAGAGGACTTAAATATTATATGGTCAGAGCCCCCTCGACAGTATTATACAGTGACACTGTAAGAAACAGACAAGCAGCTACAGGGCCTCGCCAGAGAGCAATCTTGACTAGCCACAGGAGTGGGGGTTGCACAGGAGGAGAGGATTGCAAACAAGTTGCTGGAGGGACCCCACTGAAAAATTTGCTGTGGGGCCCAGTCATTTCTAGTTACGCCACTGGATTCTACCAATCAGCATGGCCATTTCTCTGGTAAATCACCTGTATTGGTTTTCTAGCAGCTCCTCTTTACAGTGTAGTATGGTACTACATGCCCTATACTGCCCCTGTTTGTCACAGTATGAGCTGCTACTTTGGTCATCAAGTGGGGCAGCTCCATATTATTTTTCTAGTATACAGTGTGCTATACAGGACCCTGAAAAACTCCTGTACTCATCACAAAATGTGATTTACAGCTTCCAGCTTCTATTCTTGACTGTTACAGTTGAAACTAATAGTTTACATACACTATATAAAAGACACATATGCATTTTTTTCTCAATATCTGACCTTTCCTGTTTTTGGTCAATTAGGATTACCATAATTATTATTATTTGCCAAATGCCAGTATAATGAAAAAGAGAGACAGAATGTTTTAAAGCATTTTTATTACTTTCTGCAAAGTCAAAAGTTGACATACATTTTATTAATATTTGGTACCATTGCCCTTAAATTGTATGACTTGGGTCAAACGTTTTGGATATCCTTCCACAAGCTTCTCACAATAGTTGATCGGAATTTGGGCCTATTCCTTCTGACAAAACTGGTGTAACTGAGCCATGTTTGTTGGTTGCCTTGCTCGCACCTGCCTTTTCAGCTTTGCCTAAAAATGTTCTATAGGATTGAGATCAGGGCTTTGTGATGGCCACTCCAAAACATTGACTTAGTTATCCTTAAGCCACTTTGTAACCAGTTTGGCAGTATGCTTCGGGTCATTGTCCATTTAGAAGACCCATTTCCACCCAAGCTTTAACTTCCTGGCTGATGTCTTGAGATGTTGCCTCAGTATTTCCACATAATCTTCTTTCCTCATGATGCCATCTATTTTTTGAAGTGCACCAGTCCCTCCTGCAGCAGAACAACCCCACAACATAATGCTGCCACCCCCGTGTTTCACAATTGGGATGGTGTTCTTAGGCTTCCAAGCTTGTCTCTTTTTCCCCCTAAACGTAAGGATGGTCATTATGGCCAAAAAGTTCAATTTTAGTTTCGTCACCACAGGACACGTCTCCAAAAATGTAGGTCTTTGTTCGTGTGTGCATTTGCAAACAATCTGGCTTTTTTATGTTTCTTTTGGAGTAATGGCCTCTTCCTGGTAGAGTGGCCTTTCAGCCCATGTTGATACAATACTCGTTTTACTGTGGATATTGACACAATCTTACCAGCTTCCGCCATCATCTTCACAAGGTCTTTTTCTTTTGTTCTTGGGTTGATATGCACATTGATCTCTGGGACACAGAACCCGCCTCTTTCCTCAGCGGTATGATGGCTGGACTTTCCCATCTTGTTTGTACTTGCGTACAATTGTTTGTACAGATGAACAAAGCACCTACAGGTATCTTGAAATTGCACCCAAAGTTGAGCCAGACTTGTGAAAGTCCACAATTCTCTTTCTGATATCTTGGCTGATTTTCTTTAGACTTTCCCATGATGCCACACAAAGAAGCAATGTGTTTCAGGTGTGCATTTAAATACATCCACAGCTGTGTCTCCAATTAACTCAGATGTTGCCAACAAACCTAACAGAAGCTTCCAAACACATGAAATCATCATATGGGCAGTCCAGAATTGTTTAAAGGCATAGTAATCTTAGTATATGTAAACTTTTGACATTGTAAAAAGTAATAAAAATGCCTTAAAACATTGTCTCTCTCTCTCTCTCTCTCTCTCTCTCTCTCTGATTATTCTGGCATTTGGCAAATAATATTAATTATGGTAATTCTAATTAACCAAAAACAGGAAAGGTTTATTCTGATTTCATGTCATATATTGAGAAAATCATGCATATGTGTATTTTTATATAGTGTATGTAAACTTCTGGTTTCAACTCTATATGTAAGGATTTTCTTTATCTGCCTTGGTTATCTGCCTATTCTTCTTCTTCAATTTTCATTTTCTTTTATTCTAAGGTGAAATTTTGGGGCTTGGTTTTCCATAGAAACGTGACTCAAATTACAAGGGTTTAAACTTAAAATCCCCCCACACACACACACATACACACACACACACTTAAAAACACATGTAGTTTCTAAAATTTGGACAGGGTTTTAGATGCTTTTTTCTGTTGCTGAGGTTTTTTAACTAGTTTTCAGTACTTTCTCTTCTAAACTACATGCAGAATCTATAGCAACTAAACCATATGCTTTTTGAGAGTCATGTAAATATACTGGAAGGCGTGCATGTTAAAGGGGTTATCCGAAACTATAAACTGCCCTGCCCCTTATGCCTGGACCGTCACACGGAATATACGTACCCGGGTACCCGCTCCCTGTGCTGCTCCTGGTTCCCTTACTCCTTCCTTTGGGTTCCTTCCCTGTCTGGTGCTGGAGGGGTTAACTACCTGGTTGGGTGTGGTCACTAGGTGCTTATATTGCCTGTGGCTGGTAGCAGTTTAGTTGTACTCCAGCCTTGGTGTGTGCTGGAGGTATGCTCCTGTGCTGGATATTCTATCTGTCCAGTGTGAGGGCCACCTAGTTTGACATCAGTGTCATCCCTATGTTTCTTTGTATTTTCCCTACCTTCCCTATTCTATGTGTGGTGTAGGTTATGTTCTGGGTTGGTTTGTATGTTTAATTGTTGTTCTTTGTCTGGTCTGTCTTTGGTGTGTACGGTCTGCATGGATGCTAGACATTCCCCTGTCTGTCTGTGCCTTCGGTGAGAGGGCTCCAGGGTTCCCCAAAGGGGGAACCACAAGTCAGTGAGCAGCTCTGCCTGGTGCTGTTATGCATCCTGTCCGCCTGAGGGTCCAGGTAGTTACTCACGGTTTCCTAAAGCTCCCTGGGCCTGCGTGCAAGGGCGCACTGGTTCTTCCTTTCGGGGCACACTCCGGTTCTAGTGTTCTGCTTCATGGCAGTTGAGGTGCCCTTGATGTTGCTGTTTTACAGTGCGAGGCAGAGTCCCAGTTGTTGTGACGCCAGCACCTTGTGGTGCAAATGTAGTGTGGTATAATGATGAGACCGGTGTTGGTATAACAAATCCACAGTTCTTTACTGAAGCCGGTCAGCAGGTGATCCACACAAGCACTATTCACATGAAATGCAGTCTTTACAGTTGATTCAAGTAGTTCCCAAAGGTTGTATATGGAGGCTAGCTTCTCTCTCACAATCAGACTGGTCAATCTATCCTTATCCCAGCCTAAAGGGATGCACTTTCCCTATCATCAGAAATATACACTCACCTAAAGAATTATTAGGAACACCTGTTCTATTTCTCATTAATGCGATTATCTAGTCAACCAATCACATGGCAGTTGCTTCAATGCATGTAGGGTTGTGGTCCTGGTCAAGACAATCTCCTGAACTCCAAACTGAATGTCAGAATGGGAAAGAAAGGTGGGCTACAACAGCAGAAGACCCCACTGGGTACCACTCATCTCCTCTACAAATAGGAAAAAGAGGCTACAATTTGCACGAGCTCACAAAAATTGGACTGTTGAAGACTGGAAAAATGTTGCCTGGTCTGATGAGTCTCGATTTCCGTTGAGACATTCAAATGGTAGAGTCCGAATTTGGTGTAAACAGAATGAGAACATGTATCCATCATGCCTTGTTACAACTATGCAGGCTGGTGGTGTAATGGTGTGGGGGATGTTTTCTGGGCACACTTTAGGCCCCTTAGTGCCAATTGGCCATCGTTTAAATGCCACGGGCTACCTGAGCATTGTTTCTGACCATGTCCATCCCTTCATGACCACCATGTAATGGATAATGCACCATGTCACAAAGCTCGAATCATTTCAAATTGGTTTCTTGAACATGACAATGAGTTCACTGTACTAAAATGGCCCCCACAGTCACCAGATCTCAACCCAATAGAGCATCTTTGGGATGTGGTGGAATGGGAGCTTCGTGCCCTGGATGTGCATCCCTCAAATCTCCATCAACTGCAAGATGCTATCCTATCAATATGGGCCAACATTTCTAAATATTGCTATCAGCACCTTGTTGAATCAATGCCACGTAGAATTAAGGCAGTTCTGAAGGCAAAAGGGGGTCCAACACCGTATTAGTATGGTGTTCCTAATAATTATTTAGGTGAGTGTATATACAGTGGATATAAAAAGTCTACACACCCATGTTAAAATGTCAGGTTTCTGTGCTGTAAAAAAAATGAGACAAAGATAAATCATTTCAGAACTTTAATGTGACCTATAAACTGTACCACTCAATTGAAAGACAAACTGAAATCTTTTAGGCGGAGGGAAGAAAACAAAAAAATAATAATAATGTGGTCGCATAAGTAGGCATACCCTCTTATAACTGGGGATGTAGCTGTGTTCAGAATTAAGCAATCACATTCAAAATCTTGTTAAATAGGAGTCAGCATACACCTGCCATCAGTGCCTCTGATTAACCCCAAACAAAGTTCAGCTGCTCTAGTTGGTCTTTCCTAAAATTTTCTTAGTCGCATCCCACAGCAAAAGCTATGATCCACGGAGAGCTTCCAAAGCATCAGAGGGATCTCATTGTTAAAAGGTATCAGTCAGGAGAAGGGTACAAAATAATTTCCAAGGCATTAGATATACCATGGAACACAGTGAAGACAGTCATCATCAAGTGGAGAAAATATGGCACAACAGTGACATTACCAAGAACTCGACGTCCCTCCAAAATTGATGAAAAGACGAGAAGAAAACTGGTCTGGGAGGCTACCAAGAGGCCTACAGCAACATTAAAGGAGTTGCAGGAATATCTGGCAAGTACTGGTTGTGTGGTAAATGTGACAACAATTTCCCATATTCTTTATATGTCTGGGCTATGGGGTAGTGTGGCAAGATGAAAGCCTTTTCTTATGAAGAAAAACATCCAAGCCAAGGAATTATGAACAATTCCAAATACCAGTTAATATTGGCACAAAACCTTCAGGCTTCTGCTAGAAAGCTGAACATGAAGAGGAACTTCATCTTTCAGCATGACAACGACCCAAAGCATACATCCAGACCTGAATCCGATTGAAAATCTGTGGGGTGATCTGAAGAGGGCTGTGCACAGGAGATGCCCTCGCAATCTAACAGATTTTGAGTGTTTTTTTGCAAAGAAGAGTGGGCAAATCTTGCCAAGTCAAAATGTGCCATGCTGATAGACTCATACCCCAAAAGACTGAGTGTTGTAATAAAGTCAAAAGGTGCTTCAACAAACTATAAGTTTAAGGTTGTGCACACTTATGCAACCACATTATTTTATTTTTATATTTTTTCTTCCCTCTACCGAAAATATTTCAGTTTGTTTTTCAATTGAGTTGTACAGTTTATAGGTCACATTAAAGGTGGAAAACGTTCTGAAATGATTTATATTTGTCTCATTTTTCGACATTACAGATACCTGACATTTTAACAGAGGTGTGTAGACTTTTTATATCCACTGTGTGTGTGTATATATATATATATATATATACCGTATTTTTCGCCGTATAAGACGCACCGGCGTATAAGACGCACCTAGGTTTTTGGGGAGGAAAATAAGAAAAAAAATATTTTGAACTAATTGTGGTCTGTGGGTGATGCACTGTTATGGGGATCTGTGGATGACGCACTGTTATGGGGGATCTGTGGGTGACACTTATAGGGGATCCTCTCTGGATGGCGCTGTTATGAGGATCTGTGTATGACAGTTATGGTGGGGATCTGTGGATGACACATATATAGCATCTTATGCTATGTGTCATCCACAGATCCCCTCCATAAGTGTGGGGGTCGCATTTGCTTTTATAATGGGGGTGGGGGTCGCATCTGCATTTATAATGACAGCGGGGCCCGTGCAGTGACTGTATTCTACTACACGGGCCCCGCTTACTGTACAATCATATCCCTAATACCGTAGTTAATTGTTGTGTGCACTGCATGTAAAAGCATAATGAGCGATGATGAGCGCTATTACTTACAATTAGAAGCGCTTGCCGTTCGGAGCAGGGAGGAGGGAGGAGGCAGGAGGCAGGCCGGGAGGACGGGCGCTGGCAGTGTGAGTCATCCGTCATGCGCCCACGCCGCCTGCTTCATTCATGAAGCAGGCGGCGCAGGCGCGTGACGTATGACTCACACTGCCAGCGCCCGTCCTCCCGGCCTGCCTCCTGCCTCCTCCCTCTCCCTGCTCCGAACGGCAAGCGCTTCTAATTGTAAGTAATAGCGCTCATCATCGCTCATTATGCTTTTACATGCAGTGCACACAACAATTAACTACGGTATTAGGGATATGATTGTACAGTAAGCGGGGCCCGTGTAGTAGAATACAGTCACTGCACGGGCCCCGCTGTCATTATAAATGCAGACGCCGGCCCCCAGCCCCTCCTCCCTCACAGCTGATATACCCGCCGCACGGCATCGCGGCGGGTGTATCATTGAAAACTAAGCAAAATCGGCTACATTCGCCGTATAAGACGCACTGCTATTTCCCCCCCACTTTTGGGGGGGAAAAAGTGCGTCTTATACGGCGAAAAATACGGTATATATATATACACAGTACAGACCAAAAGTTGTCCATTCAAAGAGTTTTCTTTATTTTCATGGCTATGAAAATTGTAGATTCACACTGAAGGCATCAAAACTATGAATTAACACATGTGGAATTATATACATAACAAAAAAGTGTGAAACAACTGAAAATATGTCATATTCTAGGTTCTTCAAAGTAGCCACCTTTTGCTTTGATTACTGCTTTGCACACTCGTGGCATTCTCTTGGTGAGCTTCAAGAGGTAGTCACCTGAAATGGTCTTCCAACAGTCTTGAAGGAGTTCCCAGAGATGCTTAGCACTTGTTGGCCTTTTTGCCTTCACTCTGCGGTCCAGCTCACCCCAAACCATCTCGATTGGGTTCAGGTCCAGTGACTGTGGAGGCCAGGTCATCTGGTGCAGCACCCCTTCCCTCTCCTTCATGGTCAAATAGCCCTTACACAGCCTGGAGGTGTGTTTGGGGTCATTGTCCTGTTGAAAAATAAATGATGGTCCAACTAAACGCAAACCGGATGGAATAGCATGCCGCTGCAAGATGCTGTGGTAGCCATGCTGGTTCAGTATGCCTTCAATTTTGAATAAATCCCCAACAGTGTCACCAGCAAAGCACCCCCACACCATCACAACTCCTCCGCCATGCTTCACGGTGGGAACCAGGCACGTAGAGTCCATCCGTTCACCTTTTCTGCGTCGCACAAAGACACGGTGGTTGGAACCAAAGATCTCAAATTTGGACTCATCAGACCAAAGCACAGATTTCCACTGGTCTAATGTCCATTCCTTGTGTTCTTTAGCCCAAACAAGTCTCTTCTGCTTGTTCCCTGCCCTTAGCAGTGGTTTCCTAGCAGATATTCTACCATGAAGGCCTGATTCACACAGTCTCCTCTTTACAGTTGTTCTAGAGATGTGTCTGCTGCTAGAACTCTGTGTGGCATTGACCTGGTCTCTAATCTGAGCTGCTGTTAACCTGCAATTTCTGAGGCTGGTGACTCGGATGAACTTATCCTCCGCAGCAGAGGTGACTCTTGGTCTTCCTTTCCTGGGGCGGTCTGCATGTGAGCCAGTTTCTTTGTAGCGCTTCATGGTTTTTGTGACTGCACTTGGGGACACTTTCAAAGTTTTCCCAATTTTTCGGACTGACTGACCTTCATTTCTTGACGTAATGATGGCCACTCGTTTTTCTTTACTTAGCTGCTTTTTTCTTGACATAATACAAATTCTAACAGTCTATTCAGTAGGACTATCAGCTGTGTATCCACCTGACTTCTCCACAAAGCAACTGATGGTCCTAACCCCATTTATAAGGCAAGAAATCCTTATTAAACCTGACAGGGCACACCTGTGAAGTGAAAACCATTTCAGGTGACTACCTCTTGAAGCTCATCAAGAGAATGCCAATAGTGTGCAAAGCAGTAATCAAAGCAAAAGGTGGCTACTTTGAAGAACCTAGAATATGACATATTTTCAGTTGTTTCACACTTTTTTGTTATGTATATAATTCCACATGTGTTAATTCATAGTTTTGATGCCTTCAGTGTGAGTCTACAATTTTCATAGTCATGAAAATAAAGAAAACTCTTCAATGAGAAGGTGTGTCCAAACTTTTGGTTTGTACTGTATATATATATATATATATATATATATAATCCACAGTACATACTTACCAGTTGTAAAATCAGGGCATATAAGCCCCGCCCTGGGTTGGATGCACACCCATTCACTTCAAGGGGCAGCAAAAGATGCTGACCACATCTGCATGGCCGTTTCGTGGTCCTGCAAAGAAATTCATGTCCTATTTTTGTCTGTATTACATCTAGCATGTAGAAACAGTAATTTCTAACTAATAAACGTTTGTACGCGTGCCTCCTTCTATAGCTTCATAGAAAAGTGCTGGTGCTGTTCTATTCCCTATGCAGATACAAGACTTTAACACTAATGTTATAATGGGGAATAACATGTAGAAATACAATACAATACAATACAACACAACCCTGTACTATATTTCAAAATGCAATTGTGCTTCTTAAGTAAAAATACATCTGTATGTGTGCTACAAGCCCCAGAGGAGTGGAGCAGAGGAATGGAGTGGTAGTGGCTCTGGCTGCAATAATCATTCACATGGATGTTCCCTATGGCCAGGACAGTGATAGGAGGGTGCATCCTTTCTTTCCTCAGGTGACACCCTGATGTCGGGACTCCTGCCTGATGGTAGTTGAGGTGCCCTTGGTGTTATAAGTTTTGTAGGGTGCAATGCAGGAGATCTAGGTGCAGTGGCCAGCGTATGGTGCTGGAGTCAATAACCAAGCCAGTTGTAGAAGAGAAACGTCTCTCTTTACTAAAGTGCAGAAAGGGTGTTGTAGTACATCCAACTGTATTCGTACACAGTTCCAAGGCAAGTCACAGTGCTGTCTCTTCCCAATAGTTGCATATAGGCAAATGGCAACAATGATGATAATAGGAGTAGTAGTCCCTGAGCTCTTTTTAAACTATTTGCAATCTTTCAAAGATGATTACAGACATGCAAAACTCTGAAAAATAAGTATTACAGTCCCACAATGGGGTGCAGATCCTACCGAGCCGTTACAAAAGTGTGAAAGGTGCTGTTAAAGGGGGTTATCCATACTAAAAGAGTGGCACAGACCTGTCTGACCGAGGGTGGGGTGATGCTTACCTGATCCCCGCCTCTGGATCCAGTGTCTTGGGCTCCCGAGCTGGCAGTTCTGCCCCACGTGTGCAGAGGACAACATCCGTCAATGAGGGCACAGGTGACCACTGCATCCAGTCGCAAGCCATAGTGGTGACCTGCTCCCCGTCACGATAGATGTTGTCCTCGGTGCACTTGGGAGCGGAGCTTCCTGCCTAGGGTCTGCAAGGTCTGAGACACTCTTTTAGTGTTGGATAACCCCTTTAACTGTTAATTCTTCTACAAGCAGCAAAGTGTGTAGCCATAACAAGCAAATCACTTGTTAACATGTACAGCCTTTTGATCCTAGGCAGTCTTTGGATATCTATTCCTCTTTCCCTCATGGATTTTCTCCTTTAGAGTAATGATGTTGTTAGGTTAGCAGCCTGTGTCCGCCACTGTCCTGCTGTCCCAGGCAGGCACAGGTGTTGCTTCACTCTCCCTGTGTGTATTGGGACTAGTGCTCAGTGAACCTCCTTGCAGCACTGATTGATTTAATCCTTCCCTTTTGCTCCCTGACCAGCTTCTGCTTAAGGTGCTAATCAGCCTCCTCATTTAGCTGGGCTGTGGATCCACCTCTGTGCCTGGGCTTTGAGGTTTTCTAGTCTCTAGTAACCTGCGAATGCAAAATTTCTTGTTTGACTACCCATGTACCGTACCTTGCCTACCGATTCTGCTCCTTGCCCTGACCTTGGAACTGCTATCTGGAATATGCACGTACTTAACCGGCCCTGATGTGGGACAATATTCACACTACGTCTTTTGCCTGAGTCTTTGATGCTTTACATTAGTGTCTGTGACCCCCCCTGGGTAAGCAGCCAACTACACCAGGACTATTATAGGACCGATGTCCTCCAGTACCATGAATCTTCAAGGCCTGCCACTGGCTTATCACAGTTTTGTTGACGTCTTTGACAAAAAGGCTGAATGTCTGCTACCTCATCGTTCTTATGACTGACCAATTGATCTGCTGCCTGGTACCACACCTCCTTGAGGCAGAGAATAGTCCCTGTCTCCTCCTGAGACCCAAGCTATGGTGGATTCCATCAAAAAAAATCTAAACAGATTTTTTATTTGCAAGTCTTCTTCTCCTGCTGCAGCCAGGTTCTTTTTTATAAAAAAAAAAAAAAAAGGGGGGGGGGGGGGGTCTCTCCAACTGCTTTATGGACTATGGGGGCTTGAACTCTATTACTATAAAAAAAAAAAAAATCCAGATTCCACTGATCAAGAGGAAAAGCCACAATACATCATCAGTAGCTGTGGCTCCTGTTCGAGTGGAGAACGTTCCCCCTGGAAAGACATTTTTACCTTAATCGAAAATAAAACTGGTTTGGTCTTGGCACATTGTTCCAAGGTAGCTTGGAACCCTGGTCAACGTAAAACTGCAACTTTAATCTCTCAGTATTATTGGTGGCTTTCCGTGATTGAGGGTATCTGGAATTTAGTTTCTGTTTGCACCACATGCATTCTGAACAAGACCCTTAAACAAAAACCTGCTAGTCTTCTTTGTCCATTACCCATTCCTAAGGTACTGTGGCAGCACACAGCTATGGACTTTATCATGGACTTGCCCTGATCCAGTGGTTATATAGTCATCTAGGTAGTTGTTGACCATTTTTCCAAAATAGGACAGGAAGCGATCATGCAAAGTCTGTAAACGAAGTCCAAGGTCAGAGGCAGGCGGCAAACAAGCAAAATCCGATAAATCAAAAAGCAGGGTCCGGTACACAGAACTCCAAAAACGCCTTCACACTAGGACCTAGACAAGCTAGTGACCATGAGTTGCTCAGGCATCTTCCTGGCGCAGGAAACACTTTTAAATACTTCCTGCAATCCAGCCATAAGCTGGGGAGACAGAGGGTGTGTACTTGCTGCCTCACAAGGGAGGAGAGACACACCCATGCAAGCCCTAACAAACCAGTACAGGACTCAAGCAGGAAGTAAGCTCTTGCATGGAGCACAGATACAATAGGTAAGATACCTGCTGCCCATGCTTGTCAGCACGGCACATGGCAGCAGGAGGGAAAGAAGGAGCCTGGACCATGATGTCACAGGCCGAAGAAAGGCCCACAGCTGACCTGTGTCCATCAATAATTTTAGTGTAGAATCACTTCTGCGTTTTAGTTGTCATCAAATGAAAAAAAAAATGTCCTGAGTATTTCTTCACATTATAGTATCCTAGCATTAGGGGGTGTGCAGCTCTTTGCATTTTTTATAATAATTTTTATGGAAATAATCTATAAATAAGTCAAATCTAAAATTGAATTTGAAGTAAATATGTACAACAGACAGAGCTATTGTAAGAACTCCATGACATTTTCAAAATCTTGGGGAAATATGTTATTTCAGACTTTTAATGTGGCCTTAGGGGCATTAATAATCCTTTCCATATGGAATATCCACCAAGCTTTACTTGCTAGTATCTGGCAATTTATAATGAGATTTTTTCCAAAGACTTAACGCATCTGGTTGTAGCATAGTTGTATGACTTTAAAGAAGAGATCAACAGAAAAATTCAAAAGTGCTAATGTGCGAATAATAAGAGTTCTTTTACCTATTTTCATTCTATTGAACCATACTATTTATACACACTGCAGTGTTAATGTCAGAACCAGATTAAAGGTGCCTAGAGCATGGAGCAATTCATTTATGAGGGCCACAAAGTATAATACAATTACTAAAATACTGACAAACTGGAAAGACATAAGAGTTTAGCATGTTCCGTAATCCCCAAAATGGTTCAGCTAGCTACTGTAACGGGATTAGCTCATGGGATCACCGTCTCCTGGGATAGACGGGCGCTGTTGGCACACAAAACACAGTCCAGTCCAAGCAAGTTTGGTTGAACTGGCCTCAGCCAGTTTTATTGGCTTTTTGCAGACAAAAATATTAAACCAAAACAGTACAAAATAAAAGAAATGTCTGGCCGCTACATCTATATAACAAGTAGTTCCTAAGTATAGGAAACCGATGCTTGTACCCAGCACCATAAACAAAACAAGCAGTTGCTTTTACTCATATCAGAGCTTTCCCAGGAGCAGAGCCATCAGCTAGTGAGCTGTCTGTCCCTTTATAGCACACCCAGGTTCTCAGGTGATTAGACAAATACCTGGAGTGGCTAATTGGAGCAAGGACCCACCCAACTCTCCCTGCTCCAAGCAGCCAGGCCCTTTTAACCAGGTTTTTGATAAAACCCTTCCAAAGAGAAAACATAGTTTTCCTTGCTGATTCAACTCCCTGGCTGCTATTTAGAATGTATAAGACAGGAACAACACAGCCCCTACACCAACATGTGAGGCATCCGTTTGCACTACAAACTTTTGAAAATCTAGCTGGCTGGGCACATAGAGCCTACTACAGGCTCTGAAAAGCTTGTTCCGCCTCCATGGTTCATTTGAACATGGTTGAATCCTTCCCTTTTGTAAGGTCTGTTAAAGGGGTAGCAATGCTGGCTAAATTTTCAATGAAACGCCTGTAATAGCCAGTTAAACCAACAATGCTTTCACTTGTTTTTTTGTTTAAAGGCCTTAGCAAGTTCTAAATGGCTTCAACTTTGTTTATTTAAGGTTTTATAACACCTCACCCAATCATGTACCCTAAGTACTTTGCCTCTTCCTGCCCAATGGCACATTTTGGGGATTTGCTGTCAAACCTGCTTCCCTATTAGAAATCAGGACAGCTTGCACCCTGGGTAGATGACTTTCCCAATACGGGCTATAGATTATCACATCGCAGCTGCGCATTTATAATGTGGTCTTAAAATGTTGTCCATCATCCAATGAAATGTGGCTTGGGCTCAATGCAAACCAAAGGGAAGGACTACATATTGGAAATGGCCATCAGGGGCACTGAAAGCTGTTTTTTCTTTGGTCTCATTAGTCAGCTGTACTTGCCAGTAACCTTTTGTAAGGTCTAATGTGATAAAAAAAAAACTGGTATTACCAAGGCTATCAATTAGCTTATCCACTCGAGGCATTAGATACGCATCAAACTTTGAGACAGCATTCAGTTTTCTGAAGTCATTACAGAAACTTATGGTGCCATCAGGTTTGGGGATCAAGAATATAGGATTAGACCAGTCACTATGGGACTCTTATATAACCCCTAACTGAAGCATTGTTTAGATTTCTTGGGAAATAGCTTTACGCCTAGCCTCAGGTATTCTATAGGTTTACTCTGACCCATGGTTTGGTTATGATATCATGTTTGATTACATCTGTTTGACCAGGTAGCTCAAAAAATGCATCTTAATTTTTCTGTACAAATTCCTTTGGCTGAGTAGGAGAGAGGTCTTGGAGACACTCCTACTCCATTAGGGCGACCAGCTGATTCGCATCCCTGGGGTCCGCTTGTCTCACACAGCGTTGTATCCAAACTGGATGAGCACAAACAAATCGGTCCAGAACCACTCTTTTAATAACCTGAGTGGCCGTAGATACCTCAGGCTACAGCCACTTTTTAGCCAGGTGGAAAAGGTCATACATTTAAGACTTCGCTGGTTTATCCAGTTGGAAAGTCCAACAGATTTTTTGGTTTCTTGCTGGTTAGCATTCGTCTCCTGCTGATTTGCATTTGCCTTTTGGTGCTGAATGTTAGCCTAGATCAGCTGTTTAACAACTTCCTCCATGTCTGCAGTGTTTGGTTTTACAAGAACTGCAGACTTATATCAGGACATAAAACTTGCTGGATTTTTGTGACCGCATCCTCCACCATATGTATAGGGATTGGTTCATGGGATAACCATCTCCTGCGGGCGCTCTTGGCACACAAAACACAGTCCAGTCCAAGCAAATTTGGCTTTTTGCAGACAAAAATATTAAACCAAAACAGTACAAAATAAAACAAATACCTGGCCGTCTGGCTGCTATCTGTCTATACAACAAGCAGTTGTAACTAAAGGAAACTGAGCCTTGTACCCAGCACCATAAACAAAACACACAGTTGCTTTTAGGCCTCTTGCACACGGCCGTTGTGGATCCGTTCCGTGCATTGGGGACCGCAAATTGCCCTCAGTGGATCCGTTCCGTGCATTGGGGACCGCAAAAAGTCCCTAATGCACGCGCCACGTCCGTGCAGCTGCCAGGACTGATCGAGAGTTCGAGACCCATTTAACTTGAATGGCTCCGTGATCCGTCCACACTGCAAAAAAATAGAACAAGTTCTATTTTTTTGCGGTGCTGAGGCACGGACAGAAACACGACGGAAACACTCCATATTGTTTCCGTGGGGTTCCTATCCGTGCTTCCATTCCGCATCTCCATGACTGCGGACCCATTCATCTGTGATGCGGAGTGCACACGGGCCGGTGCACGTGTATTGTGGACCCGCCGTATGCAGGCCGCAATACGGCCACGGGCACACAACGTTCGTGTGCAAGAGGCCTTACTCACATCAGAGCTTTCCCAAGAGCAGAGCCATCAGCTAGTGAGCTGTCTGTCCTTTTATAGCACACCCGAATCAGGTGATTAAGCACAGTTACTACAAATACCTGGAGTGGCTATTTGGAGCAAGGAACTCTCCCTGCTCCAAGCAGCCAGGCCGTTCTAACCAGGTTTTTGATAAAACCTTTACACACAGAAAACATAGTTTTCCTTGCTGCTTCAACTCCCTGGCTGCTATTTAGAATGTATAAGACAGGAACCTAGGTGAAATGTAGACTCCTTCTACCACTTTCCCCCTGGTCCTGTCACACTATTTAAATCAAAAGTAGTACCTAACAACTAATGTAAAGTTAGTAATGTCGTTTCTTAAAGGGGTTGTCCGAGTGTTTAATACTGATAACCTATCCTCAAGATAGGTCATCAGTATGTGATTGGTGCAAAATCAACTACCAGCACCCCTACTGATCAGCTGTTTAACCACTTCAACCCCGCTAGCTGAAACCCCCTTAATGACCAGGCCACTTTTTACACTTCTGCACTACACTACTTTCACCGTTTATTGCTCGGTCATGCAACTTACCACCCAAATGAATTTTACCTCCTTTTCTTCTCACTAATAGAGCTTTCATTTGGTGGTATTTCATTGCTGCTGACATTTTTACTTTTTTTGTTATTAATCGAAATTTTACGATTTTTTTGCAAAAAAATGTCATTTTTCACTTTCAGTTGTAAAATTTTGCAAAAAAAAGACATCCATATATAAATTTTTCACAAAATGTATTGTTCTACATGTCTTTGATAAAAAAAAATGTTTGGGTAAAAAAAAATGGTTTGGGTAAAAGTTATAGCGTTTACAAACTATGGTACAAAAATGTGAATTTCCACTTTTTGAAACAGCTCTGACTTTCTGAGCACCTGTCATGTTTCCTGAGGTTCTACAATGCCCAGACAGTACAAACACCCCACAAATGACCCCATTTCAGAAAGTAGACACCCTAAGGTATTCACTGATGGGCATAGTGAGTTCATAGAACTTTTTATTTTTTGTCACAAGTTAGCGGAAAATGATGATTTATTTTTTATTTTACTTTTTTCTTACAAAGTCTCATATTCCACTAACTTGTGACAAAAAAAAAAAAATTCTAGGAACTCGCCATGCCCCTCACGGAATACCCTGAGGTGTCTTCTTTCCAAAGGGGGTCACTTGTGGGGTAGTTATACTGCCCTGGCATTTTAGGAGCCCATATGCGTGAGAAGTAGTTTGCAATCAAAATCGGTAAAAAATGACCGGTGAAATCCGAAAGGTGCTCTTTGGAATGTGTGCCCCTTTGCCCACCTAGGCTGCAAAAAAGTGTCACACATCTGGTATCGCCGTACTCAGGAGAAGTTGAGGAATGTGTTTTGGGGTGTCATTTTACATATACCCATGCTGGGTGAGATAAATATCTTGGTCAAATGCCAACTTTGTATAAAAAAATGGGTAATGTTCTCTTTTGCAAAGATATTTCTCTCACCCTGCATGGGTATATGTAAAATGACACCTCAAAACACATTCCCCAACTTCTCCCGAGTACGGCGATACCAGATGTGTGACACTTTTTTGCAGCCTAGATGGGCAAAGGGGCACACATTCCAAAGAGCACCTTGTGTGCGCGCGTTCACAGGAAATCTCGGCTATCGCGAGATGACGCACGGATGCGTCCAGGAGGAATGAATCAACCACCTTCCGGAAGCAGCCGTGCGTTAGGCGGTCCGGAGGTGGTTAAAAAGGCTGCAGCGCTCTAATAAGTCCTGTGGTCTCCTCACAACTTACTAAGCACAGCGCCATACATTGTATAGCAGCTGTGCTTGGTATTGCAGCTCAGCTCCACTCACAATGGGACTGAGCAGTACCTAGGCCATTTGATTGAGGAATGTGACTTCACTGGTCTAGGAAGAGGCTGAAGCACTCACTGGAGCGCCACAGTCTCTTTAAACAGCTAATTGGTGGGAGTGTCGGACTTCCACCGATAAATATCTGATGACTTATCCTGACCTATCTGAGGATAGGCCATCAATTTTGAAATTCTGGACAGCCCCTTTATGTGTGGAGCTCTCCTGTAAGTGCTGCAGCTTTCTCACAGCTTACCCTGGGCCAGTGATATCGGGTTCGTCAGGCACAAACAGCTGATCGGCGGGGGTCCTGGGAAGTCCAGAGAGTTGTACAACCATAGAAATGCCTCATCAACTAGTGATCAGTTGGACCTACCTGATGCCAGGTTTACAAGTCTGGGCTGCGCATGGGGCTGGAACCCTGCCCTCCCATGGTGGCCAATGGCCGCATGATTTTGTAAGTGAGGTATTACACTGACAGCTGCAGGTGAGCAGGGTTTTGGCCACATGTGGAAACCATGTAAACCTTACTGTCTGAGAAGTATTGGAGTAAAACAGCAGTTCTTTAACTTCACAATAGGTGGCAATGTAAGGTATATTCTGAGGCTAAAGCAACCCACAGGCTTTTTGTAGTAAGATCTTTTCCCCCACAAAGTAGTCAGAATATTAAAGGGTCACTTTTCGATAGTCACAGAGACATATCAAAAGTTTAGATCGGTGGTGGTCTGAGTGTTTACAGCCCCACCGATATCTAGAATAAGGAGAGATGAGACAGTCTCTATAGAAGTCTATGGGCCAATCTCGATTCCGTCCTCTGCAGCGTGATATGTGTTAGTGACCCTTTAACTTGCAATCTTCAAGATATATCTAAACCATTTTCTTATTACTGCACAGTTGCTTGGGAGGAGGGTGACCCATTCAAATGTTTGTTGTGAGGCCCATTTCTAGTTATGCCACTGGTTATGGGTAAAGAACAGGATTGTTCCTTAGACTCAGTGCCCTGATTTAGGCAGTTACATTTTTTTGTTATGGCTCTGTGCTAAACTGGGATTGCATTTTATGTGCAAAATTTTTTTCCATCTCTAATTTCATTATTAGGCCTCTTTCACACAGGCGTCGCTTGTGAGGGCCGGATAGGATGCGGGCGCGTCGCGGGAAAATGCACAATTTTTCTGCGCGAGTGCAAAGCGTTTTAATGCGTTTTAACCCCTTAAGGACCGAGGACGTACCGGTACGCCCTATTTCCCGAGTCCTTAAGGACCGAGGACGTACCGGTACGTCCTGACTTAAAATCTGAATTCCGGCGCCGCGGGGGTTAATCGAAACGGGATTTCGGCTGAAATCATTCAGCCGGCATCCCGTAACAACGCAGGGGGGGGTCATTGGACCCCCCCGTATCGGCGATCGCAGAAAACCGCAGGTCAATTCAGACCTGCGGTTTTCTGCGTTTCCGGTCCATTCGGGTGTCCTGTGACCCGATGAACCGGAAAAAGACTGCGATCGGTGGCGTAATTTTACACCACCAATCGCAGTCCGAGGATTTGCAGAGGCGGAGCTGGCCCTGGTGCTGAACGCCGCTGTCCAGGGTGCTGATTGGTGCAGGGGAGAGAGGCGCGAGATTCAAACTTCCTGCGCTCCTCTCTCCCCTCCTCTTCCTGTCCAGCACCCTGACCGTGCAGCATCGTCCAGCACCAGCTCCTGTGTCCCCCTAAATCGGCATCCATCACCCTCCTGCACCCATCGCCACCCAGGTAGGTTAGGGTCAGTGAGGGAGAGGCACCTTTAGGCAGGGATAGAAGGGAAAAGTTAGAAAAAAAAAAAAAAAAAAAAAGCACATTTATTCCAAACTTTTTTTTTTCAACTTTCAGACCCCAGACCCCCCCTGCCACTTGCCCCCCCCGCATCCCCCCCACTTTTATGGAGTTTCTACTCTAGGGGTGCATCAGGGGGCTTGAAAGGGTACATGGTGTAAATAAACCAGTCCAGCAAAATCTGCCTTCCAAAAACCGTATGGCGTTCCCCTTCTTCTATGTCCTGCCGTTTAGCCAAACAGTAGTTTACGACCACATTTGGGGTGTTTTTGCAAACTACAGAATCAGGGCAACCCATTTTGAGTTTTGTTTGGCAGTTAACCCTTGTTTTACTCCTGGAAAAAACTGATTATATTGGAACATTTTCCAAAAAATAGAAATTTCTAAATTGTTTCTCCATCTGCCATTAACTCTTGTGGAACACCTAAAGGGTTAACAAAGTTTGTAAACCCAGTTTTGAATACCTTGAGGGGTGTACTTTCTTAGATGGAGTCACTTTTTTGAAATTTCTATTCTAGGGGTGCAACAGGGGGCTTCAAATGGGACATGGTATAAACAAAACCAGTCCTGCAAAATCTGCCTTCCAAAACCCATATGGTGTTCCCCTCCTTCTATGTGCTACCGTTCGGCCAAACAGTAGTTTACGACCACATATGGGGTGTTTTTGCAAACTACAGAATCAGGGCAACCCATTTTGAGTGTTGTTTGGCAGTTAACCCTTGTTTTACTCCTGGAAAAAATTGATTATATTGGAAAATTTTCCAAAAAATAGAAATTTCAAAATTGTTTCTCCATCTGCCATTAACTCTTGTGGAACACCTAAAGGGTTAACAAAGTTTGTAAACCCAGTTTTGAATACCTTGAGGGGTGTACTTTCTTAGATGGAGTCACTTTTTTGAAATTTCTATTCTAGGGGTGCAACAGGGGGCTTCAAATGGGACATGGTATAAACAAAACCAGTCCTGCAAAATCTGCCTTCCAAAACCCATATGGTGTTCCCCTCCTTCTATGTGCTACCGTTCGGCCAAACAGTAGTTTACGACCACATATGGGGTGTTTTTGCAAACTACAGAATCAGGGCAACCCATTTTGAGTGTTGTTTGGCAGTTAACCCTTGTTTTACTCCTGGAAAAAATTGATTATATTGGAAAATTTTCCAAAAAATAGAAATTTCAAAATTGTTTCTCCATCTGCCATTAACTCTTGTGGAACACCTAAAGGGTTAACAAAGTTTGTAAACCCAGTTTTGAATACCTTGAGGGGTGTACTTTCTTAGATGGAGTCACTTTTTTGAAATTTCTATTCTAGGGGTGCAACAGGGGGCTTCAAATGGGACATGGTATAAACAAAACCAGTCCAGCAAAATCTGCCTTCCAAAACCCATATGGTGTTCCCCTCCTTCTATGTGCTCCCGTTCGGCCAAATAGTAGTTTACGACCACATATGGGGTGTTTCTGTAAACTACAGAATCAGGGCAACCCATTTTGAGTGTTGTTTGGCAGTTAACCCTTGTTTTACTCCTGGAAAAAATTGATTATATTGGAAAATTTTCCAAAAAATAGAAATTTCAAAATTGTTTCTCCATCTGCCATTAACTCTTGTGGAACACCTAAAGGGTTAACAAAGTTTGTAAACCCAGTTTTGAATACCTTGAGGGGTGTACTTTCTTAGATGGAGTCACTTTTTTGAAATTTCTATTCTAGGGGTGCAACAGGGGGCTTCAAATGGGACATGGTATAAACAAAACCAGTCCTGCAAAATCTGCCTTCCAAAACCCATATGGTGTTCCCCTCCTTCTATGTGCTACCGTTCGGCCAAACAGTAGTTTACAACCACATATGGGGTGTTTCTGCAAACTACAGAATCAGGGCAACCCATTTTGAGTGTTGTTTGGCAGTTAACCCTTGTTTTACTCCTGGAAAAAATTGATTATATTGGAAAATTTTCCAAAAAATAGAAATTTCAAAATTGTTTCTCCATCTGCCATCAACTCTTGTGGAAGACCTAAAGGGTTAATGAAGTTTGAAAAAACAGTTTTGAATACCTTGAGGGGTGTAGTTTCTAGAATGGGGTCATTTTTGGGAGGTTTCTATTATCTAAGCCTCACAATATGACTGCAAACCTGAACTGGTCCATAAAAAGTGGGATTTTGAAGATTTCTCAAAAATTTCAAAATTTGCTTCTAAACTTCTAAGCCTTGTAACATCCCCAAAAAATAAAATATCATTCCCAAAATGCTACAAACATGAAGTAGACATATGGGGAATGTAAAGTCATCACAATTTTTGGGGGTATTACTATGTATTACAGAAGTAGAGAAACTGAAACTTTGAAATTTGCTAATTTTTCAAAATTTTTGGTAAAAAATGTATTTTTTTATGCAAAAAAATTAACTTTTTTGACCCAATTTTAGCAGTGTCATGAAGTACAATATGTGACGAAAAAACAATCTCAGAACGGCCTGGGTAAGTCGAAGCGTTTTAAAGTTATGAGCACTTAAAGTGACACTGGTCAGATTTGCAAAAAATGGCCTGGTCCTTAAGGTGAAAATGAGCCTGGTCCTTAAGGGGTTAATGCGTTTTGCATGCGCGTGAGAAAAATCAGCATGTTTGGTACCCAGACCCGAACCCGGACTTCTTCACAGAAGTTCAGGTTTGAGATCGGTGTTGTGTAAATTTTATTATTTTCCCTTATAACATAGTTATAAGGGAAAATAATAGCATTCTTAATACAGAATGCCTATTAAATTAGGAATGGAGGGGTTATGGATGAGCGCAGTGACTTCACCAAAGGGACTTTTCTCCCAGGTCCTCAAAGAAAAAGAAAGAACACAAGCCGGGCTGCGCGAACAAGTGGATGAGGTGAGTTTAATTTAATTTTTTTAACCCCTCCATCCCTAATTTACTTAGCATTATGTATTAAGAATGCTATTATTTTCCCTTATAACCATGTCTCCTAGCAACCATGCGTGAAAATCGCACCGCATCCGCACTTGCTTGCGGATGCTTGTGATTTTCATGCAGCCCCATTTACTTCTATGGGGCCTGTATTGAGTGAAAAACAATATAGAGCTTGCTGCGATTTTCACGCAACGCACAAGCGATACGTGACAATCACCACTCATGTGCACAGCCCTATAGAAATGAATGGGTCCGGATTCAGTACGGGTGCAATGCGTTCACCTCACGCATTGCATCTGCGCGGAAAACTTGCCCGTGTGAAAGGGGCCTTAAGTTGATTCTCAAAGGTTTGCAACCACACTTACATTAAAATTATGTTACTGGAGGTCTCCCCTAAAAAGCAGAATACACTTTGTGAGGAATATGGATTAATATTTACTGTCAGCCATGTCCTCACACCCCCCATTTGCTGACAGGATTTCCCTGCTTCAAAGCCCCAGCCCTGATTGTAATTTTATGCACCTCTTGGCATGACTCAGTTGGCCAGGAAGACACCCCTCAGGGGGTCCAAGCTTCAAGGAGAAGTTCACACCTCTGTGCAGCAGTTGGGAGCCACCTGAATCTGCAGGAAAACCCCCCAGCAGGGGGTATCTGCTTTGGCCTGGATCAATGAGATTTCCTAGACATATTGGCACCTACCTCTCATAAGGAATTATGAATCACCTGGCCACCGCAGACGCAAACCGGATACATATTTGTGTCCCGGTGGCCACGAGGTACGGTCCCATGGTCTTTGTTTACTCGTACCCAGTCGGGGTAGGGAGATACCCATATCTCCCCATAGAAGCCACCTACCGGTACCAGGTTTGGGCTCTAATTGTAGCCTGAACCCAGGCAGGTCCATTAGTCCCAGAACCATCTCCCTGTGACCCTCTGGTCTGGAGCTATGACCCCTAAAGTGTTTTGTGGGTCATTCACTGTCAGCCCAGAAGAGGGGGAGTTGGCCCCTCCCTGAGGCAGGGAGGGGACGGACCAGCTGCAGGTTAAAAGCCTGGTGCCAGCAAGTAGGGGGCGTCTTTTTCTGAAGAGGGGTCGCATGCTACACATGTGTTTAGAGGGACCCAGGAAATAGCAGGAGAACACAGCCCCTCGGGTGGCCTCCTGCTCAGGACATCGCCAAGGAACTCTCATCATACTTGGTAACTTACTTTCACACTGCTTAATCCTATTGTAACCATATACCCTGTAATCTGTAACCTCAGACCACTGTATATATATTGTCTGTGTATAGTGTGTTATATCTAGTGCGCTCTTATAGCGATTAAATCTATAATTTAATCTTGTGCTATCTTGTATCTCGATCACGAATCCCCACGTCCGTGTTTTGGCCTAGTTATAAGCTACCGCGGGTTGGTTTCTGACCCTATATAATCCCGTTAGCGGACCGGGCTTATATCAAACGAGAAACTGGTGGCAGTTACCCGGGCTGAGTGTGGGCTGTTTTCACTGCGGCAGTGAAAAGGCCCTTCCAGCTTGTTGCCTCTCTGTGCCCGCGTGGACAGGAGGTGTGTGTGTAAACTATACCAGCCTGACCTTACGTGCTCCTCTGGAGGGCGTAACTTCACGTTTTTGGTAAACCCCGTGATCATACCAGGTCTCGTGAGCTCGACGTGGTTGACGTCAGCGGACACGAGGGGTGGTATTCATCACATATTGGTGGCAGCAAAGTGGGATCGAGATACTAGTGTGTGTGAGTGTGAGACCCATACTCCCAGACACTAAAGACGACCAGCAGTAGCTCTTGCTGCTGGAGTCTTAAGATCAGCTCAACACTAGACTGTCTGAGGGCAGATACAATAAGGTGTGTGTGCATCAGGTTGCAGTGGTGTCAGTGACCACCCGTTGCAATGACGGCCAGTATCACAAGGAGCAAATCGAAGGAGATGGCCGATGCTTTAAATGGGGGCGGAGAGGAGGTGGAAGGCGAGGGGGAGCACAACCAAAGCTCCCCAAGGAGCCAGTCGCCAGAGGTGAGGTCCGCGGCGGGCCTCGCTCCACCTGCCCCTCCCCCCAGCCAAGCTGGCTCAGCTGCTCTCCTACAAGCTGCCATGGACCGTCTCCAGGCTGGAGACCAGGCAGCCTCTGAGCTCCTACTGGCGGCTGCAGAGCGTCGCGAGCAAGCAGAGGCTGCAGAGCGTCGCGAGCGAGCAGAGGACTGCAGAGCGTCGCGAGCAAGCAGAGGCTGCAGAGCGTCGCGAGCGGGCCGAGCGTGAGCACCAGCTACAGATGCTCCAGCTAAAGCTCCAATTCCAGCAGCCATCCCCAGCCCAATGTGAGTCTCCAGAGGTCCGGATTCCCAAACTGCGGGCGGAGGACTTTCCCCTACTGGACAAAGATGGGGACCTGGACACCTTTTTGTTGGCATTTGAGACAGCCTGCCATCAATACCAGCTGCCAGAGGACCAGTGGGTCAGATTCCTCACGCCACGGCTCAGGGGAAAAGCCCTTGAAATCTTCGGGTACCTGCCCAGCGAGACCATCCTGAGCTATGAGGACATCAAACAGGCTCTGGTCAGGCAGTATAACTTAACCCCTGAGTCGTACCGGAAAAGGCTCAGGAATTTGCACCGGGGTTCTACCCAGAGCTGGGCCGATCACATGCGGGCCTTGCTGAGAGCGGTCGACCAATGGACCACAGGATTGGAGCTCTCCACCGTCCAGCAGCTGAAGGAGCTCATCGCCACAGAACAGTTCTTGTGGAACTGCCCAGAGGATCTCCAGCAGTACCTCCGTGACCGGAAGCCAAAGGGGGCCTCCGCAACCGCAGCCCTGGCCGATGAATACACCAACAACAGGACTTCAGAGGCCCGGAAACCTGTCGGCTGGAGAGGGGGTAAGACGCACGCTGCACCTGCTACCCCTGCCCCTAGGCCCAAGTGGGCACCGGCCCCTGCTGCACTTTCCACGTCGGTGGGGGAACCCCGACTTTGTCACCTGTGTAAGCAGCCAGGACACTTCAAAGCCATGTGTCCCCAGCGCCCGAGGGATCCGTCCCAGTCATCAACCCGGAAACCGTCCACGGTGTTGTGTGTGGGTGGGGGTGGTGGGAGGTCCCTTGACAATGTTCAACCGGTCACCGTGGGCCAGGCCGTGGCCATGGGACTTAGAGACACCGGCGCTGAAATGACACTGGTACGGCCTGAACTGGTGACACCCTATGATTTACTGCCCGGGAGATCCCTCACTGTCTCCGGGATTGGAGGAGTGGAACCGGCGCTGCCCGTCGCCAAGGTCTATCTGGACTGGGGCGCCGGTCGAGGGGTAAGGGAGGTGGGGGTATCCGCAAATATCCCCGCCAGTGTTTTGCTGGGGACGGACCTGGGGCGGCTTGTGTCTAAGTACGTGGCCGCTGACACCCCAAGGTCCGATTCCCCAGAAGGTGATGTGATGTCCCCCCCTGATAATACTGTGAATGTACCTATTATGCATGTTGATGGGGATGTGGGGGATGTAATGTGTGCCTCTCCCCTCAGTGGGGAGGGGGTCATTCCTGTCAGCTGGGCGGAAGCCCCAGGGTGTAGCCAGCAAGCCTGCTGGACCCTGTTGTCCTCCAGTGTGGTGACTGGGGGGACAAGCAGGGGGCAGACAGCTGCAGGGGGGGAGGATGCAAATGAGGTCAGGGCTGTCCCAGGAGAAGTAGGACTGCCAGGTGAACTCTCAGTGCAGTGTTCCTCCCCCACTGGGATGTCAGAGGGCCAGGTTAGTCCGTCTGGACTGGCGACTTGGTCAGGAGCCGAGGGAAAGCAGGCACTACCAGCAGTGGCAGCGGCCATAGCTGCTGTCACGCGCAGTGTGAGTGCTGGGGCCCTAGGGGCCCCTCAGGGGTCTGATGGCTTTCCCCCTTCCGACCAAGTGGCTGCCGAGTCAGAGGGAGGCCAGGAGACAGGTCCCAGGGACCTGACAGGGGACGTGGCAGTCTCGTCTATTCTGGCCATGTCCAGTCAGGAGTTTCAGGCAGCGTTAGCGGCTGACGCCAGCCTGAACGCTCTCAAGGAGCAAGCGGAACAGCCCCCCTCGGACTCAGACCTCGAGCGGATGGTCTGGGACCAAGGACGGCTGTACCGGGTCACGGTCCAGCCGGGCTCACAGGAGGCGTGGCCTAGGGACCAACAGCTAGTGGTACCCTATCAGTTCAGGAAGGAGTTGTTGCAGGTGGCGCATGAGATTCCGATGGCTGGACACCTAGGGATCGCTAAGACAAGGGCCAGATTAGCCCAGCATTTCTACTGGCCAAAGATGGGGGCTGATGTGGTTGCCTACTGCCGTTCATGTGACACCTGCCAGCGGGTGGGGAAGGCGGGGAGACGCCCCAAAGCCCCACTGGTAACGCTGCCCATAATTGAAGAGCCTTTCAGGAGGGTGGCTGTGGATCTAATTGGACCGCTGTCCATTCCCAGCAGCTCCGGGAAACGCTTCATATTGACGGTAGTAGACTATGCCACCCGGTACCCGGAGGCGGTAGCCTTGTCATCCATTCGGGCCGACAAGGTGGCTACTGCTTTGCTGGAGATTTTCTCCAGAGTGGGCTTTCCCCAGGAAATGCTCACCGACCGGGGGACCCAGTTCATGTCGCAATTGATGGAGTCCCTCTGTAAGCAAACACAGGTGCAACATCTGGTGACCAGCCCGTACCACCCACAGACAAACGGCCTGTGTGAACGATTTAATGGCACCTTAAAGCAGATGCTTAGGATGTTGGTCGACTCCCACGGGCGTGACTGGGAGCGGTACCTCCCACATCTGCTGTTTGCTTACCGAGAGGTCCCACAGGCCTCCACGGGGTTCTCCCCCTTCGAGCTCCTGTACGGGCGACGTGTGCGGGGGCCCCTGGCTCTGGTGAAAGAGGCCTGGGAGGGAGAGGTAGTCACCCCTGGAGTGTCGGTCGTCGAATATGTCATGCGCTTCCGGAACAAGATGCAGGCCTTGTCGCAGCTGGTGCACGATAATATGGAGCGGGCCCAGGCCGACCAGAAGCGATGGTATGACCAGAACGCTTGTGAGAGGACCTACCAGGTGGGTCAGAAGGTATGGGTACTGGTCCCCGTACCTCAGGACAAGCTTCAGGCGGCCTGGGAAGGCCCGTACCTCGTGCATCAGCGCCTCAATGCCGTGACGTACCTGGTCACCCTGGACCACGCCCGAGGAAGGCGTAAGGCCTTCCACGTGAACATGATGAAGGCCCATCATGAGAGGGGGGAATGTGCCCTCCCTGTCTGCAACCTCCCCGAGGAGGGGGAAGAGGAAACCCTCCTGGACATGCTCACCCAGGTGAAGGCGGGTGGGTCCATCGAGGATGTGGAGGTGGGCCAACAGCTCTTGACGGACCAACGGTCCCAGCTGTGGGCCACCCTTCACCCCTTCCGGGAATTGTTCAGCAACAAGCCCGGAAGGACAGAGCTGGCTGTCCATCACGTGGACACTAGGGATCACCCCCCAATCCGGCGTTCAGCATATCGGGTTTCCTTGGAGGTGCAGCAGCACATGCGCCAGGAGATTGACGAGATGCTGAAGCTGGGGGTCATCCAGGCATCCAACAGCGCTTGGGCCTCGCCTGTGGTCCTCGTCCCAAAGAAGGACCGGACCACCCGGTTCTGCGTGGACTACAGGGGACTCAACGCTGTCTCGGTCACCGATGCGTACCCTATGCCACGCATCGATGACCTGCTCGATCAGTTGGCCGGGGCCCAGTACCTGACCATCATGGATCTGAGCCGGGGGTACTGGCAGATTCCCCTGACCCCGGAGGCGCGGGAACGCTCTGCCTTCATCACCCCCTTTGGATTGTACGAATCCACAGTGATGCCGTTCGGCATGAAGAATGCCCCTGCCACTTTTCAGCGGATGGTCAACACGCTGCTTAAGGGACTCGAAAGGTACGCGGCCGCGTACCTGGATGACATTGCCGTCTTCAGTCCCACCTGGGAGGATCACCTGCAGCACCTGATGCAGGTGCTGGGGCGGATCCACCAGGCAGGCTTGACCATCAAGCCGGAAAAGTGCCAGCTGGGCATGAGCGAGGTCCACTACCTGGGGCACCGGGTAGGCGGGGGGACCCTTAAGCCAGAGCCCGGGAAAGTGGATGCTATCGCATCCTGGCCCACCCCCAGGACCAAGAAACAGGTGATGTCCTTCCTGGGCACCGCAGGGTACTATAGGAGGTTCGTTCCCCACTATAGTAGCCTGGCGAAGCCCTTGACGGATCTCACCAAGAAGAAGCTGCCCTCCGCAGTCGATTGGACGAACGACTGCGAGACGGCCTTCCGAGCGCTGAAGGCCGCCCTCTCGAGCTTCCCTGTACTCCAGGCGGCCGACTTTACGCTGCCGTTTATAGTGCAGACTGACGCCAGTGATTTCGGCCTCGGTGCCGTACTCAGCCAGGTTGACACTACGGGCCAGGAACACCCTGTTCTGTACCTGAGTCGGAAGCTCCTGCCGAGGGAGGTGGCGTACTCCACAATGGAGAAGGAGTGCCTGGCAATTGTCTGGGCACTGCAACGGTTGCAGCCGTATTTATACGGGCGCCGCTTCACGGTGGAGACCGACCACAACCCCCTCAGTTGGTTAAACACCGTATCCGGGACGAATGGGAGGCTGCTACGCTGGAGCCTAGCTCTCCAGCAGTATCACTTGACCATTCGCCACAAAAGGGGCCGTGACCACGGGAACGCCGATGGGCTATCCCGACAAGGAGAGGGGGCGGATGGGCGCACGGGGGAGCACAGGAATGTGCTGCCCCCTGGCGCCCTCTAAAAGGGGGAGGTGTGAGGAATATGGATTAATATTTACTGTCAGCCATGTCCTCACACCCCCCATTTGCTGACAGGATTTCCCTGCTTCAAAGCCCCAGCCCTGATTGTAATTTTATGCACCTCTTGGCATGACTCAGTTGGCCAGGAAGACACCCCTCAGGGGGTCCAAGCTTCAAGGAGAAGTTCACACCTCTGTGCAGCAGTTGGGAGCCACCTGAATCTGCAGGAAAACCCCCCAGCAGGGGGTATCTGCTTTGGCCTGGATCAATGAGATTTCCTAGACATATTGGCACCTACCTCTCATAAGGAATTATGAATCACCTGGCCACCGCAGACGCAAACCGGATACATATTTGTGTCCCGGTGGCCACGAGGTACGGTCCCATGGTCTTTGTTTACTCGTACCCAGTCGGGGTAGGGAGATACCCATATCTCCCCATAGAAGCCACCTACCGGTACCAGGTTTGGGCTCTAATTGTAGCCTGAACCCAGGCAGGTCCATTAGTCCCAGAACCATCTCCCTGTGACCCTCTGGTCTGGAGCTATGACCCCTAAAGTGTTTTGTGGGTCATTCACTGTCAGCCCAGAAGAGGGGGAGTTGGCCCCTCCCTGAGGCAGGGAGGGGACGGACCAGCTGCAGGTTAAAAGCCTGGTGCCAGCAAGTAGGGGGCGTCTTTTTCTGAAGAGGGGTCGCATGCTACACATGTGTTTAGAGGGACCCAGGAAATAGCAGGAGAACACAGCCCCTCGGGTGGCCTCCTGCTCAGGACATCGCCAAGGAACTCTCATCATACTTGGTAACTTACTTTCACACTGCTTAATCCTATTGTAACCATATACCCTGTAATCTGTAACCTCAGACCACTGTATATATATTGTCTGTGTATAGTGTGTTATATCTAGTGCGCTCTTATAGCGATTAAATCTATAATTTAATCTTGTGCTATCTTGTATCTCGATCACGAATCCCCACGTCCGTGTTTTGGCCTAGTTATAAGCTACCGCGGGTTGGTTTCTGACCCTATATAATCCCGTTAGCGGACCGGGCTTATATCAAACGAGAAACTGGTGGCAGTTACCCGGGCTGAGTGTGGGCTGTTTTCACTGCGGCAGTGAAAAGGCCCTTCCAGCTTGTTGCCTCTCTGTGCCCGCGTGGACAGGAGGTGTGTGTGTAAACTATACCAGCCTGACCTTACGTGCTCCTCTGGAGGGCGTAACTTCACGTTTTTGGTAAACCCCGTGATCATACCAGGTCTCGTGAGCTCGACGTGGTTGACGTCAGCGGACACGAGGGGTGGTATTCATCACACACTTCTTGGGATCTGTTCACATAACACTGTCACTCTAAACTTGAAATACCCAATGGAAGCCTAAAAGAGTGTCCATTTGTCCTTTATTAGTCCATCAGAGTTAAAATAAATACATAAATAAATACAAATATCTGTATATCTATCTATCAATCAGCTCTCCCTAGTAGAGGGAAAAAGTGAAGACCTTTTTCCATTGACTTGAGATCCATAGAGAACCCTTACTAATACATATTAGCAAACTAAAACTAGACAAGAAACAACCTTTTTGTGCAATGAATATTAAATGCCATAATGGAAACTTCCTTTGTGTCAGTTGGCAAAATGTAATTCCACCACACCAATGAAGAGAGCTAAGTTAAGGCCAGGTTTTGCATGATTCCAATTTCTTAAATTACTCATCTGACTTACCAGCAACAAATTTCCATACAAATTTCTATTGTACGGGCTCATTCAGATGACCGTATCTGTTTTGCAGGAACGGCCAGCCCTATGATGGCGGACAAGAATATGGGACATGTTCTATCTTTTTTTGCGGGGCCACAGAACGGAAGTACAGATGCGGACAGCACATGGTGTGCTGTCTGTATCTTTTGTGGCCCCATTGAACTGAATGGGTCCGCATCTTTTCCACAAAATTGGAACAGATGCAGACAGAAATATACAGTCGTCTGTATGACCCCTAAGACTGTGTTCATATCTGTGCTATGAATTCTGTTTTTTCAGTTCTGGAACAACAGAAATCAAGCTGGGACAGACTTGTCACACAGTGGACACCAACGGCGCTCGATGGAACCCACCAACACATAGTGGGCTCTGTTAGGTTTCATTATTGTCTACAGCATACTTAAAGTATTTACATCCCTTACCAGGAATACATGTGGATGCATACTACACAAAGAATCCCAAAAAGACTGTTAGGAGATCATCTGTGTGTTAATATTTCCAATGAGACTGCACGGGTCAAGACATTCTATATTTTATTATGCTGGAATAAGGCTCATTGATGTCACAATTTATTAGTTCAGGTTTCATCGTGGTGTCCATCATTTTACAGGAAATTATAGCACTGTATGCTACACTCAGTCAAAAGTGATGGAGTGTGAGCTACATGTGAACGGATCCAAATAATTACCACTTTGTGACTCAAATAATATGATGTCTACTAATTTAGGCTACTTTCACATTTGCGCTTTCCCTTTCCGCTATTGAGATTCGTCATAGGATCTCAATAGTGGGGGAAAACGCTTCAGTTTGGTCCCCAGTCAATGGGGACAAAACTGAACTGAACGAAACGGAATGCATTCAGCTAACCCTCAAGAGAAATGAGAAAGAGTATACAGCTGTGAATGAGGAGCTGCAGAAAGCCAAAGATGAATTAAAAGCAAGGCTAACAGAAGCGCAATTCGTGAACTTTGAAAAGAGGTTGAACAACAAATTAGTCCTCACACAAGCTGGGATAAAGGAAAGGAAAGAGGATAAATTCCTTAGAGATAAATGCAATTTACGATAATGGTAACATTTTTGAGTGGAACAAACGTAAACCAAAGAAGAGACGTCCTCAGCTTAAGAATAGAAACGACTATTGGACTACCGATTCGGATTCGAGCGTCTCTGTGGGGCGCTATGGCAATGATACTACCAGACCAGACCCTTTAGAAGGAAAACAAGAAGAGGGAGGAAGAAAAGAGGAAGACAAACACATAAGGAAGTCCACTTGCAGAAGGCGACAAGTCACTTGGACACAATAGATATTTCTGTTTTCCAGGACTCTCCTACCCCCTCTCCTCCTGCAGTTATCAATCTTACAGATTTAGAGCTGTCGCCAGACTGTATCTCAGTCCTTAATAAAGGGCTGGGATACAGTCTAGTTGAACGGTTCAATCTGGTGGATTTTGAGATTGACTTATACAAAGCCGTTCGCAAAATGCACCTTTTCAAAATTTACAGGGATGCACCTTTGCATCCACGAGTATTTAAACCAGGTGTAATACCAGCGGTGACTAATCCCTTGGGGTTCAATATACAGCCAGGTCCATAAATATTGGGACACCAACACAATTCTAACATTATTTGCTCTATACACCACCACAATGGATTTCAAATTGAACAGACAAGTTGTGTTTTAACTGCCGACTGTCAGCTTAAATTTGAGGGTATTTACATCTAAAACAGGTGAACGGTGTAGGAATTGCAACAGTTTGCATATGTGCCTCCCACTTGTTAAGGGACCAAAAGTAATGGGACAGAATAATAATCATAAATCAAACTTTCACTTTTGAATACTTGGTTGCAAATCCTTTGCAGTCAATTACAGCCTGTAGTCTGGCTGAATATGAGCAGATAATATTGCCCGAAACACTTCAGAATTCATCCTGCTGCTTTTGTCAGCAGTCACATCATCAATAAATACAAGAGAACGCCATGACACTACCACCACCATCCTTCACTGATGAGGTGGTATGCTTAGGATCATGAGCAGTTCCTTTCCTTCTTCATACTCTTCTCTTCTCATCACTCTGGTACAAGTTGATCTTGGTCTCATCTGTCCATAGGATGTTGTTCCAGAACTGTGAAGGTTTTTTTTAGATGTCATTTGGCAAACTCTAATCTAGCCTTCCTGTTTTTGAGGCTCACCAATGGTTTACATCTTGTGGTGAACCCTCTGTATTCACTCTGGTAAAGTCTTCTCTTGATTGTTGACTTTGACACACATACACCTACCTCCTGGAGAGTGTTCTTGATCTGGCCAACTGTTGTGAAGGGGGTTTTCTTCACCAGGGAAATAATTATTTGGTCATCCACCACAGTAGTTTTCCGTGGTCTTCCGGGTCTTTTGGTGTTGTTGAGCTCATCGGTGCGTTCCTTCTTTTTAAGAATGTTCCAAACAGTTGTTTTGGCCACGCCTAATGTTTTTGCTATCTCTCTGATGGGTTTGTTTTGTTTTTTCAGCCTAATGAAGGCTTGCTTTACTGATAGTGACAGCTCTTTGGATCTCATCTTAAGAGTTGACTTGCAACAGATTCCAAATGCAAATAGCACACTTGAAATTAACTCTGGACCTTTTATCTGCTCATTGTAATTGGGATAATGAGGGAATACATTTCTTGCTTGGAGTTCCTTACTGACACTGATCTACTAGGTGAAACAGAAGGGCCGGTCCTGGGTGATGGATTCCAGGGAGGTATTAGATCCACTTTTTGCCCCCCTAGGAACGCCGGTGGTGGTATCGACATTTTCCATAAACGGGTTCTGAGAGACATCAAGGCCCTCAGATACCCTCAAGCACGGGACAACCTCTCCCCTGGTGAGAGAGCTGCCTTGAAATCTATTGGCAGCATGGAGGATGTCGTTGTTAAGAAGGCGGACAAGGGGGGCAATATAATTTTACTGACCCGCACTTATTATATGCAGGAAGCAGATAGACAATTTGGAGATAGCATTACTTATGAGAAATTAGGGCAAGATCCCTTAGCCGCCACATTGTCTGAACTGAAAACACTCCTGCATAGATATGTCGGGATTGGTTTCATTCCAGATACTATGCTGGATAAGCTTATACCTCAGCATACCAGGAAACTTAACCCACCTGGTATTTTGTCCCTAAAATACACAAGTCTCTCACTAGGTCGCCCGGCCGTCCAATAGTGGCAGGGATTGGGTCCATCACGGAACCCCTTTCTAAGTATCTCGACTGGCTACTTAGACCCCTACTTTCTAGTGTTCCCACTTATCTGGGTGACACCAGTGACTTCCTCCGTGCCATTAAAGGTTTTCATTGGTGTGAGGGGTTCAGCCTGGTGTCCCTGGACGTGGAGAGCCTTTACACACGTATACCTCACTGTGCTGGTATAGAAGCAATAGGCAAGGTACTCAGTAAGACCGACAAAGGTGCTACGTACATTGACTTTATTAGGGAAGCACTCATGTTTGTCCTCAATAATAACACCTTCAAGTTTGGCGAACAATGGTACAGGCAAAAAGTGGGTACCGCGATGGGTACCCCTGTATCATGTACATATGCCAACTTGTTTTTGGCTCTATTTGAGGACAGATACTGTATGTGTTCTCCCTGGACAATTCCTTTATGCAATATATTCAGCTGTTTCTTAGATATGTTGATGACATTTTTATAATCTGGTCTGGCACAGAAGATCAATGCAAGGATTTAGTGGCTTACTTAGATGGCAAAACATGAATATGAAGTTTTCTTTAAATTTCGGGAATACTTCCCTGGAATTGTTAGATGTTTTGGTGTCTGCACATGGTGACAACCTGCAAACTACTTGCTATCGCAAACCGTCAGCCACTGATTCTTTGCTGCATTACAGTAGCTTCCATCACAAAAACGTGAAACAGTCGGTCCCGTATGGCCAATTTGTTCGCCTTAGACAAACTAACAGCACACAGGAAGGCTATATAAAACAATCACATGAATTAAAGCAGAGGCTGCTATTTCGAGGCTATGTGGAGGAAGAGATAGAAGATGCCAGGATGAAGGCAGGGTCATTTTCACATGAGGAGCTCCTATATAGACAAAAACGCAATGCGCATACAAATGAAGGCAGGTTCGTGTTCACATTTAGATTTAGTCCTGCGGCCGAATTGATCAAACGTATCATTTATGAAAATTGGGACATACTGAAGGATGAAGCTGGGCTGTCGGGCCTCACCAAGAGCAGACCCATAATTTCCTTTAGACGTTGCCATACTATCAAGGACAAATTAGTCAGAAGTAGAATGCGGGCGAGACCAGCCAGCAATGGTTAACCAGTAATAAATCTTTTGGCAACTACAGGTGTGGTTTCTGCACTTTTTGTAGTTTCAACAGCCAGCAAAAATACCTTACGTTTGGAGGGGTCTCACATAACATCACTCAGTTTATGACGTGTAGGAGTGCATACGTGGTCTACTTGATCAAACGTAATTGTGGGGCCTTTTATATTGGGAAGACGATACGTCTCCTCTTTGAGAGATTCAGGGAGCATCTCAATTTCCTGAAGACCGGGAAAGGCTGCACAAGGCTCATCGAGCACGTCCGCAATACGCATGGTGGTGACCCGCACGTTGACGTTCTCTGGTATCGAACTGGAGCCCGTCATGCCTTGTGGGGGTGACAGGCACAGGGCGCTCCTGAGGAGGGAAGCAAGGTGGATCATAAAGGCAGCCGCTCTCGGTCCTCTGGGACTTAATGACAAAAACGATTTGAGTGTGTTTATTTAGGTTTGTAACTTTGTATCTGTTATTGTATACTCTGCATACTTGCAACTATGTGCTTTTAATAAGGAGGATGTAACCTGTCGTTGTCCTCTTGACGCAGTGTTTAAAATGCATTTACGCATGCTTGCGCAGTGAGGTCAGAGGCCAGACGAAGCGCACATTTGCGCGAAACGGCCGTCGCCGCTGCTTTGTCCATACTCACGCATACGCGAATAAAGGAGCTTGACTACAGCAGCGGGGAGTGCCGCCCTTCTTTTGCTTCTCCTCTCCGTTTCCATATTCTTGGGACTTACATGTTTTGGGGCAGAGCACCACGTTCACTGGTTGTACATTTTCAACAGAGCCGCCTAGCATTTAGCACACTCCCACGCCATATGTAGCTGTGCTGCCCTGCTCTCTTCTCCCCATTCATACATTCCGTTCCGTTTGGTTGCACCTCCATCATGGACAGAATAACGCTGCAAGTAGCGGTTTTCTGTCCGCGATATGGTGCGGAGCAAGACGGATCCGTCCTGACACACAATGTAAGTCAATGGGAACGGATCTGTTTTCTCTGACACAATAGAAAATAGATCAGCTCCGTACAGTATTAGAACAAAGTTTTATGTGAATCGACATCTGAAGTTGATTTGCTTATCCCTAGTGTTCTTGATGGATTCGTCATGGCTATTTTAAAGATAATACAACCGGATCCGTTCATAACAGATGCAGACGGTTGTATTATCATGACGGAAGTGGTGTGAAAGTAGCCTTTCTCTGCATGCATGCCAACCTAATTCAATCCCTGCTAACAGAGACACAGAAAATGGCTGAGAGGAAGTGGGGGGGTGCTAGCTGAGATCCTGAGCCTGATAAAAGAACTGCTTCTACACAGCTTCTGAACATCACAGGAACCTTCTGTGTGTCTGTAAGTGTAATTTATCCCTTCTTATCTGTTCTTTTAGCTCCAAACCCTAAAACAAACATAGTGCAAATGAAAATTTGCAAAGATGGAAAACTTGGATATGTCACAATGGGGCCCCTTAGTATCCAGGGATGATTACATCACAAAGGGCTCTGGCTGCTTACCTCCCTGGTGGTGTCACCACCAGTTCTGTGAGAAGGTCTGGCAGACGTTCTTCTCTACCTCTTGTATGATGTTCTTTGTTTTGGTTTCACTTTGTCATCTTCTTTCCTTCTGCCAGGTGTCACTTATTTAGACTAATCTTCTTCCTTTATATTCCCTCCCATACTGACTCACTTTGCAGTTTATACTACTTCCTGGATGAAGTGTTCACTGCTGGAGGCTGCTGCTGCTGTTTGCTCAGATAAGTCTTTAACTTTATTGTGTTTCCTTGCTGGCTTGATTCTAGGTGACCCTGACTCCGTCTGTATTAAGTGCAGGGAGCCGGTGGTCGTGTCCCCTCACTATTATAGGGTTTTCAGGTGTCACACAGTCTTAGGTACGTGGGCATGCAATCGTCTACCATTGAGACCCCTGCATGTGCATAGCAGTCAGGGAGAGCTCTTAGGGTTTTAAGGAGCTCACCTATATGCTCCTTAGTTTGGGATCAAGCCAGTCGGTCGTTTATTTATAAGTTCCAGCTATCTGCAACTTCACCCGTGACATTATAAACCGCCATAACCGTTTTAAGCATTGATTCGGTTTCAGCCTTGATTGACCGCATGCAAGGTCTTTCGCTGGAGGTAGCAGATCTCCGTAAAACTGTGTCTCAGTTTCAGGTGACCGGTTCTGCTGGCGTTCAAGGAGTTTGTTCCGAGCCTAAGATGTCGCTTCCGGATACGTTCTCCGGGGGTAGCGAGAATTTTGTTCACTTTAGAGAGGCTTGCAAACTCCATTTTCGCCTACTTCCCCATTCCTCTGGTGATGAGGAGCAAAGGGTGGGGAACATCATCTTGTTGCTCAGGGATAACACTCAGTCTTGGGCCTTTTTGCTGCCGGTGGGGGCACGGCCCCTCCGATCGGTGGATGAATTTTTTGTAGCCCTGGGGCAGATATATGATGACACGGATCGTATTGCTCTGGCTGAATCTAAACTGCGTCTTTTATGCCAGGGTAAACAGTCCGCAGAGATATATTGTTCTGAATTTCGGATATGGGCAGCTGATACTGGTTGGAATGATGCTGCACTCCGAAGTCAATTTTGCCATGGTGTTTCGGAAAGATTGAAAGATGCATTCGCTTTTCATGAGAGACCAGCGTAGTTAGAGTCTGCCATGTCTCTAGCTGTTCGTATTGACAGGCATCTTAGAGAGAGAGAGGAGACTACTCTTTCCTGTCATATTCAGCCCAAGGACAGTGGGGCTGTCTCATTCAGTGCTCAGAGGTCTCAGTCTGTCTCAATCCCCTCTGAGGAGGAGGCCATGCAGCTGGGTTTGCTTGCCTCTGATAGTAGGGGATTCAGCTCTAAGAGGAGGGTTTGTTTCTGTTGTGGGGGTATAAATCATTTGGCTAATGTTTGCCCCTCTAGGAGATTCATGGAGTTTTCTGAGAGTAATAAAAAAAATAAAAAATAAACTCTCCATTTTCTACTATTGGCAAGGTTGATACGGAAATTGAAGGTTTGCAGTTTGCTTGTAGTTCCCGTTTTCTCCTACCTGCCAGGGTGGCGCTAGACAGCAAGAACATTGTGAGATTTTTGTAGATAGTGGAGCAGCTGTCAATCTCATTGATAATCAATTTGCAACAACGCATGGTTTCCAAGTATGCACTTTAGAAAAGGATATACTTGTTTTTGCTATCGATTCCGCTCCACTTTCTCAAAGATCGTTAAAGGGCATAGTTCACAATATCCGTTTGACTGTGGGTGACGCTCATGTTGAGGATATGTCATGTTTCGTCTTAAGCGGATTACCTACTCCTCTAGTGTTGGGGCTACCCTGGCTCACTAAACATAACCCCACCATTGATTGGCAAGCAAGGCAAATATATGGTTGGAGTGAGTTTTGCAGAAAGAATTGCCTCCCGGCGTCTCTTTCAGAGGTTTCTACCAAGACTGTGCCATCTTTTTTCTCTGAATTTTCTGATGTGTTTTCCGAGAGTGGTGTCCAGGAGCTGCCCCTTCACCTGGAGTACGACTGCCCTATTAATCTCATCCCAGGCGCCAAGCTGCCAAAATCATGATTATACAATCTCTCCCAACCTGAAAGAGTCGCTATGCGTACTTATATCTCTGAGAGTCTGAGAAAGGGACACATCCGACCCTCTAAGTCACCTGTTGCCGCTGGGTTTTTTTTTGTTAAGAAAAAAGATGCTTCTTTAAGACCTTGTCTGGATTTCAGGGAGCTGAACCATATCACGATTCGTGACCCATATCTGCTTCCTCTGATCCCGGACCTGTTTAACCAGATTGTTGGGGCTAAAGTTTTTTCTAAGTTGGATTTAAGAGGGGCATACAACCTAGTCAGGGAAGGGGACGAATGGAAGACGGCCTTCAATACCCCTGAGGGTCATTTCGAGAATTTGGTTATGCCCTTTGGGTTGATGAATGCTCCGGCCGTCTTCCAACATTTCGTGAACAGCATTTTTTATCATTTAATGGGGAAATTTGTACTAGTGTATCTAGATTACATTTAGATTTTTTCTCCTGATTTCAAGACTCATCGGGACCACCTATGTCAGATCTTGCTGATTCTGCGGGAGAATAAATTGTACGCTAAACTGGAAAAATGTGTGTTTGCGGTTCCGGAGATTCAATTTCTTGGTTTTCTTCTCTCCGCTTCTGGTTTTCGGATGGACCCTGAGAAGGTCCGCGCTGTGCTTGATTGGGAGCTTCCTGAGAATCAGAAGGCGCTGATGCGGTTTTTGGGTTTTGCCAATTATTACAGAAAGTTAATTTTAAATTATTTGTCTGTTGTTAAGCCACTTACTGATAGGACTAAAAAGGGAGTGGATTTTTCCTCGTGGTCGGTAGATGCGCTTAAAGGGAACCTGTCATGTGGGTATTTGATTATAATCTAACTAATTATATACAATCATTAACTACTAAAAAGTACCTTAGATGTATTCACTTACTGGTGTGACAGATGGTTACCTCATAATATACACACAAAGATGCCGCATGCCACATGCTAATTAGCTTATTTGAGTCCAGCGTGATGTCATTGAGTCCAGCGTTTATTTAATTCTGAGATATAGCCACTCCCCTTCCCACCTGCTGCTGATTCATATGGAAAAAAACTGTCAATCTGCAGCCAGTAGGCGGGGAGAGTCAGGAGCTCATAAATATTCATGACTCATCATTATCAGCTGGAGCTTTTCAATACAAGATGTTGGCAGATTGACTGGGTCAATTAAAGAAAGTGACCCGGCATTTTGCTAAGAGAATGAGTCGCTTATTTATGTTGCCCTTAGTTAGGACACCATAAAACTGGTGACAGGTTCCCTTTAAAGCCTTTTCTAGAGTTTTGCTTCCGCTCCCATTTTAGTACAACCTGATGTCTCTCTACCTTTTATTGTTGAGGTGGATGCTTCTGAGGTGGGTGTGGGTGAAGTCTTATCTCAGGGTCCCTCTCCTGCCAAATGGCAACCACGTGTCTTTTTCTCAAGGAAACTCTCCTCTGCAGATTGAAATTACGATGTGGGAGATAGGGAGTTGTTGGCCATCAAATTAGCTTTTGAGGAATGGCGCCATTGGTTAGAGGGAGCCAGACACCCTATTACCGTGTTTATAGAGCATAAGAATCTGGCCTACTTGGAATTGGCCAAGCGTCTGAACCCGAGACAGGCCAGATGGTCTTTGTTCTTTTCTAGGTTTAATTTTGTTGTTACATCTGCCCTGGGGTTAAAAATGTGAAAGCGGATGCCCTGTCACGTTGTTTTCCGGGAGAGGGGAACTTTGAAGACCCGGGTCCCATTTTGGCTAAAGGGGTGGTCGTCTCTGCTCTTTATCCTGATTTGGAGGCAGAGGTTCAGGCAGCCCAGGCAGAGGCTTCTGATCTTTTTTCTTCTGGGAGGTTGTTTGTGCCTCTCACTTTACGACACAAGGTTTTTAAGGAGCACCACGATACTGTCTTTGCTGGGCACCCGGGGAGTAGAGCCACAGTGGATCTCATTGCTCGGAGATTCTGGTGGCCGGCTCTTTGTAAGATGGTTGAGGGTTTTGTGGCAGCCTGCGAGACCTGCGCTCGTGCCAAGGTCCCTCATTCATGGCCATTGGGTTCTCTCCTCCCGTTACCCATTCCTTCCCGTCCTTGGACGCATCTGTCCATGGACTTCATTATGGACCTGCCTCATTCTCCGGGGAAGACTGTGATTCTGGTGGTAGTGGACCGTTTTAGCAAAATGGCACATTTCATTACCTTTCCTGGGTTACCCAATGCTAAGACGCTGGCACAAGCATTTGTTGATCACATTGTTAAATTGCATGGCATTCCTTCAGACATCGTTTCTGATAGGGGCACGCAATTTGTTTCCAGATTCTGGGAGGCCTTCTGTTCTCGCTTGGGGGTTCAGTTGTCGTTCTCTTCTGCTTTTCACCCGCAATGAAATGGTCAGACCGAACGCGCCAATCAGAATCTGGAGACATATCTGCGCTGCTTTGTGGCGGAGAATCAGGAGGATTGGTATTCTTTTTTGTCCCTTGCTGAGTTTCCTTTAAATAACCGTCGCCAGGAGTCCTCTGATAAGTCACCATTTTTTGGTGCATATGGGTTTCATCCGCAGTTTGGGACATTCTCTGGAGAGGGGTCTTCTGGTTTACCTGATGAGGAGAGATTTTCCTCGTCTTTGTCATTTATTTGGCAAAAGATTCAGGGTAATCTGAAGAGGATGAGTGAGAGATATAAGCGTGTGGCGGATAAGAGACGTGTGCCTGGTCCGGACCTGAATGTGGGTGATCTGGTGTGGTTGTCTACAAAGAATATCAAACTGAAGGTTCCCTCCTGGAAATTGGGTCCTAGGTTTATTAGGCCTTACAAGATCTTGTCCGTCACAAGTCCTTATTAAAACCTTATGTCCAACCCACTGTACCCTCCTCTTTGCCTCCTCCACCAATTTTTGTTGATGGTCATCTTATATTTCAGGTCTCTAGGATTGTAGATTCTCCCATTATCTGCAGTTCTCTTCAGTACCTCGTTCATTGGGAGGAGAGGATGTGGGTCCCAGTGGCGGACATTAAGGCCACTCATCTCATCAGGGTTTTCGATAGGTCTTATCCTGAGAACGTGGGCTCTGAGTGTCTGGAGTCCACCCATAGAGGGAGGGGTACTGTCACCGCCAGTTCTGTGAGAAGGTCTGGCAGACGTTCTTCTCTACCTCTTGTATGATGTTATTTGTTTTGGTTTCATTTTGTCATCTCCTTTCCTTTTGCCAGGTGTCACTTATTTGGACTAATCATCTTCCTTTATATTCCCTCCCATACTGCCTCACTTTGCGGTTTATACTACTTCCTGGATGAAGTGTTCACTGCTGGAGGCTGCTGCTGCTTTTGCTCAGATAAGTCTTTTACTTTATTGTGTTTCCTTGCTGGCTTAATTCTAGGTGACCCTGACTCCGTCTGTTTTAAGTGCAGGGAGGCGGCGGTCGTGTCCCCTCACTATTATAGGGTTTTCAGGTGTCATACAGTCTTAGGTACGTGGTCATGCAATCGTCTACCATTGAGACCCTTGCATGTGCATAGCAGTCAGGGAGAGATCTTAGGGTTTTATAGGGCTCACCTATATGGGATGCTCTTTAGTTTGTGATCAAGCCAGTCAGTCGTTTATTTATAAGTTCCAACTATCTGCAACTTCACCCGTGACAGGTGGTAGCCAAAATGGATTAATTTGTCAGTCGGATGTGCAACCGGGCACATCAGCATGGGAGGACTTGTATATGTACAGCGTACTGAAGTTATTTGGGCTCACCAGAGGAAATGATTCAGAACTTGGGCCCACCAGAGGAACTTCTGGTACTATGGTGGGTCGATCTAACCATGTGTTTGTCAGCCCACGGTGTACATGTATAGGCAGGAGGGATGTGCCCCAAAAAGGTGTTTTTGTGCAGATTGGAATACTGTTACAGCATATTTTGATAAGCACAGAAGAAATAAACCAACTTACCCATTTATGGGATGGCCCTCTGGACTCGGTGAGTGCATTGGTGCACTACCCTCCCATCTCTTCAAGGAGTCACGCAAGTGCGGGCACTGCTGGTATGGAACCATTTCTGTTTGTTGCTTCTGGGCCCCTGTGTTGCAAGTTATTATCAGTTTAGTGTTTGTTCTGCCCACCCTTCCATGGGATACCATACTATCTATGGATTTTTGGACCAGGGAAATAGAGAAGGAGCCTGTCTGTATGATCCAAATGTTGTGCTGGTACCACACTTCCCCAGGGCCACTGCATCCATCCTACCTTTTCCAGGTTTTCAAAAGCAGGATCCAGCTCAGCAATCTGGTACCGCTATGAGCAATCATGCATGGACACGACGAAGCCTCTTTGCTGGCTTGTGGTGTTGCAATCCAACCCGTTCACCACGGTGCAAATTTAGTGGATTGACAGGTCTTTTTAAAAGCAAATCAAAGTGGCAGCCTCAAGAAAATCATACAGCATCTCCTATGAAATCTTGCATAGAATAAACACTGGACATGTCACAATGGGGCCCCTTGGTATCTAGGGACGATGACATCACAATGAACCCTGGCTGCTTACCTCTCCAGGGGCAGCCATAATGGATTAATTTGTCGGTCACATGTGCAACCGGGCACATTAGCAAGTGAGGACATGTTTGTGTATGTGTGTTGGCCGATGGTGTGCATCCATAGGGAGAGGGGTGTAGCCCAAAAACGTGTTTTTGAGCAGATTACAATACTGCATATCTTGATAAGAGCAGAAAAAATATACCATGTCACCTGTTTCTTATGGGATGACCCTCTCGACTCTGTGAGTGCATCAGTGCACCACCTTCCCATCTCCTTAACCCCTTAAGGACACGGCCATATTTCACCTTAAAGGGATTCTGTCACCAGGTTTCACCCCCTCCAGATAAAAATATGGTTATGTTCAGGGAGCTTTAACCATTCCTAATGTGGTCTTATAAATGTAATCTGTAGGCTCATTTTGCTAAAAATACGCTATTACTAACCTGTCATTCATAAAAATAAGGTGCCCAAGGGGATGTAAATGGCTCCAAGCTGCCGCCCGCACCTGCTGCCGTTCGTGCCCAGCGCCACCTCATAATCTTCTGTGACGCCTCCTGCTCTCCTTCCCTCCCCCCTCCTCCTGCTGTAAGATTGCTGTGACGCCTCCTGCTCTCCCTCCCTCCCCCCTCCTCCTGCTGTAAGATTGCTGTGATGTCTCCTGCTCTCCCTCCCTCCCCCCTCCTCCTGCTGTAAGATTGCTGTGACGCCTCCTGCTCTCCCTCTCTCCCCCCTCCTCCTGCTGTAACATCGCAATGTTTTTTGCAAATCTGACCAGTGTCACTTTATGTGTGAATAACTTTAAGAGGCTTTTACTTATCTAGGCCATTCTGAGACAGTTTTTTCGTCACATATTGTACTTTATTACACTGGTAAAATGGAGTCCAAAAATTTTTGTATAAAAAAAAAATAAAAAAATTTACCAAGAATTTGGAAAAATGTGCTAATTTCCAAGTTTTAATTTCTCTACTTCTATAATACATAGTAATACCTCCAAAAATAGTTATTAATTTACATTCCCCATATGTCTACTTTGTGTTTGAATCATTTTGGGAATGTCATTTTATTTTTGGGGGATGTTACAAGGTTTAGAGGTTTAGAAGCAAATCTTGACATTTTTCAGAAAATTTCTAAAACCCACTTTTTCAGGACCAGTTCAGGTCTCAAGTCACTTTGTGAGGCTTACATACATAATAGAAACCACCCAAAAATGACCCCATTTTACAAACTACACCCCTCAAGGTATTCAAAACTGATGTTTACAAACTTTCTTAACCCTTTAGGTGTTCCACAAGAATTAATTGAAAATAGAGATAACATTTCAAAATTTCACCTTTTTGCCAGATTTTCCATTTTTTCCAGTTACAAAGCAAGGGTTAACAGCCGAACAAAACTCAATATTTATGGCCCAGATTCTGTAGTTTACAGAAACACCCCATATGTGGTTGTAAACTGCTGTACAGGCACATGGCAGGGCGCAGAAGGAAAGGAATGCCATACGGTTTTTGGAAGGCAGATTTTGCCTGGTTTTTTGACACCATGTCCCATGTGAAGCCCCCCTGATGCACCCCTAGAGTAGAAACTCCAAAAAAGTGATCCCATTTTAGAAACTATGATATAGGGTGGCAGTTTTGTTGGTACTAGTTTAGGGTACATATGATTTTTGGTTGCTCTATGTAACGGACCGTTTCCGCAGACAAGGGGTTAAAATCCGTTTAGGCGATATGCCCCTTTCTGAGAGACAGGCACAGCTACTGCAGGACACCAAACTCCCGAACTGGATACAAAATAGCACTCCAAACTGGAACCTCACGAATAGCTGCCGGCAGACGAACAGGAAAAGCGTACAGTCAGCTTACACTCCTGGCAATCAGTCTCCAACAGCATACAGGGAATCCCCCCAATGACGAGACAAGGCTCCGTGTTGAGGGTCAGCAGTGGTCTGACTGTACTTCAGATACAGCCTCTTTTATTCATAAAAAACAAACATAGTACGGCCCACAGGGTTTTGAAATCCAACCAATCAGTAATTCACAACACACACAATGTAAATACAGCAACCAATCGTTCACGCCCCCAGAGGACCAGAAGGGAGACTGCGACACAGGACAGATACAACATATCCCCACAATGTATCATGGTTTCCTCCTCTCTGCCTGGGAGACAACCGAGGGCAATCCAATTATCTCTCAGGACAAAGGGAGGTCACCAATACACATGTGGAGACAACAGGACAGACATCACCATTCAAACACACAATGGGACAATGGGACAATAGAAACACACCCAGCATATTCCTCCCAAGCTAACAAGTTACACTTATTATAAATTGTTACAACTTTGTGAGGTTACATTGTCCATACATATAACTTACATCAATTTAAACAGTATAACTTGGGGGACAAACCTATCCAAAATTCCCTGGAATAGGTTCAGGGGTTTAAAAGTTAGCATGAGCCATAATCCTGAGGCAAGAGGCCTTCAAACAGCCCCCTCCAAAACACCGTGGCGAGGTTGGTTTCGCCACACTCTATATTACACTTTTTGTGAGGCAAGGTAACAAGAAATAGCTGTTTTGGCACCGTATTTTTTTGTTGTTTACAATATTCATTTGACAGGTTAGATCATGTGGTATTTTTATAGAGCAGGTTGTCACGGACGTGGTGATACCTAATATGTATACAATTTTTTTATTTATGTAATTTTTACACAATGATTTCATTTTCGAAACAAAAAAATCATGTTTTAGTGTTTCCATAATCTGAGAGCCATAGTTTTTTCAGTTTTTGGGCGATTATCTTGGGTAGGGTATGATTTTTGCGGGATGAGATGATGGTTTGATTGGCACTAACATAGGTGCATATGATTTTTTGATCGCTTGCTAGTACACTTTTTGTGATGTAAGGTGACCAAAAAAGGCTTTTTTTACACCGTTTTTTTTTTGTTTTTTTTTGTTACGGTGTTCATCTTAGGGGTTAGGTCATGTGATATTTTTGGGCGATTGTCTTAGGTAGGGGCTCATTTTCTGTGGGATGAGGTGATAGTTAGATTGGTACTATTTTGGTGGGCATACGCCTTTTTGATCGCTTGCTGTTGTACTTTTTATGATGTAAGGTGACAAAAATATGGCTTATTTAGCACAGTTTTCATTTTTTACTTTTTGCGGTGTTCATCTGAGGTGTTAGGTAATGTGATATGTTTATAGAGATGGTCGATATGGACGCGGCGATACCTAATACGTATTTTTTTACCAATTTTTCTTTACTTTATTTGGGGGAAATTACTTTTTTTATTTTTTTGTACTTAAAACTTAATGTTTGGGGGAAAACGTTATTTTTTCAACTTTTTTTTGTCCCACTTTGGGACTTCAACTTTTGGGGTCTAATCCCCTTTACAATGCATTCTAATACTGTATTGGAATGCATTGGCTGTATAAATAATACAGTGTGTATTACTCATACAGCTTCCAGCCTGTGAGATCCAGGCAGGGGGCTGTATCTCACAGGCTCGTCATAGGAAGGCAGCGCCGATGCCTAAGGAAGGCATCGCGCTGCCTTCCATGCCATCGGGTCCCCCTTACAGCCGCACGGGGACCCGATGGCACCTCCTACCGCCGCCGCAACCTCCAGTAAAAGCCACAAACCGCAGGGGGGCGGTGATCAGAACTACACAGGACGTACAGGTACGCCGTGTTTCCTTAAGTACCAGGACATCAGGGCGTACCTGTACGCCCTATGTCCCTAACAGGTTAAAGGCATTCGTGGAAAGTTAAAACAAAAAAGTATAAAAGGGAACTTGAGTGATATGGTAGAGACAGGAGAAGAATCTGAATCAGAGCTTATGGCAGCATATGTCAACTTGCGGTTGCTTTTGACACCTTCCCAGGACATTGTAAGGAACATGGACACATGTACTGCAGTCACTAAAGATTTAGTAGAGCTCATGAGAGAACTTTTATCTGCAGCTAATTATGATGAAGTTAAAGTAAGAAATAGAATGAATGAGCTTTTTATGAGAGACTATGCTAGGTGGTACCACAATCTCAAGCGTGACTTCCTTCGCTAGAAGAAGTGCCACACATATATCAGAGTCCTCAAATACTTCAGCCAAAAGAAAGGAATTAGCTGAACAACTTGCTGTCAAGAGAGCAGAAATTGAAATGAAAGCTGCCATCGATGCGCAGCGCCAACTGATGGCTGAAAAGGTACCTGAAAAGGATGCACAACGCCATCAGATGGAAGCTGAAATGGAGGCGCAGCGCCATCAGATAGAATCTGAAATCGAGGCACAGCGCCAACAGATGAAAAGTCTGGAAAGGCAAAGAGAAGTTAAGATCATAGAAGCCAGACTCAGAGTACATGAGGAGGATATGAATCAGAGTAGTCATAGGTTCAAATCTGTACTAAGTGAAGAAACAGACTCCTACTTTCCTTCATATGCCCAGGAGAATGGAAGGAAATCTCCAGTATGTAGTGAAGAAATAAGTTATTATCCTTCCATCCCTGCTCATAAAAACAAAGAGAGGCCTAGTCCAGTGTTAGGAAAAAGATATGTGGATTTACCCTCTATCTCTACCAGAAAACATAAAGAAAAGGACTCACCTAATTCAGAACTAGAGAAAATAGAACCGGATGATTCTATTCCTAGATGTTATGGCAATGCTCATGAGAGTGTTACAACTATTGTCCCAACAGGACAACAGAGAACAGTCCTCGCTAGACTTCTCGTGCCAGAACCCACTGTATTTTCAGGAGTCGTATTGAATTTCATAGAGTGAAAGGCAAGTTTTGAAATGATCATTGAGCATCATTGCTTCAGTCCAATCGACAAGTTATTCTACTTTCAGAGATATGTTGGTGGGGAAGCAAAGAAAGTTCTTGAAGGTAACTTCTATAGAAAAGACGAATAAGGCTACAAGCAAGCTTGGGAAAAATTAAATGCAAGATATGGTCATCCTTTCTTAGTACAAAGAGCTTTTAGAGAGAAATTGAATAACTGGCCTAAAATAGGTCCTAAAGAACACTTCAGACTCAAAGAGTACGGTGACTTCCTGCAAGCATGCAGCAATGCCATCCCACACGTTCAAGGACTAGAAGTACTGAACGACTATCTAGAAAACCACAGGATGCTAACTAAGCTACCTGAAGAAGTGGCTTCTAGATGGAATCGCTATGTGACTGAACAGTTAGATCTAGGCAAGAACTTCCCAAGTTTTAAAGCGTTCTCTGAGTTCGTCAATAAGGAAGCACGAATAGCATGTAATCCAGTATAACATCATCTTAGGCTACTTTCACACTAGCGGCACAGACCTCCGGCAGGCTATTCCGTCGGGTGAACAGCCTGCCGGATCCTCCTGCCGCTAGTGACCGTGTGCCCCTGGACTGCCGCTCTGTCCCCACTGACTGTAATGGGGCGGGGGCAGTGTTCGAAGAGGCATGGCAGCGCATGGCAAGAGGCTGCCGGAATAAATGTCGGACATGTAGTTTTAATCTGGCAGCCTCTCGCCGTGCGCTGCAGTGCCTCTGCTGGAACTCCGCCCCGCCCCCATTATAGTCAATGGGGACGGAGCAGCAGTCCGGGGGCACATGGTCACTTGTAGCCTTACATCTTAAAATCCTTAGAAGAAAGGCCTGCAACAGAGATAAGACATGCAAAAGCAACTAGCTTTGCAGCCAACGCAGCAGCTAAAGGTCCAGATACCTACGAGAGCAAGTTCAAAGTCACTACTGGGATCAGTAGGGTGACAGAACCGACAAATCTTCAGACTACCTTCAAGTGTATGTTTTATGGAGAGAACTACTCCATACACAAGTGCCAACAATTGAAGAAGTCCCCAGATGAAAAGAAAAAATTTGTGCTGGATAAACAACTGTGTTTCGGATGTCTAAGAAAACGCCATGTTATGAAGGAGTGTAAGGAAAAGGCCACATGCAGCGTTTGCAAAGGACGCCATCCTACACCACTACATGAAGAACATCCAAAGAAGGATAAATCCTCAATACCTAAAGATACTAAGGAAGAAAAGAAAGTATCAGTATTTTCTTGCAGAGTGAAGGAAGTAGAAAGCAAAGGCACATCAATTGTGTTGGGTTGTACCAGTGTGCATTTCAAATCCTAAAAGGACGAACAAGAAGGTATACGCCTATGTGCTACTGAATGCCCAGAGTGACGTCACCTTTATTGATCAAGAAATCTGCAAGAAATTACAAGTGGCTACAGAACCAGTGACGCTCAAACTCACCACAATGACGGGGAGAGACACATTAGTGATCAGCCAAAGGGTCAAAGGAGAGTTAGAGGGCTTCATTCAAACTGCACATTAGATCTACCTCCAGTTTATACAATAGACGATATACCTCTAGATCGAGATCTCATACCTACCTGTGAAACAGCCAATGAATGGGAGCACCTATCTGTCATATCTCATGAAATGTCCCCGCTGAAGGAGTTTGGTGTTGGACTGTTGATAGGCTACGATTGTCCCGAAGCCTTGGTACCACGAAAGGTAATCACAGGAGGAAAGGGTAAACCCTACGCTGTTCAAACTGATCTAGGATGGGGTGTTGTTGGAGGAAAACAGCAGATCGCAAACTCAAGACAGGTGACAGGATTGTGTCATCGAATATCTGTCCAAGAGTTACTAACTGTAAGTCTAGCAAAAGTAATCAAGATACTTGAATCTGACTTTGCAGACCTAAGTTCTAAAGAAAAGAGTGTATCCCAGACATAAAGTTTATACACATGCTAGAAGAAAATATTCAGCAGAATCAACAAGGTCATCTTGAAATGCCCTTACCTTTTAGAGAACGACCTCGTCTGCCACATAACAGAAATCTTGCTCTAGCAAGATTGAAATGTTTGAACAAAAGGATGGGAAGAGATCCCAAATTCAAGCAGGATTATTTGAAATTCATGGAAGGCACCATTGAAAAAGGACATGCAGAAGAAAGTTAATAATCAGCCTAAAGAAGGAGAAGTGTGGTACATCCCACATCAAGTTGTTTACCACTGAAAGAAACCAGATAAGATTAGAGTAGTATTTGATTGCGCAGCAAAGTACAATGGTGTTGCATTGAATGATCATCTACTAAAAGGACCAGATATTACAAATGCTCTGCCTGGAGTACTCTGTAAATTCAGACAGTATCCCGTAGTGGTCATGTGTGACGTTGAAAAGATGTTCCCCCCAGTTTCATGTGAAAAATGAAGACAGAGAATTCCGGAGGTTTCTATGGTGGGAGGATGGAGATACAGATACAGAGCCAGAAGAATACAGAATAAAAGTACACTTGTTTGGAGCAGCATCATCTCCAGGTTGCGCCAATTATGGTATGAAGTACCTAGCTAATCAGAATGAAAAGGATTGCCCATCAGCAGCAAATTTCCTGGAGAACATTTTTTATGTAGATTATGGTCTCATAAGTCTAGAGTCCACAGAATCTGCAATCAAACTAGTGAAAGAAAGCCAAGAGTTATGTGCAAGAGGAAACCTGCGCCTTCACAAATTTATCTCAAACAACAGAGAGGTACTGGAATCCATCAGTGACTCTGAATGTGCAGCAACCATGAAGAAAGTAGATCTCAATTATGATCATCTTCCAGTTCAGAACTTACTTGGATTGGGATGGAATGTAGAGAACGACAAGTTCTTCTTTAAAGTATCTGTTGAAGAGAAACTTGCAACTAGACGAACCATTCTTTCCGCAGTGGCTTCTAGATTTGATCCATTGGGATTCTTGGCCACAGTAATCCTCAGAGCAAATTAAATATTCCAAGAATTATGCAGACAGATGTTGGGATGGGATGAGCCCATACCTGAAAATCTGAGGCCAAGGTGGGAGAGTTGGATAAGAGACTTGCAAAACTTGAGAGAATTTCGGATACCCAGATGTTTTGTACCTCATGATTTCCAAAAGTACAAGAAAATAGAACTTTATTACTTTTCAGATGCCAGTAGTTATGGTTGAGGGAGAGCAGGAGGCTTTCACAGCATGTTACAGAGGAAGAGCTGGAGGCGTCACAGAAGATTATGAGGCGGAGCTGGGCACGAACGGCAGCAGGTGAGGGGTGCAGCTTGGAGCTATTGACATCCTCTTGGGCACTTTATTTTTATGACTGACAGGTTAGTAATAGCGTATTTTTAGCAAAATGAGCCTACAGATTACATTTATAAGACCACATTAGGAATGGTTAAAGCTCCCTGAACATAACCATATTTTTATCTGGAGGGGGTGAAACCTGGTGACAGAATCCCTTTAAGTTGGAAGTTCACCAAAGAGGATTTATATGCTAAAAGGAGATGGCGAATAGTTCAATATCTATCAGAACAGTTTTGGAATAGATGGAGGAAAGAGTACTTAGCCAATCTTATGCTAAGAAGTAAATAGCATACACCCAGAAGAAATGTCCAAGTTGGTGACATAGTGTTAGTTAATCTGTTGTTGCTGGGCAAAAGTCTACACCAATCAAAGCCAGCTTCTCACACAGCAAGAGTTTTCACCAATCACAGCCAGCCTCACACACAGCCTGTCTGGGAATTCCCCTAGCAGGAGCTGATAGAATCATTATTCACCAGAGACAGGAGCTGAAGAGACATGCACTCTACTGAGAGCTGTGTTTTTATGGAAGCAGAGAGGCCAAATGAGGTATTTAAATCAGTTATATAATGTTCCTACTGTTGGTATAGTGATTAGAACTGTATACTGAAACAGTTATATGTGTGTTTACTTACAGTTCCACCAAATTCAAATTGCTAGCTACAATATGCAAATACAAATTGCAAACCACAAAGTTCGCAATCCAAATTCAAATTCCATATTGGAATCCAAATTGCATACAACCATACCAGATCATACTCAACCAATCTGCAAATAGTTACTGCTACCTGCATATTGCAAATTGCAACCAAATTCAGCATGATAATTATTAGTTAGACCTCAGATATACCTCTCAGAGAGATCATAAAGTGCTTAAATAACTTAAAGTGAGAGGACAGATACTCAAGAGAGAAATATATCCACCATTTTATGTTGAATGACAAGATAGAACAGTTGAACCACCATCTTATGCATGCCGGCATTTTTTTTATATCTTTTCAACACGTGTTTTGTACGTGGACTATCTGCTGCGGAGGCGGCAGTGTTATATGAAGAAAAGTTGAAGTTAATAAAGAAGTTATTTGAAGCATTTGGTGTGCTCTTTAAACCTACTGTTTCCATAGAACGATGCTAGAGGAATTACAGAGTAATAGACAGTCTGGTTAGTCTAATAGTCAGAGATATCAAAATTCTTCTAATGCCACTTCATAGTGCTGCGCCTGCCGAGGCCCTCCCGAGACCAGACTCTGGATCCGCCACTGCGTGCTACCAACCATCATAAGCTGTAGATCATCCAGGTGACTATAGTACACAGTCAGTAGCAGAATAATCATGGTTCAGGCCCACCATCTCCCACATTTGGCCCTGCAGATTTTGCTGAGAAGATTTCTTCAGCGTTACACTTTACCAACACATTGGCACTCTGCATACTAACACAAACTCAGCTTAGTGCAACATGCTGTGCTGTGAATATAATAGCAGCATTAGTGCTACACAGCTTCCAATGGTAGTGCCACATACTCTGTATATAGTGCCACATACTATGCCCTCTGTATATAGTGCCCCTTTTAAATAGTGTCACTTATATGTGCCCTTTTTACATATAGCACCGCTTATATGTGCCCCCTTTATGTATAGTGCCTCTAATATTTATTTATTTCATGCACTTATATAGCACTACTATAGCCCTCAGTGCCTTACAGATATTAGCATCACACTGTCCCCTTACAATCTAAGTTCCCTATCAGTATGTCTATGGAGTGTGGGAAGAAACCTACACAAACACGGAGAGAACATACAAACTCCATGCAGATGTTGTCCTTGGTCGGATTTGAACCTAGGACCCCAGCGCTGCAAGGCACCAGTGCTTATCACTGAACCACCATGCTGCCCCATAGCACCCCTTATATGTGCACCCTTTATGTATTGCACCTCTTATATGTGCCCCCTGTATGTATAGTGCCCCTTATATGTGCCCCCTTTATGGCAGTGTACTGATATGTGAGGTACAAGGTATAAATTACACCTCATATCTCACATGAGTATACTGCTGGGTATACTATATATCTGTGTGTGCTGTGGGTACAGGCTCATTAAAGCCCTATAGCTGGATCGCTGAAGTTATAAAGAGGCGCCGACTGCGTGCGCCAGTGCGTGAGCGGGGAGAAGTCGCAGATTGCAGCGCAACTAACCGTTGTGCCGCAATCTGCACCGGAAATGCGCCTAATTTAGGCATATTTCAGCTTGATAAATGACCCCTTCATCTGTTATACCGTATGCTTGACGTATTAGTACACTTCTGTATAAAGATCTGTACACACTGCATCTATTATACCTCATACCTGATGTATCAGTATGGGCTTGTGTGTTGGCTGAGGGTACAGGCATGACCCGAAAAGGCACTTTTGTGTAGATCTGAATTTTGTTGCAGCACATTTTAGCAAGAGCAGAACCAGTGCATCCATTTCCGATGAGCTGTCTGTGTTTGGAGACAATCACCTGCCACTAGGGTCTATTCCTTTGATTTAAAACCTGTTTAACTTTATTGAGATATAAGGACTGGGCCTCAATCATTTCATGACTACTGTGAAAGGGGCACATGTAGGCATAACTATTGTGAAGGAGCACAACAAGGGCATAGCTACTGTGAGGGGGCACAATATGGGCATAGCTACTGTAAGGGGCATAATCTGGGCATTACTCTACTGTGAAAGGGAAGCATGTTTTGTGATGGGGCACATCTGGGTATAACTACTGTGAAGGAGACACATTTATTTATTTTATGCACCTATATAGCACTACTATAGTCTGCAGCGCTTTACAGACATTAACATTATTTGTCCCCAATGGGGCTCACAATATAAGTCCCCTATCAGTATGGGAGGAAACCTGAGTACCCAGAGGAAACAAACACGGGGAGAACATGCAAACTCCATGGAAATGTTGCCCTTAGTAGGATTTGAACCTAGTACCTCAGTGCTGCAAGTCACCAGTGAGCAACCATGCTGCCCACATATCTGGTCATAACTACCGTGAGGGGCTATATGTGGGCATAACTACTGTGAAGGGCGTAATGTGGGCATAACTACTGAGAAGGGGGCATATGTGGGCATTACTACTGTGAGGGGCACAATCTGGGTGCAACTACTGTAAAGTGGGCACAATGTGGGAATTGCTACTGTGAAGGGGGCACAACTACTGTGAGGGACACAATGCGGGCATTGCTACTGTAAGGGGCACAATGTAGCACAACTACTGTGAAGGGCACAATGTGGGCATTGTCATCGTGAGGGGCACTATGTGGGTATAACTACTGTGTGATGGCATAAAGGAGGATTTTTTACTATGTGGGGGCATTAAAGGGGTTGTCTCACTTCAGTAAGTGGCATTTATCATGTAGAGAAAGTTAAAGGGAACCTGTCACCTCCAAAAACCATCCCAAGCCGCCAGCAGTCTGACAGTAGCCAGCAGCGTGTTTCCGATGATAATTTTCTTCCTGAAGGCCGATGCAGCTAAAGCTCAGAAAACGTTGTGTTATCCCCTGCCAGCGCGCTTCTCTAGTCATGCCGGAAGTCAAGGGGGCAGCGGCCTCCTTGCTTCAAGTCACGGTGACCACGCCCACTTCCCTGCCCCTTCGCTGTGACTGCCAGCGCTTATGCAGAGAGTTTGGCAAAGCCAGCCGAAACTGTCGGCTGTCAGTCCCAGTGAAGGGGCAGGGAAGGCGGCGTTGTTATCTTGACTTGAAGCAAGGAGGCCGCTGCCCCCTTGACTTCAAGCATGACTAGATAAGCGCGCCGGCAGGGGATAACACAACGTTTTCTGAGCTTTAGCCTTCAGGAAGAAAATTATCGTCGGAAACACACTGCGGGCTACTGTCAGGTACTGCTGGCGGCTTGGGATGGTTTTTGGAGTTGACATGTTCTCTTTAATACAAGTCACTTCCTAATATGGTGGTCGTGCTTGCACATTATAGGCAAAAACAAAAGCCTATATGCGCTCCCATGTTCTTGCCCCCCAGAGAGGCTGACACTTTTTTTTAAGCACATCCACCACTGCTGGATTGCAGGGTGGTCTGTAACCATGGAAACAAGCAGTGTATAATGTGATGGAAAAATGAATCCAGCCAACAAAGGAGGCAATATGGATAATAACAATACATTAGTAAGTGTCTTGTATTAACTTTCTCTACATGATAAATGTCACTTACTGAAGTGAAACATCCCTTTAAGGGGACTGGGTGGGATTGGGTGTGTATAGTTGTTGCTGCAGCACACTGTGCACATATTGTCCTTTTTTGTACTTTTCAAAAGTCGGGTGGCAGTTTTTTTTATATTTTATTTTGTACCTTTATAATTTTATTTCTACAAATAAAACCTATTTGTTTCCGAGAACAAGCGCTGGACACGTTATTTTTCCGCGTGCATATATGCATGTCCCATTTAAACTGACCGCACATATGTAAAGTGTGTATAAATAATTTAGAACCATTTTAATTGGATATTGGCTTTTTAAACATTTTTTCCAAATGAATTCTATCATGTAGCATTATTTTTAACTGTATTGTTAATTACTTGCATCATAAAACCTTCTCTTAACATTTCATGGCTGGGATTATCTTGAAATGTCATTTTCAAGCACATGATCGCGATAAATCTTCGCGCCGGTACTTTTGTCCTCTCTCTCCTCCCGTACACCTCAATCCTGTTTCTATGGAACGTCACGTTGCTGGGCAGAGTGACGCGCATATTCTGTATGAGAACGTTTTTTGAGAACAACCTAACCTCTTGTAGATTATACCCCGCCCATTGAGGGCGGTTTTAGATGCAAGCCGGCTTCTTATTGGTTAAAGCGCGGTTCGTTACAAAGTAACCCGACTGTCATTCGATCGTTGTTGGGTTTGGTTGAGCTGACAAGGCGGTCCGGATAGCGGGAGGAGGCGCTGTAGTCGCTTCGGTAAATCCGCTTATCTGAAGCCACGGACTAGGTGATAATGAATAGCGGCCTCCAAACCGGAATTGTAGCTTCCAAAAGGCCGTTTCTGCCGCAGTCAATGTAAAGCCGCCATTGTGGGCGCTAATTGTGACTTGCTGTATCAGACACTTCAGTCAAGACTCTGCCTCAGCGAAAGTTTGACCCACAGGACAGGTCCCAGCTATCACCGGGAGACACTGGCCCTGAAAGGTACTCAGTCCTGCTGCTGGCTCGGGTTTGCCCTGTCTCTGCAGTCACAGACCACAGCAGCCTGATACCCCTCTGCTGCCAGTCACTGGTCTGTCACCTGCCAGTGTACCCAGTCTAGAGGTGACTGCCAGTTCCTCAGTGCCACCCTATTGTCCCAGTGTCCCTGGCAGTTCTGTGACATCTGGACCTGTTGCATCTCAGCCCCATCGATTCTGCTATAGAAGGAAAGTGTCATCACCATAGAAGAACCCTCACAAGTTCTTCTGATACCGAATAGACTGAAGGAAGACGCACGACATGACTAGCAACGAGCGGGCTAAGAAGATCATGGAGGGATTCAAACTGTATCCAAACCTGTGTCTTGTGGGTAGACATCTGTGATATTGGCGGTAGGGTTGGGTGATTCCTTTGACGGCAGTGTGGTAAGGTTCAGATTCTTGACTATATCCCTTTTGACATGCCGTGTTAGGGGTACCTGGCCAAGTTCCGGATTAGGCGCAGAAAAACCGCAGCGTAACAGAGTAACGTCTAAGTGTATGTGATTAGACAGATGTCATGTGCACTTAGCTTTTTCTTGCAGTGCAGATTTTGAATTTCGAAGCATGACATTTCTTTGTGCGGATTTCGCCCCCTTTTCAATGCAAAGGTGAGATCTGCAGCAAATTCCGCTACAGTAAGCACAAGTAACACACACCGATTTAGGTGAGGAAACGTACGGATATTTGGTGCAGAATTTCTGTTTGTAAAAGCTACCCTAAAAATTTGCATATTCCCCCCCCCCCCTTCCCATATCAGCTGATCAGAGCCGACGGTACAGACCACACTTCTCCATTACTATATATAAGGGCTCGTGCACACGACGTTGATTTGCAATCCGCAAAATACAGACTATGTGCGTTCCGCATTTTGTGGAACAGCTGGCCCATAATAGAACAGTCCTATCCTTGTCCGTAATGCGGACTATAATAGGACCTTTTATTTTTTTTGTGGAATGGACATACGGACATGGAACCACACAGAGTCATTTCAGTATTTTTTTTTTTTTTGCGGCCCGCACATGGGCCATAAAAAAAAAACTAAACAGACATGGTCAAAATATACGTTCTTGTGCATGAGCCCTTTGAGGACTTCAGTAGATATGTCTTAGTTATCTTCTTAATTTGTTAAAAATGATTCCCGCTGCTTCTATGGAAGCTGGGGGATAACAAATATGACAGCTTTCACAATAGTTGTCACTGAGGCTTTCTTTAGGCCAGGCATGCTCAACCTGCGGCCCTCCAGCTGTTGCAAAACTACAACTCCCAGCATGCCCAGACTGCCTACAGCTATCAACCTACAGCAGGGCATGGTGGGAATTGTAGTTTTACAACAGCTGGAGAGCCGCAGGTTGGCCATCCCTGCTGTAGGCTGTTCAGGCATGCTGGGAGTTGTAGTTTTGTAACAGCTGGAGGGCCGCAGGTTGAGCATGCCTTTTTTTAGGCCAATATCACACAGGTGTATTTAGTGCTGCTCCTGTGACACATACTCACAGCATTATAATGATTTACAATGCTGTGTGTTCCTGCCTGACCACGGCTGTACTGACATTATGTGAGTACAGTTCAGTACAGCCAAGGTCGGGCAGGAAAGCAAAGCATTAGAAATCATTATAAGGCCTTATGCACACAACCATATCCATTTTGCCGTCTGCAAGCCATGGATCCTCAAGATACCGATACCAGCCGTGTGCCAGCTGCAGTTTTCTCCCTCTCTTCACTAGAGCTGCCTATTCTTGTCCACTAAACGGACAAGAATAGGACATGCTTTATCATTTGCGGAACAGACGCACTGACGTGGTCAGCACACGGATGACACCCGAGTGCTGTTCGCATTTATTTTTTGCTAATGTGTAGGGACAGTGACGGAATATTTTTGTAATATACTTTACTTTATTTAGGGAAAACGTTTATTTTTAGTAAAAAACTGGGGCTGAAGTGTCCCTTAGCAGCGCTCTTTTATATGAGCATTGCTAAGGGCCATCCGTCTCCTGTTGGCATAGGAGAGACGGGCTGTGCGGGAGCTGCGGGGCTCTGCCTGCCCTGCTCCCTCACAGCCTGGTGGGCACAGGAGCCTTCTCGGTTTATAAAGTATACATACATTTCCCCTTTTTCTAATCATCTACACTATTGTATATGAAGCAGCCGCCAGGAGCGATGCCTGTGTGAGCGGTAAGCACTCACTACAGGCAGTGCAGGTACAGTATATAGGGATAGTTATATCCCTACATACTATATAGCAGCTTCCCCCTGCCTCCCTGCACTGCCTGTAGTGAGTGCTTACCGCTCACACAGGCATCGCTCCTGGCGGCTGCTTCATATACAATAGTGTAGATGATTAGAAAAAGGGGAAATGTATGTATACTTTATAAACCGAGAAGGCTCCTGTGCCCACCAGGCTGTGAGGGAGCAGGGCAGGCAGAGCCCCGCAGCTCCCGCACAGCCCGTCTCTGCTATGCCAACAGGAGACGGATGGCCGTTAGCAATGCTCATATAAAAGAGCGCTGCTCAGGAACACTTTTCTACTAAAAATAAATGTTTTCCCTAAATATAAACTATATTACAAAAATGTTCAGTCACTGTCCGTACACAAAAAAATAATGAAATTGCAGTTACTCGTTAAGTGTCAACTGTTTCTGGATGTGCATCAGTACTGACATGGGTTATGCATCAGATTTGGCACATTTAATAAATCTGGGATAATGAAGTTGGGTGACAACTTATGTGGGACTTTGTAATGGCATCCATATTGCTTATTATGCTCTGTTCAAACTATGGGGTAGATTTAGGCCACTTTCACACTAGTGTTTTTGCTGGATCCTGCAGGGTTCAGCAAAAATGCTTCCGTTACTGATAATACAACTATCTGCATCCGTTATGAACGGATCCGGTTGTATTATCTTTAACATAGGCAAGACGGATCCTTCACGAACTCCATTAAAAGTCAATGGAGGACGGATCCGTGTTCTATAGTGCCAGAGAAAACGGATCCGTCATGAACTTCATTGAAAGTCAATGGGGGACAGATCCGTTTTCTATTGAGTCAGAGAAAACTGATCCGTCCCCATTGACTTGCATTGTGGGTCAGTCTTGCTCCGCATCCCAGGACTGAAAGCAAACCCGCAGCATGCTGTGGTTTGCTCTCCGGTATGGGAACGCAACTAAACGGAATGGAATGCATTTTTGAGCATTCCATTCTGTTCAGTTTTGCCCCCCTTGATAATGAATGGGGACAAAACTGAAGCTTTTTTTGCCAGTATTGAGCCCCTATGACGGATCTCAATACCGGAAAACTAAAATGCAAGTGGTAAAGTAGCCTTAGGTCCCTTTCACACAAGCAAGTTTTTCCTCGCAGGTGCGATGCATGAAGTGAACGCATAGCACCCGCACTGAATCCTGACCCATTTATTTCAGTGGGTCTGTGCACATGAGACATCAGTTCTGCGTTGCGTGAAAAACGCAGCATGTACTATATTTTGCGTTTTTTTTAATGCAGCCCTGGACCCAAAGAAGTGAATGGGGCTTTAGTGAAAAAAAATGCATTGCACCCACGCAGAACAAACTGAACGCAATCGCAGATAAAACTGACTGAACTTGCTTGCAAAATGGTGCGAGTTTCCCTGAACGCACCAGGACCTAATCCGTCACGCTCGTGTGTAAGGCCTTATATAGTAGATTTCTGGCTTCATTTGCGCCATCTGCTTTGGCTGGCCCCACTCCCTTTCCACAATTACCATGCCCCCTTTAAGAGATGCAACAGTTTTTTTAAAAAGTCACAAACATATAGGGGTATATTTATCAAAACTGGTGTAAAGTAGAACTGGCTTAGTTGCCCATAGCAACCAATCAGATTCCACCTTTCTTTCTCAGGACTCCTTTGGAAAATGAAAGGTGAAATCTGATTTGTTGCTATGGCAACTAAGCCAGTTTTCCTTTATACCAGTTTTGATAAATCTCCCGGTTAGTTTTATGGTAAAAAGCCTTCCCTGTGTGCTTAGTGGTCAATCACTGATGAGACCGCCGGCATGACAGCCTAGAACGAGCAGAGATTTAAATGAATAAAGGACACCTCCCAGCGGGCTCTGCCGTTACCAGCTGAGTGCTCTACAAAGTAGGCGGAGCTTCCAGCGCCCGCAGGGGGGAAACAGTGGTGTAAAATACTGGTATGTGTAATGACCCCCACTGTGTATCTCACTTGGCTTTCCAGCAAGTGACACATAACCAAACCTCTGCTCCATGATATGGGGGCCAAAAGACTAAAATATGTATAGGTATTTGGTAAAGGTGGCCATAGGCATAAGGGGCAAGCACGACCTTCACCTTCAGGGAGATGCCACTTATCTCCTGAGGTGTGCTGGATTGGGCTTTCAAATCTAACTGCAACAGGGAGATGCAGTGGCGGCCGTGCGGTCATCAGGAGCGACGCAGGCGCCAGGAAGCGAGGTAAGTACAATCTATGTGAGGGGCCCGGGCGTTTGGGGGGCATTATAGGGAATAGGATAAAGCCTTTAGTACTACGAATGGCAGATGTTGGGACCATCAACAGACACTGTTGGGTGGTTTCTCACCCAGTGTTTTTTTTGTGTGAAAACCTTGCAGTTTTCATGCTGTCTTTTGAGCTAAAGTCTAATATAAAGGGATGAAAGAAAGGGGGTTCAGCGGCACTTCTTGTTGGAGGTTGGCAGGTGCTCAGTGGTAGGGATACGTACATTTTTCATCAAAAGACCACGGCACTCTGTAAATGTTTTAGTTGCTTATTTTATTTCATATCTTTTTTATATATATATATTTTTTTTTCTTTTGTATATCCATCCAAAAGTAATAGCCACTGGCCAACGTTTCGGTCTAGTCTTAGACCTTGTTCACGGCCTATTACATAAACAAGTACATATTTACAGAGTGCCGTGGTCTTTTAATATAAAGGGATGGCTTATACTTCTCCTTCCTGCTGGTTTTAGTTCAAAAACTGCCTTAAAAAGTGCAGTGCAAGCTTTCCATAAAGAGCTGTGTGAGAAACCACCCTACATCTATTGCCACCCTTCTAGGGCAGAAGTAGGCACGCCAGCTGTTGTGAAACTACAACTCTCAGCATGCATACTTGCTCTGCTCTTCTTAGATCTCTCATGAATGGAGCATGCTGGGAATTGTAGTTTGACAACAGCTGGAGCACTGAAAGTTGCTGACCCCCTGTTCTCGGGCAGTGATGGCTAACCTTGGCACTCCAGCTGTGGTGAAACTACGACTCCCAGCATGCTCCATTTATTTCTGTAGAGTTCTGAGAGCAGCCAAGCAAGGGGGGCATCTTGGGAGTCGTAGTTTTACCACAGGTGGAGTGCCAAGGTTAGCCATCACTGTTCTAGGGTGATACCATGGAATTGCAGAGTAAGCTTCATCAGTGGTGGATTGGAGATGAGTTTCCTCCCTCTGGAGGAGTTGAGGTTGCCATTCTTCAGTCTCATATTGCTTCCTCCACACAATGTAATATGTTGTGATGAGTAGATGGCCTGTGTTTTTTTACAAGGTCTACAAGTTCCCGTGTAAGGCTACGTCCACACATATCAGAAATGCGGTGGAATCTGTTACAGAATACAGTAGCAGCAAAGTGGATGAGATTTAACAAATCTCCGCTCATTGTGAAAAATACCGCTACAGAAATCGCCCAGCTGTACGTATTCTTCAATCCGCACCATATCAGTTTGGCACAGACAGGTCGCTGATTTCTTCTCAGTGAGCAAGTCATAGTCCACAACAGAACCCAATTCTGTAACTTTAGCTATGAATTATCTGCCTGCAGATTATCCCCTGACGCTCCCATCCTGAGGTCTCCACGGTGTCCCGTCTGTTTTTGACTCCAGGCTGGAGACTGTAAATGCATCAAGAGTGGCAGGAGATTTCTAGGAGAGTATACAGCTTTTTTTTTTTTTCTGCAAAAGGGAAATCTACAACAACTTCTACCCATTAAATACTTTATCCGAAAAACTTTGAATGGCAGGACATAACCAGAGGCAGTGCCACAGCCCCGCACCTACTAAAGGACCTTGATGGAGCAGACGATAGTCTGGAAGGAAGTGTTCCTGCTTGTCAGTGGAGGTGAAGCACTGAATTTACATGCTGCGATCTCCTCCACAGTATGGGAAGGAGTGATAGCTTGTGCCATTGATCATCCCCATTCAGAATCATTGTTTGCCGGCAGCAGAGGAAGTTTAGATGGTGCGATCTGCTTCCAGCAAACAATGATTTAGGTGACCACACCAAAAATCCTATTACCTGATGAATGAGTGTTTTGCTTTTTCATTGGGTAATCGGCGGCACCTTTACACCGTTCGTTACGAAAGTAAATTAGCGACAATCTGCCCGACCATCGGGTAGTGCAAAGTGGCCTTTAGTCACACTTTGGGCATCTGTTGCATAGACTACTTACCCTATTCTCAGTACCTGTGCCATTTTCAGGGGTGTCAGAGCTCTTAAATATGACGTCAAATGCTCTGTAGACCCTGCAAGCCATTTCCCAATACATTTGTCTCAGAATTTCTAGTACATTAGCTGCATACACTAGATTCCACCCGCTCTGTATTTTGTCTGTGATTTCTGTTTTGGTTAAACGACTAGTTATCTCCATTTGTTTTTCCCATCTGCTAAAACATGCCCTGTTTAGACTCCTTGGGGGGAGTTGTAAGCCGGTCTATGATATTCCTGTGCGATGCCAGAGGCTGCACCTAATTTACGATGATTAACCAACCCCCTCTGGGTCTATTTTAGTGTATTATATAATTATTTTTATTTGTAAAATGGTTCCTTTTCTCCCTTGTTTCGAAAGAATCTCCTAGAAATCCACGGACGTCCACTGACCGACACTATGCTTTTCCACGGATAATAGTGTAGGAAGTCCTTTACAGGTACTGAAAACATCTGAGATACCCAATCAAAATGATGTTTCCCCTTTCGTAGTCCAGTACGCCAGTGACATACCGCAAACCCTGGTTCCGCCGTTATTCTACCACTTCGGTGGGAATTAATGCAACCAAAGCTGGATGTTCTCCTGCTGTAGAATGTCTGTCTGGGTACATGAGGGAAAGCCTGAATGGAGATCACACTTGTCTCCAGAAGCATTTATTTTACTGAGTTCCAAAGGAAGGTCTAGAGATCTTCCTCCATATAGGTCATCAGTATCTGATCAGTGGGGGTCCAACTACTGCAAGCGCTGTTGACTTCTCAGCTACCCGGCAATGGTCTTGGGTGTCGGACCCCCACTGATTAGATACTAATGACTTGTGGTATGAAAGTGGGTGTGAATGGTCTGGGCAATCTGGGGTCCTCTTGGGTTACAGTAGTGAGTTCCCACCATGATGGCTACCTGCCGATTTGTCTCCTGGAATGTCAGGGGACTCAATGATAAAATCAAAAGGACCCTTGTCTTTAACTACTTGAAGGGCTATAATCCTGATGTATTGATATTGCAGGAGACGCATCTGAAGGGGCAAAGGCTGCTGGCGCTAAGGAGACTGTGGGTGGGATCGAAGTATCATGCTGTTTATAGTACTCATGCGAGGGGAGTCTCAGTGCTCGTGACAAAAACTCTTCCTTTTCAGTTGCACTCGGTTCAGCTTAATATGTCTGTCCATTTTGTTATCGTGCATGCGGCAGTGAGGGGCATGGATTATATACTAGCGGGTGTGTACATGCCTCCCCCTTCCAGAGAGAAGTGTTAGATGACATCATGGGGAGGGTGGCAACTTTACCATCTGCCCCATTGATCCTGATAGGAACTTTTAATGCTGTCCTTAACCCGGATGCGGATAGACTCCGCCCTCAGGTTAACCACAATAGGTCACTGAGCAACTGGGCGGATGCATATGCCCTCACGGAGGGAGGGAGGTAGGTATCTGCACCTGGGTGAACGTCAGTACTCCTGCCATTCTGCATCTTATGCAACGCTTTCCCGAATTGATCTAGTATTTGTTAGCAGAAAATTGTTGCCTAACTTAACCAAGGTAGATTATTTACCTAGGGGTATTTTCGGAAACTGCCCCCCTATTGGTGCTCCTCACCCAACCATTGACACCCCCTGAGAGGTTGTGGTGGCTCAACTGTAAGTGGTTGGAGGTCCTACCTGTGGCCTAGGTGGCTCAGCAGGGCATGAAAAATTACTGGGCGAACAATGAGGGCTCTTCTGACCCCATAGTAGAGTGGGAGGCCTTTAAGGTGGTTCTGCACTGGTACACTCATACATGCGATAGCCTTGCATAAGAAAGACTTAGGAACTAACAGAGCTAGACTAGACATGGACCTAGTAGATAAAGAAAGAAGTGAACATATATGTTCAGGCTCCTAGTGAGGACAATCGTATGGCGTGGTAAGAGGCGGAAAGAAGACTTAACATACACTTAACAGAATAAACCCCAAAAAGGCTATTATTTTAAAAACAGGTGGTTTTCTCGGATGGGGACAAGAATGGACGAGCTTTGGCGTTTTTGTCCAGAACTGAAACGCCTCAAACTGTGGTCCCTCACATTACATGTGTAGATGGGTCTCGGGTAGTTCGACCGGGAGAGATCTGTGAACAATTTGCCTGGTATTACTCTGACCTTTATAGCTCCAAAACACTCTCTTCACCTGTAGATATGCAAGGTTTTTTACAGAGCGTTCCGCTTACTCCTTTATCCCGGATGGATAGGAGTTATCTTGATGGTCCTGTGGATGTTGGGGAGGTTAAGGCAGCAATTGAGAGCATGTCGGTTGGGAAATCGCCTAGTCCGGACGGCTTTCCGTTGGAGTGGTACAAGCTAGACATAGATCTGCACTGTGCACGACTGGTCAAGCTCTTTGAATATGCTTTTGAGGCCGATAGGCTGCCCTCGCCTTTTATGGAGGCGACTATCGTGGTAATTCACAAACCGGGGAAGCTCCTATAGACCGATTTTCCCTTCTAAACACGGATACCAAAATTTTATCAAAAATCTTGGCCAGATGTCTCGGAGAAGTCATCTTATCGATTATAGACCCAGACCAATTTGGCTTCATGCTGGGCAAGACAACTGATATCAACCTTAGGAGATTGTTTGTTTACAAATTTACAGGTCAGACACGACAATGCAGGGTCGCGAGCGTTGGCTTCTCTCGATAATGAGAAAGCCTTTGATTGCGGAGTGGCATTTTATTTGGGAGACGCTACACTGCTTGCATTTCCCCCGGTCTTTTATCAGATGGGTCCAGTTGCTATACCAGGCCTCCAAGGCCCGAGTAAGGGTAAATGGTTGTCTGTCCCGACCTTTTAGTCTACATAAAGGGCACCAGGCAGGGCTGCCCCTTGTCGCCGCTGTTGTTTGCCATCATTATGGAACCTCTTATCCAACTAATTAATAATAGTTTACTGATAGAGGGATGGACGATAGCAGGAATACAAGAAAAATTATCGCTATATGCAGATGATATGTTAGTGTACTTGGCAGACGCCAGCCCTTCTCTGGAGGCACTTCTGGACACGGTAGATGGGTATGGGAGATATTTGGGCCTCCGGGTGAACTGGGCTAAGTCTAGTTTGTGCTTAGTGGATGTGGATGATAGTTCAGATATATCCCCTTTGTCGCCCTTGAGAGTGGTGGAAAGTTTTCCTTATTTGGGAATTCAAATTCATAGGGACCCGAGGCAGTTTTATCAACTGAACATGGTGTCTACAATGGAATACATTGCGTGTAAAATAGAAGCGGGGGAGAACCTACCTTTGACCTTGGTGGGTATAATAAATATTGTCAAAATGGTACTGTTGCCGAAACTTCTGTATATTTATAGGGCAGCTCCAGTTGAAATTCCTAAGTCACACTTTGAATCCCTAGATAGACTACTGTCACCCTTCCTGTGGAGACACAACTCCCCTAGATTGGCTAGGAAAACCCTAAAGGCTCTGTATACACAAGGGGGTTTGTGAATGCAAGATATGTATGTTTATTATATCGCAACTCAACTGATGTATGCGTCTTGGTGGATCAGAGCGGATGCAAACAACCCAGCGGTGGTACTTGAAGCAGCGCTAGTGGGCTCATATGAGGCACTGGCGAATGTAGTTTATAGAGGAGGAGGCCCCAGGTTAATGTACTGTACAGAAGCCATGACTTATGTGATTGCAACATGGACATGGTTCGTGGAGACACATATTGAGGATCCTACTGGGAAGACTTGGTCTCCATATATGCCCCTGTGGCACAATAAGCACCTTCGAGAGCACCTTCTGCTTGAATTTTGGCCGCAAAAAGGGGTTAAATATCTGACACAACTATTCCATGGGGGGTATTCCGCTCTTTTGAAAGCCTACAGAGTGAGTTCAATCTACCTCGAACATGCTTTTATCGTTTCCTCCAGCTGGGACGTGCCTGTGAGACCCAGTTCAAATCCTTATCTATAAAACTTGAATGTGGCCCCCTCGAGTCTATTGCCTATTTCTTCCTTTTATGAGGAGATTGTGAAGATGCAGGACTCTCCGCTCCAGCATTCGTTTGAACGCTGGACTGAGGATATCCCTGAATTGGATGTGTCTCACCTAGAGGAGTTAAGATCTGTATGGCGGTCATCGGTTATAAGCGCCCGTGACCAGCTTATCCAGATCAAGTGGATACACAGAGTATACCTGACCCCAGTGCGCCTGTACCACATGCGTCAAATACCTGAGCCTTCATGCTCGCGCTGCGGGGAACTAAGAGGGTCCCTATACCATATGATATGGCCCTGTTGTGCAGTCATACTGGGTGGGATATGTCGTTTCATTAATACAAAATTGGGTCTCCCGGGGATATGCGCACCTATGATATGCTTGTTGGGCCTGGTATCCAAGGTGATTTCCACTAAATACGGCAGGCAATTGCTCCGGCTGTTGATCTTTTATGGTAGGAAAACAATTCTGTTGAATTGGAAACCTCCTAAGCGCCCGACAATTGAAAAGTGGTCACAACTTATAGATAAGGATCTTCAGATGTATAAACTGACGTATGCGGCCAGAGGAGTGCCCAATCGTTTCGATAAGATTTTGGGTGGGTGCATGCCCAGGTAATGGCTTGAGGACAAATCCGAGTGGGACAACGGATTGCTCAGACGTAACTAGATTCCAGTACAGTCTATATGACCTGGGGAGATCGCACATTGGATTATATATATACACTACTGTATTAATGGGTCTTGCCCATAGTCACACTATATATGCGAACAATTCTAGGAGATCAGCGTGTGTGCCTTTCCATGTAATTGTTTTCCCTCTTGGGGACTGTTGTATTTTATATCTTTGCAAAAGAGATAAATACTATAAAAAAAGAGTGCCTAGTTATGGTGAGTCCGGCACAGATGGGGCAGCGCCATAGACCGCCCTTCTTTGACGGTGACGTCACTGGGCTTACTACTAAGAGGAAGTCTTCACCTAGCATAGTGATGTGAAGCCTGGTACGTCCCCTGCTCACAACAAACAGACCTTGCCCTGCGCAGTGTAAGGTAAGGGGAGCATTGGAGTAAGGAAATTCTCCAATGCTCCACTCATATACAGGTCCTTCTAAAAAAAATTAGCATATTGTGATAAAGTTCATTATTTTCTGTAATGTACTGATAAACATTAGACTTTCATATATTTTAGATTCATTACACACCAACTGAAGTAGTTCAAGCCTTTTATTGCTTTAATATTGATGATTTTGGCATACAGCTCATGAAAACCCAAAATTCCTATCTAAAAAAATTTGCATATTTCATCCGACCAATAAAAGAAAAGTGTTTTTAATACAAAAAAAGTCAACCTTAAAATAATTATGTTCAGTTATGCACTCAATACTTGGTCGGGAATCCTTTTGCAGAAATGACTGCTTCAATGCGGCGTGGCATGGAGGCAATCAGCCTGTGGCACTGCTGAGGTGTTATGGAGGCCCAGGATGCGATAGCGGCCTTAAACTCATCCAGAGTGTTGGGTCTTGCGTCTCTCAACTTTCTCTTCCCAATATCCCACAGATTCTCTATGGGGTTCAGGTCCGGAGAGTTGGCAGGCCAATTGAGCACAGTAATACCATGGTCAGTAAACCATTTACCAGTGGTTTTGGCACTGTGAGCAGGTGCCAGGTCGTGCTGAAAAATGAAATCTTCATCTCCATAAAGCTTTTCAGCAGATGGAAGCATGAAGTGCTCCAAAATCTCCTGATAGCTAGCTGCATTGACCCTGCCCTTGATAAAACACAGTGGACCAACACCAGCAGCTGACATGGCACCCCAGACCATCACTGACTGTGGGTACTTGACACTGGACTTCAGGCATTTTGGCATTTCCCTCTCCCCAGTCTTCCTCCAGACTCTGGCACTTTGATTTCCGAATGACATGCAAAATTTGCTTTCATCCGAAAAAAGTACTTTGGACCACTGAGCAACAGTCCAGTGCTGCTTCTCTGTAGCCCAGGTCAGGCGCTTCTGCCGCTGTTTCTGGTTCAAAAGTGGCTTGACCCGGGTAATGCGGCACCTGTAGCCCATTTCCTGCACACGCCTGTACACGGTGGCTCTGGATGTTTCTACTCCAGACTCAGTCCACTGCTTCCGCAGGTCTCCCCAAGGTCTGGAATCGGTCCTTCTCCACAATCTTCCTCAGGGTCCGGTCACCTCTTCTCGTTGTGCAGCGTTTTCTGCCACACTTTTTCCTTCATACAGACTTCCCACTGAGGTGCCTTGATACAGCTCTCTGGGAACAGCCTATTCGTTCAGAAATTTCTTTCTGTGTCTTACCCTCTTGCTTGAGGGTGTCAATGATGGCCTTCTGGACAGCAGTCAGGTCGGCAGTCTTACCCATGATTGCGGTTTTGAGTAATGAACCAGGCTGGGAGTTTTTAAAAGCCTCAGGAATCTTTTGCAGGTGTTTAGAGTTAATTAGCTGATTCAGATGATTAGGTTAATAGCTCGTTTAGAGAACCTTTTCATGATATGCTAATTTTTTGAGATAGGAATTTTGGGTTTTCATGAGCTGTATGCCAAAATCATCAATATTAAAACAATAAAAGGCTTGAACTACTTCAGTTGGTGTGTAATGAATCTAAAATATATGAAAGTCTAATGTTTATCAGTACATTACAGAAAATAATGAACTTTATCACAATATGCTAATTTTTTGAGAAGGACCTGTATAGTAAAAGTATAAAGAAGAGGTTATATCCAGTTCAGCCCTGAACCCAGAGAACGTCTTTAACATTAGCGGCAAATTCTGGTACACAGGCGCTCATGTGAAAGACTCCAAAGCCTTGAGTTCTTTCATTTTGATAAGAAACAGAATGATTTGTAATGTGTATAAGATCTTAGGGAGTATAGTCATTTTCACTAACCGTATTTACCGACACAGAGTTGGTGGCAGCTCCTTCCATCTTCCAACAGTGTAAGACAATTACTTATATGTGTGTGTGTGTGTATATATATATATATATATATATATACATACATACACTCTTTTATGCACCCGCCAATATGTATGCCTAGGTATTTAATATACTCTTGAGCTACACTCAAGCCGTCGACTTTTATAACTGCATGCTCTTTATCATTCTCTTCCTTAGGGCTGTTGCACACGAGTGCGTCCATTGCGGGAATCACTGTGTGACATAACGGTTGAGTAGGAGTAGCAGCACCTAGGGGTATACTGGCCTTATATATGGTGGTGTTAGATGCCAGTCCGCAGCGTCCCTCCAAGCAGGCATCTAGGGGTTAAAGAAACCGCAGCACTCTTGTCTCTTTGTATCCTTTAAACAAGAGAGTGCTACGGTTTCTTTAACCCTTAAATCACTGTGTCTGAGCGTGATCCTTCGTTCTGGACTTGCCAGAGCAGCATTATTATGATATATAATGCTGTGTGCCTCTGCTTTATGTCAGTATGATTCTGTAGAAGTAAGGTCAAGCAGAGGCACACAGTATTATAAATCAGTATAATGCCCTGCACTCCTGCAAGTCCAGAACGGAGGATCACACTCACACACTAAGTGTGATTCCCGCAATGGACTCGCTCATGTAAAACAGCCCTTACTCATAAATATTACTTATGTCTATTTTATTAATTTCAAATTGGCCTAAGATGTCCAATATAGTGGCAAATATGGGGGAACTGCTCAAACCCCAAACACTGTAGCGTGTTTCTCATTGGGGGAGCAATCCCACCGGATGTGGACCGCAGCAAAATACCATCCCCAGCAAAAAATGCGTACAATGGAGGATGCCGGTACAGCAGATATTAAAAGCTGAGACTTTTGCCAATATATCCCTGTCAGGAATACATCGGAGCCCATTATGCATGATGGGCTCCGATGTGTTCCTGACGCAATACATTATGCACTGTATAATATATAACAGTGGGGCACTCTCTATAGCAATGGGAGGAGTGGATAATGGTACATAAAATTTATTGATATATCTAAAATAAGTCGTTCACAGTTGGTGATTTAAATCATTCACAGTAATAAATACATATATATATGTACAGGATAAATAATAAAAATGTGCATGCTAAAACGACATTGTAAATAATTGATAAGATAAAATGCAATTGGTGGTCCGTCACTAGAAACTTTATTTATTATTTAGCATCAAAAAGTCATTTTTTTTAAAGTGCTCTGGATATCCACAATAGAGTTCAGTTAATGTTAATAACAGTTGGACTCCAATCTAGGTTATGGGTTAATGGTAGCTGTATACAGAGCGGCGTCCCGCTCCTTAGCCTGAGACAGCGGCGTCCTGCTGTAAATTTCGAGAAGCGATCAATTATTATAGTAGACACTTCGATCTTACCCGGAGGGTTTCGAAGGAATCTCCTACCCTCGTCTCGGGGCGCCTTCTGTCGGTGCTCCGGTCCCGAGGGCTGTTATTTTCGAAAAGATCCCACGTCAACTCCGGAAGTCCACGTAAGTTCTCTGATGGTAAACTTCCCTTGTCCAGCAGAGACCTCCTGTTATTAACATTTAACTGAACTCTATTGTGAATATCCAGAGCACTTTAAAAAAAAAAAGACTTTTTGATGCTAAATAACTTTTGGATGCTAGTTTCTAGTGACGGACCACCAATTGCATTTTATCTTATCAATTATTTACAATGTCGTTTTAGCATGCACATTTTTATTATTCATCCTGCTACATATCTATGTATTTATTACTGTGAATGATTTAAATCACCAACTGTGAACTGCTCCCATTGCTATAGAGAGTGCCCCACTGTTATATATTATCACATTTCTTCTTTCAGATTGGGTGTCATCTGGTAGTGGGTGCACCTCACGTTGTCCCTGGTCACTCTGGTGCGACATACTCTCTCTATACGTTATGTACTGTATGTCTTTATCTAGAGAAGGTTGTCTGCGAACATTGCTAGTTTAATTTCACAGTTAATGATTGTTATGTCTGACGTCTGCTGATTGCCACAGGTTCAGTACATGAGTTAAAGGGGTTATCCAACAGTATAAACTCCCCCTACAATGCCCAGGCCCTTCCTGTGGAAGATACCTACCCGGTTCCCGGCACCCGTGTCCATCTCCTTGTCACGCTGATCAAAACATCCGGCGACGGGTGGGATGCAGCCAGTAGCAGGCCGCAATGGTGACGTCACCTGTTTGTAAGCAGCACCCTTTATCAAACATATACTCATATACCTTTTTAAAGCATACCTGAGTAAAAAAAAAAAAAAAAAAGTTTGCATAATGGCAGTGCATCTTTGTTCAATCATGACTGAAGGAATTGGTCTTTTTCAGCCTATTTAGCCTATTTATTCCCCTCTTTAGCTGCACAGAACAGGTAAGGAGGGATAGGTGAGACTTAGACACATGGGATGCTTCTACAGTCTTCAGAAGCAGACGTTTTCGTAGCTCAGTAGCTCAGCTAGCTCTGACGCGCCCCCACTTTCTCGCTGCCGTCTTCTGTGTCTCTGTTGCTAGGGAAGGATCTTGCCTGACAACAGGCAGTGGACTGCAAATTAGGTGGAAGTGAGACCCCCAGTGGTCATGACTTTTTACAGCTTTTTTTCAGGTGGACGCAGATATATATTATTATTATTATTATTATTATTATTATTATTATTATTTTTTATTTTTTATTTATTTTTTATTAAGTGATTTAGAAACTTGCTAGTTCTCTATTAAATGAAATTGTCTAAATGTACAGTGACTCTTTTAAAGGGAATCTGTCATCAACTTTATGCAGCCCATACTAACGGCAGAATATAGTAGAAACAGGTGACTCGATTTCAGCGGTCTGTCATTTATAAGTTAAAAGTGGTTGCCGAGAACCAACATCACAATCATTGTAGTCTAGGCCTGGAAAAGAGTCCTGGCCACCTGAGAAGAGTCCTGTTAGTCATGAATTCCTGCTCTCCTGCCCACCTGCTGATGACTGACAGTCTTCTACCTAGTTTTCTCCCTTTCTCTCTAGGAGAGAACTGCCAACCATCAGCAGATGGGCGAGGAGAGCAGGAGATTAGGAATAACCAGGACTCTTCTCAGGTAGATCTGACTCTGAGGCCCAGGCTGCAATGATTATGATGCTGGTTCTCAGCAACCACTTACTTTTAGCTGATGAGTGACACACCGCTGACATCAGCATTTCTGTCACTAATTTATCCTGCCCTCAGTGAGGTCAGCATATGGTTGATGACAGGTTCTCATTAAAGTATTACTGTCGTTTCGTTATAAAGAGTCTGAGTGTTACTGCTTGTTTCATTCTAGTGCCCAGGAGACCCGACAGGCTGCTCACAGTGGTATTTGGCCGATTCTCTGCATATTTGCTGGGTTGCGGCTTGATTTCCGCTGGTCCTCTTAATAGATAATGGGGCCAGATGACATTCATGTAGCTTCTGGCTAATGCGAGGATCCAGAGAGATTCCTCAGGCTGTTCCCTGCCGAATGTACAAGCGCTAGTGTGACACTAGCCTAAGGAGAGTCTGTCTTGAGTCTTCATGTTTTTACCGAGCACTAAAGATGCCTGTGTGTAACAAGTCGGACAGGCAGGGTGATAATTAGGCCTCATATCCATAGTGACGAGGCGGCTGGGCACCTCCGCATGTTACACACAGGCGTCTTCTGCAGACTGAAGACAGACTCTCCTTAGCAATGCTGGTAAAGTGCAGAAAAACCACAGTGTAGTACATTACCAGCAAAGTGTATGAGATTACACAAATCTCATGAACATTTTCCGGATTGTTTCCGTGTGGAAATTGACCTTCCGTGCGGTTTTCCAAATCCACAGCATGTCAATTATTTTTGCAGCTTTCACCCTTTTTAATGGAAGAGTGAGATCTGCAGCAAAACCGCATCTAATCCGCACCAAAATCCACAATTAGACATTTCAGGTTTTGGTGCGGATATGCTGCAGAAACATAAATTGGATGTGGATCTTATCTGCGTTGACCTGCACCCGTGTACAGGTGGCCTAATAGGTTGGATATGTACCAAACAGAATATATATCTTTTATGCAGATCAGTGGTGGAAGATGATTACGGAGGGTCAGCGATGCAGCCATTCACCAGATGGCCGCATATTCCCAAGAGATTGATAAATAGGTCTCATTTACAAGGCTGCATCCGTTTCTTAGTATATATTTTAGCCAAAAATTGGATTTAAGCAGCATACGATGGAAGACATTTTCCAGCTGCCGTAGATTTGGATCTTAGTTCACGCCAGAAAACTGGTGTGAATGAAGATAAATGTGCTGGTCCTGCTGGCAACGCCATGTGCCACGTGCCCTTTTGTCACCACTTCTCTGAGGAAAAGTTATGCCGTAAAATTGGCGCGCAAAATAAATTGTGACTTTTTATCTCCACAATAGTGGAATTGTGCTTTACGCTAAAAGCGGCAGGCGATGGCATGTCCCATGCCATCAACAGCCTTGGCATTGCTGACCTATTTTGTTTTAATTGTCCTGACCTTTTGAGGCAGTTTATACATTGGCACTGGACTGACCTGCCTGGTATTTTCCATTCCGAGCCGGCCTGTGGCATCTGCCGCATCATCATTAATATGTCCCTATGTACAGACCAGACACATTTAGTAATAGGTTGTTTACTGCCAAGTGGTCCTCTGAGTCCCTGTCCCTTGTCATTATCAGTCGCTGGTGGTGATGATGCAACAGTCTTGCCTGCTCAGCGCACGCACAGTAATGTCATGTAACATCCCATAGTCCTTGTCCAGGTTGTTGGCGTAGCACCAGATGAGAAGCTTAGCTACAAATACTAATCCATAAAAACAAGCCTCGATGCCAAGATCTAAAGGAACAGGAACACAGGTCATCTTCCATTGTGTTGATTCCTTAGGGATGACTTTTTTTTTTGTCTGCCTTTTTTCCTGCTTGATTGGCTGGGGCGATTTTCCCATGAATGACACCCACACGTACATCTGTGTGCAGCTGGGGTGAGCCTCACATTGCAGATTATAACTCATTTGACTATTTTGAGTGTCTGCATAAGATCACAGATGTTTGTGCAGCTAAGGAAGGGAGGGAATCCACATTCCCTGCTGAATTCTTTGCTTATTGCCTTGGTGCCAAGTGTATATTGCATTGAGTCTTAAATCGCATGAAGAGTTGGTCTTTATTAAAGCTTAGCCCCACTTGTGAAACCACTTTTCTGCAACTGAATACCAGTAAAAGACTTTCTAGCATACTACTGTACGTTTTCTGGATGGCCTCCTCTTCCTCAGCGACCCATGTCATATGATAAAGACACAACAGCTGTGGTCACCAGTAGTTATGCTGTGTAGCACAGAGGACCACCCATGATACTGGACATCATCTAGCAAGCTAGTGCCTGGTCATTGCATAATCCATGAGGACAGGTGCTGAAGATGGAGTGCAGGGTCAGATGAGAAAGAGCTCTTTTTTTTTACTTTTCGAAGACTGGATTTAGATGGCCATTCTGATCTCCACAGAACACCCGAACATACCCACATTTTCACCCCGGCAGCCCCTGTGATATAAGCATCGGAGCATTTCATTTTCCGATGCTCTCTCTTGCTCTACGCTGTATAGCGCAGGGCAAGGGCTTGTTTGTTTACCTCTGTACACTACTAGGTGGAGGCTTCCGCCCAGCAGTGTGTTCGGTGATGTCACCGGCTCTGATGGTCCGGCTTTAAAGTTGCCCTAGCTGTTTTACAGCCTAGGGCATTGCTAAAGCCCGTCCATCAGTACCAGGCTCAATGCTGGGCAGAAGCCTATGCCTGGCAGGCCCCATGGAGAGCCCGGTAAGTCACCGGATCTCCTGAAAATGCTTTTGCTCTGCGCGATTCAGCACAGGACGAAGGAGAGCATCGGAGAATAAAATGCTCCGATGCTCATATCAGGGGGCAGCCGGGGTGAAAATGGGGATATGTCCGGGTTCAGCTCTGAACCTGACAACCTCTTTAATGGACAGGAATGGTTCTCGGCACAGGCCAACTGAGGTGTGAATTGCACCATTTTGTTTAAAGGGGTCATCCAGCTATTACTAAGCCTCTAGGCCATCACTAGCTAATTGGTGGAAGACTGACACCCTGCACCCCTACTCATCAGCCATTCGGGTGTAGCTCCATCATCAGAACTCGATTGTCTAGTGGACAGGGTAGACCAGTGATGGCGAACCTATGGCACGGGTGCCAGAGGCAGCACTCAGAGCCTTCTCTGTGGGCACCCGCAGTGTGAAAAAAGTCTATGGTGTACCAATATGCCTTAGACTTTTCCTGCCATTCATCAGCGCAGGGAGCGCTATAAACAGCACAGGCAGGGCACTGAATGTAGGCAGGCTTTAATAGCTAAATGATAAAGTACATGGAATATATACCGTGTAGGCACTTTACGATAAATAAGTGGGTTTTAGGTTGCAGTTTGGGCACTCGGCCTCTAAAAGGTTCGACATCACTGGGGTAGACCATCACTTTAATAAAAGCTGGACAACCCCTTCATTGGGTCTGTGCAGTTTGGATAGCATATGGATGGAAAACACTGTTGTCTGAATCAGACCTAAGAAGTACATTTGTTATACTCGCGTCTCTCTCTTCGTGGTTGTATTTTTGCATCATTAGAAGACAGTGTTGGGCTATGTTAATGGGATTCATTTAGTTTCAGTGCAAATTTGGCGCTGAAACCACTCCCCATTGCGGAAGGCAGCGCAGAAGTTCATGCAGTCAAGTTTTTTTTTTTTTCATGTGCAGTTTTTCAGACCGCGCCAAGAATATACATACTTGGCGTGGGTACCTCCTAAAAGCCGCAGTGGGGGCCTGCTTGTGGTTTAGCTCCATTCAGTGGAGCTCAACCGAGAAGCAGGACCGCAGCATTCAAAATGAAAAAAACACAGCAGAAACCAAAGGAGTGTCATGGGATACGTGGCAGATTTTGGGTGAACATAACCCTAATTTAGCAGATGACAAAAAAAGATGGATAAAGAATTCAATTCCATTTTTTTTCTTAAAAGAACCAAATGTGATACTTGAACCTGACAGAAATTGGCAGCAGCAGCATGTGAATCTGAATTGGAGAGACCCAGTAAAATAGATCTTCTGATATGCCATGGATTTACCGCAGGAAGATCCCTTGGTAACTTTTGTGATCTTAGGCCATCTCTGATTACTAGATTATACCAAAGAGGAGGTTGGTTCTATAAATCGCCGATGGTCTGAAATCATAGACTTCACCAATGTAACGTGACCAAAATGATCCTCCTGCAGCTGTGACATATTAGAAGATAATTTTGCAGAGATTTTCCCTTTAAATTGATTTTAACACAGGTAACTGAGTATTCTAGCCAAAATCATTTATCGCCTAGCCAAGTAATCATTGCTAGGTCAGTGGGGGGGTCTGACCTCTCATAAATATGCATTTGCTGTATTCTATGATAGCTCCTATTGGGCAAACAGCAAACTGATATATCCTACTGTAAGCCATGTCCCTTTCTGTAGCAGCATGCCCACTGCTAGGTTCAAAAATCCAGCGCTGGGAACTGGCAGCCATCTTCCCCCGTTATGGCCAGAGTGAGCACGGAGGAGAACCATGTTGATGTTGGATCACTGTTCTGTAGTAGCCATCTTGTACCCATGGGGCTGGAAGGGAGGCTAAGTTTCCTGTGGAGTGACCATGAATAGATCATGTGTGGCCCCATTCTGTTTTGCTTTCAAGTCTTTTCTGACTTTCCTTTTGAATTATTAGCAAAGTGTTAGACATGAACCTGCGTCATGCAGAGACCAGGGGAAAAGGGATTAGTGTGCTAAGTAACTGGTATGTTTCAGCCTTCGTTTTTTTTACTGCTCCCCCTGCGCCAAAACTGGATAAACTAGACAAGACACGGTAGTGCCAAGCTGGTGTAATAGTCCTCGCTACTACTGCCTTGACTGTATTTTACTTTTTTAAATGCAAATTCCCCTCCTGCTGCTATTGAGGTGGTGTCTAGTTATCCAAGTTGTACTTGGACCTTTTAAAGGGGTATTCCTTTTAGAAGTCGTTATTCTCTATCCACAGAATAGGGAATACCATTAGATCAGTGGGGGTCTGACCGCTGGGATCCCCACTGGGGGCTCTCTACCCTGAAATGAATTAAGTGAATGTTGAGCATGTGGCTTGATGCTCCATTCATTCTCTATGGGACTACTGTTGATAAGAGCACAATACCTGGCTATTTCTGGCAGTCTCTTAGAGATGAATGGAGTGTAGTGTGCGTGTATGACCTTCCCTCTATGTAGTTCAGGGGAAAGATGCCCCCATTCTCCTGTTCGGTGTAATTCCCAGTCAGAACCACAGTAATCCAATAGTTATCCCCTATCCAGCCTGGATTCTTACATGTACAGTACAGACCAAAAGTTTGGACACACCTTCTCATTCAAAGAGTTTTCTTTATTTTCATGACTATGGAAATTGTAGAGTCACACTGAAGGCATCAAAACTATGAATTAACACATGTGGAAGTATATACATAACAAAAAAGTGTGAAACAACTGAAAATATGTCATATTCTAGGTTCTTCAAAGTAGCCACCTTTTGCTTTGATTACTGCTTTGCACACTCTTGGCATTCTCTTGATGAGCTTCAAGAGGTAGTCACCTGAAATGGTCTTCCAACAGTCTTGAAGGAGTTCCCAGAGATGCTTAGCACTTGTTGGCCCTTTTGCCTTCACTCTGCTGTCCAGCTCACCCCAAACCATCTCGATTGGGTTCAGGTCCGGTGACTGTGGAGGCCAGGTCATCTGGCGCAGCACCCCATCACTCTCCTTCATGGTCAAATAGCCCTTACACAGCCTGGAGGTGTGTTTGGGGTCATTGTCCTGTTGAAAAATAAATGATGGTCCAACTAAACGCAAACCGGATGGAATAGCATGCCACTGCAAGATGCTGTGGTAGCCATGCTGGATGTCCTTAGCAGTGGTTTCCTAGCAGATATTCTACCACGAAGGCCTGATTCACACAGTCTCCTCTTAACAGTTGTTCTAGAGATGTGTCTGCTGCTAGAACTCTGTGTGGCATTGACCTGGTCTCTAATCTGAGCTGCTGTTAACCTGCGATTTCTGAGGCTGGTCACTCGGATGAACTTATCCTCCGCAGCAGAGGTGACTCTTGGTATTCCTTTCCTGGGGCGGTCCGCATGTGAGCCAGTTTCTTTGTAGCGCTTCATGGTTTTTGTGACTGCACTTGGGGACACTTTCAAAGTTTTCCCAATTTTTCGGACTGACTGACCTTCATTTCTTAAAGTAATGATGGCCACTCGTTTTTCTTTACTCAGCTGCTTTTTTCTTGCCATAATACAAATTCTAACAGTCTGTGTATCCACCTGACTTCTCCACAACGCAACTGATGGTCCCAACCCCATTTATAAGGCAAGAAAACCCACTTATTAAACCTGACAGGGCACACCTGTGAAGTGAAAACCATTTTAGGTGACTACCTCTTGAAGCTCATCAAGAGAATGCCAAGAGTGTGCAAAGCAGTAATCAAAGCAAAAGGTGGCTACTTTGAAGAACCTAGAATATGACATATTTTCAGTTGTTTCACACTTTTTTGTTATGTATATAATTCCACATGTGTTAATTCATAGTTTTGATGCCTTCAGTGTGAATCTACAATTTTCATAGTCGTGAAAATAAAGAAAACTCTTTGAATGAGAAGGTGTGTCCAAACTTTTGGTCTGTACTGTAGATCTGTAACTTTTACTTCTCTGTATTCTTTCTCATAACCAAGGTCAGGACTGTATGAATGTAATCCTACCTGCCATGTATCCCATTTCAGATACTTCAGGTATAGTAAATCAGTGAGATTCCCCACAATGTGGAATCCCCTTTGGGTAATAGAAGTGGGCAGCTTTATTCAGTAATGCTTTTAAGCTTATGGAAAGAGTGTGTTCCCTTTCCTGACTCGGTGAATGAAGCGCTTTGTCACTACAAGGAAAGCTAGCTTTAGTACTGCTCATGGCCAGAAGCAAGAAGACCTTGGCTGTGGTTGCGTGGGTGTATTGAGTGGCCTGCTTGTATGGCAAGACTGAGGTGGAATTTATGGTGCATCTAGGAAATTAGCGCCATTGCGGTGTGTTCATGACAGGCACATGTTCCTGTTAATGGTCTTCATGCAGGTGTACACATCTCCTTGTCATTTATAGCCAAGAGCTGTGAGTAGGGCCAGCTCTATTTTCTGCACAGCTCGCCTCTGCCATAAGAATGATGGGCTTTTAATGCTCTCAGGAAGATTGCTAATACATGGTGTCATTATGGGATAGATGGAGGGAGCCTGCCGTCAACTACTCGGCATTAAATATTTAAAATGTTTAATCCGTTAAACATGTTGGAAAAAAAAAATATCTCCATCTGTTTTTATTTGTATTTTTTTCCTTTATGTGCGGTTTCTAGGACCACGTCCAGAGCAGATTATGCTTAAAAGGGAAAATCTATTCCAGCAGAAACTGTTGTAGGAGCTGCGCTTCTACTGTACAGCACAGCATTTGGCTCATCGTTACAACTGGATTTGTAGTTTTATTTTAGTTGTCTGAACATTATAGGTCCTTAAAGGGAACCTGTCATCAACTTTATGCTGCCCATACTAACGGCAGAATAAAGTAGAGACAGGTGAGTTGATTTCAGCTGTCTGTCACTTAATAGTTAAAAGTAAGTGGTTGCCGAGAATCAACATCACAATCATTGCAGTCTAGGCCTTGAAAAGAGTCATGGCCACCTGAGAAGAGTCATGGTTATTCATGAATTCAAGGGGGAACTTCTGACTGGCTCCCAACATGGCTGGCACCACCACAAGATAAGACGTTGTGCTGCTATACGCATTTTTTCCTATATTCATGACTTCCTGCTCTCCTGCCCACCTGCTGATGGCTGACAGTCTTCTACCTAGTTTTCTCCCTTTCTCTCTAGGAGAGAACTGCCAACCATCAGCAGATGGGCGAGGAGAGCAGGAGATTAGGAATAACCAGGACTCTTCTCAGGTAGATCTGACTCTTTTCCAGGCCTGGGCTGCAATGATTATGATGCTGGTTCTCAGCAACCACTGACTTTTAGCTGATGAGTGACACACCGCTGACATCAGCATTTCTGTCACTAATTTATCCTGCCCTCAGTGACGTCAGCAGAAAGTTGATGACAGGTTCCCTTTAAAGTGAACCTGTCCCTTTGGATATTTGTTTAAGTAATTTTACTTTGTTCCTTTTGTTTTACTTTATGTATGTACCAAATACCTTTATCATTGGTATCTCATGATACATTTCTGATGCTATAAAACTTCAATAAAGCATCTGAAACATAAAGTGAACCTGTCAGCAGTTCCATAGGTGAGATCATTACAAAGATTTAGTTTTAAAAAGGGGTGTGCATTGGCTTCCCTTTGCTTCTTATCACCTGGCTCACCTTGAGCCTTGACATCAGTCGTGTGACCAAAGATTGCTGTGTAGCAGTGCTGCTATTGAAATAAATAAGGATGCAGGGGATCTTTCAAGTTGCCACAGCTGTGACCCTAGAATTGCAAAAAATAAAAATCCAGCATTTAGTTCATTTTTCTGATTCTGGGGTTGAGTTTTGTTGCAATCTCATTCAGTTCAATGGCTGCACTGCTACACGGTGGTCTTTGGTGACTAGTTGTGAGCCAAGTCAATGTGTAGCCCCAGCCTTAAAGAAGCTCTCCTACAAAAACCTTTATTCTCTGTCCCATTAGAATGGTAGTGCAGGTAATCTTACTGGCGACTGTATTTGTTATAACCTCCCTTCAGCTCCTTAGCTGTGTCATGTGATCTGCAACTGATACAGGACAGGAAGTCAGTTACTTCTCTTTTCATTCCTATAATGGCTCATTCAGATGGCCATATGCAAAAAGTTTTTTTTGTTGAGTAGATGCTGACCCATTCACTTTTATGGGGCCCTTTTCTTCCATTCCACGGCACTGCAAAACAAATGAGACATGTCCTATACTTGTCAGTGAAAATCAAGACATGGCCCCATTGAAGTCTATGGGTCTGCAGAAATACGGAACGCAATCCGTTTTTTGTGTGGACATACTAAACTGTCCACCAAAAAAGGATCTGCATTTTTACGGACAGCATACGGCCGTCTGAATGAGTCCTAAGACTGACATTGAGGCTCCCATAGGAATACACAGAGAAACTGACTTCCTCTCCACACATAAGATGCTGCGTTATTTGGAGAGTCAGAGTGTTGGTCACATGACACAACTGAGGCTCAGAAGGGAGGTTATAACAAGCAAATACAGTCACTTCACTACAGATTACATCATGTACCTTTCTAACAGGTCAGAATAAAAATCTTTGTGGGAGTGCTTTTTTAACGATCAGGTCTCTCAAATGGGGAGTACCTTGTCAGTCAAGCAGACCCAGAAGGGAGACGCCTAGCAGACAGATTCTGGGAGCAGATTTAGGAAAACTGCCTAAGTGAAATACTGTTTTTCCAGAAGCTGAAATAGCGAAGACTTAACTACACGTGATAAAGTGCTCTCTAGATTTTTATGGATGTACATTTAGGTACTTTCACACTTGCGGCAGAGTTATCCGGCAAGCAGTTCCATCACCGGAACTGCCTGCCGGATCCGGCAATCTGCATGCAAACGGTCAGCATTTGTAGACTGATCCGGATTCTGATCCGTCTCACAAATGCATTGCAAGAACCGATCCGTCTATGCATTGCAAGAACGGCTTAGTCTCTCCGTTTGTCATACAGACAAACTGATCCGTTTCTATATATTTATTTATTTTTTACACATTTTTACTGGTCTGCATAGACTGAAAGGACTGATCCAGCATTGCGGTATTTTCACTAATACATTTCAATGATCCGGAATTTTGGACGGAGATAATACCGCAGCATGCTGAGGTATTTCCTCCGTCCAAAACGCCAGTCAGTGACTGAACTGAAGACACCCTGATGTATCCTGAACGGATGTCTCTCCATTCAGAGTGTATTAGGATAAAACTGATCAATTCTTTTCCGGTATTGAGCTCCTGTGATGGAACTCAATACCGGAAAAGAAAAACGCTAGTGTGAAAGTACTCTTACACAAGCCTTACTTGGCGTGTTGTGGCCCCTGTGCTACTAGATGTGTTGTTACAGTATGAGCACATCTTTCAGATCAAACCTCTGGAGATAATGGACTGTATCCCATAGACATTTGGTTGGTTCTTGGTTCCCACCGAGCACCAGGTAGAGATACTTCATCATTATTGTCTCACCTTCTCTAATTTTGATGTACTAATGAACCTGTCCAGATGTGTTGTATTGTTTCATCGGTGGTCAAAGAGGAGCTAGTGGCTGCTACTAATGTGTTAAATCCCATCCCCCATTCTTTTATCTGCCTGTCAGATTAAAGTACTAATTCCTAGAGGTTACAAAACGCTGTTCTCAGACTCCACTTGTTGTAATCCTAGCGTTAACCACTTTTGTGTGTATGTGTTCCACCATATAAGCCCCTGGAAACATCTCCTTCTGATCTGGTGTACTCATTTTCCATCTGGGAATGCGGTTGCTTTTTTGCAAATGGTTAAACTGATGTCTTTAGCGTTCCGGGATGCCATAATGTATCATTGGTGTGACGTTCAGTTTGTCGACCAGGCATCGATAAATAGCGCAGGTCGCTCATCTCTCAGACAATTTATTGCTTGTCTGAGAAGGTCAATGATACTACATGTCGTGGTGGAACTGGCTGCTGAGACTTCATTCTTGTGCGATTCCAGAGCCTTACGTAACGTCTTGCAGCATTATATAGTATCAGACAACTTTACTTAACCCTTTCCTGATGGGGTATTGTGGATATTTGTCTATTAGATGGTGTTTTGGGGTCTCAGGGACCTGCATTACTGTTGATGACTGAACTGGGTGGAGGGCGGTGAAATTCCAATGCAAGGGAGCATGGATGTTTGGATAGATTATTGCAATTTTGGGTCTCTGGCACGCTGCATGTTTTGAAGGTAATTTGTAAAATAGTATTCACCCTCACAATGATTCCTCTAATTCTCCCATGAATAGCGATGTCAAATAACTGTACAGTGGTTTCCCAAGCTGCAAGATTAATTGGTTCCAGGAAGACCAATGTTAAGTTTATAATATTGTAACTCAAAGGGGTTGTGCAGGAAATATATATTGATGACCTATCCTCGGGATAGGTCATCAATATCTGATCGGCAGGGGTCCTACACCTGGCACCACCGCCTATCATCTGTTTGAAGATATGGCGGTGCTCCATGCAAGCGCTATGTCCTACTGCCCTTCGGCTCAGAAGCGCCGTGTATTCACTTGAATGCAGGGAGTACTTGTAATTACACCATACAACCACTTCAAGGTAGATGACGCGCAGTGTAAGGGTCCATTCACACATCCGTGTGTGTTTTGCGGATCTGCAAAACACGGACAGCGGCAATGTGCGTTCAGCATTTTGCGGACTGCACATTGCCGGCACTAAGCGAATAGTGAATTTTTTTTCAGGATCGGAATAGCAGACCCGGAAGTGCGGGTCCGCAATTCCGGATCAGGGCCGCACGTCGTGCGGCCCCATAAAAATGTATGGGTCCGCAATTCCGTTCCGCAAAATGCGTGAATGGAGTCTAAAGACGAGAAGTGGCACTTGCATGGAGCACCGCCTCCTCTTCATACAGCTAACCAGCAGAGGTGCCGGACAGTACAGGACATGTAGTACCGCACTGTACTGTACAGAGGTCCAGGAGAAAAAATCCAGTAACTTAAATAGGGTCTATTTGTATTTCTATCTGTTGTCTGTATCCCCAATAATGAATCCTCCCAGTGTCTCCATAGAGCAAGCTTGAGAAGCTCCGTACATACCCGCTGGAGCCCCTGACCACGCAGGTCACCCTCTTGAAAGGAATGAGCAGCCCCAGTAGTGTTTGGTGTTCCTATACAAGGGCCATCATTGTGAGGTCATAGAATGCTGTGATGTCATGTGATCATTTTCATATGCTGATTTTTAATCTGTGAAAAAAAACTTTTATTGCCTCTAAGGCCTCATGCACACGACCGTGGTGTGTTTTGCGGTCCGCAAATCGCACATCCGCAAAACACGGATGGCGTCCGTATGCGTTCCGCCATTTGCGGAACGGCACGGACAGCCTTCAATATAAATGCCTATTCTTGTCCGCAGAGCACGGACAAGATAAGGACATGTTATATTTTTTTAGCGGGACCACGGAACGGAGCAACGGATGCGGACAGCACACGGAGTGTTGTCCACATCTTTTGCGATCCCATTGAAGTGAATGGTTCTACATCCGAGCCGCCAAAACGGCAGCTCGGATGCGGACCCAAACAACGGCCGTGTGCATGAGGCCTAACTCTGAAAAGTTCTGAACTGCACTTGCTTGCAAAATGGTGCGAGTTTCACTGAACGCATCCGGACCTAATCCGTCATGCTCGTGTGAAAGAGGCCTAAGTGTCTTGTTTTTATGCAGTTTTTTTTAAAGATGCAGTGGACCATAAAACGCACCTAGGTTTTAGAGGAGAAAAATACAGAAAAAAAAAATATTTTTCATCTGACCTCAGCTCAGACCCCAGATCAGAGAAAGAATAAAAAACAACTTGCCGCTTCTGCTCTTTCGCTGCTCCTCAGACCCTGCTCTTCCTGCCGCGCTGTGCAGTGATCCGACGTCGCACAGCGTGATATCACAGAGCGTGCTGACATCCTCAGGCTGTGCGCAGGTCACAACACAGCGTGCGGCCAAAGAAGACCAGGAAGTGATGAGTACAGAGCCTGCCGGGTGTCTACTTTCAAAAAATATATATGTGGGGGGTTGGTTATTTTTATATAATTTAGGTTTTGTTTGTACATGCTGTAGGGATCTGTACTTGCAGTAGGGTTGGCAATGACAGATTTTCATAGAGCAGTCAAGTTATAGCATCACTCAGAGCAATAAAGTTATAGCACCATCATAGGATAACATAACACAAAATAAATACCTGCCTGTCTGGGCTCTACGGTTCCTGTCTCACCTATAGAGTCCTGTTCACACCAGGGAAGATCAGGCTTCACTCAGCCTCACGGTCTAACCACACAGGTCAGCTCTCCAGGCTTCATTTCCCTACACTGACACTCTGAGGTCTGCTTTATTCCCCCCAGTGATGGATCCCTACAGGCCTCACCTAGGATCACCTCGGGATAGGGGAAAAACCTGTAATGGAGGGTGTGGAGTGGGAAATCGCACTACCAATCCTATCTCCCAGTCCAAAGAGGTCCAGCCCATATAAACTTGAACAAAGCGCTCCAGCAGACAATGCTCCCTCCACTACTTTACCAAAAACAATGCCAATACTTTGGAAGTTCTCCTGCCTACCAGAGGTGTAAATCATCCAAAAACCAGCCACAGCTAAAGGTTATGCCAGTTTTATCAACTGTGAGTTCTTTTTTTTTAAGTTGGAACAATTGTCACCTTCTTGCTCAAGTGAAGGGGTGGAGTAATATCTAAAGACAGAAATGCACCAGCCTTATCAAACATAGCTTGACGTTTGATGAATTTGGCTCAAATGACTCCAACTCAGAATCCTCCAGTCCCCATGTACCAAGCATGCTCAACCTGCGGCCTTCCAGCTGTTGTAAAACTACAACTCCCACAATGCTCTGCTGTAGGCTGTTCAGGCTTGCTGGGAGTTGTAGTTTTGCAACAGCTGGAGGGCCGCAGGTTGAGCATGCCTGCCATATTCAAATCACTGATAAGTGATCTGATGGTAACAGCCCATAGATCACGGTTAGCTGTGGTCTGTACCGACACACATCCAGAAATGGCACAGAACACGTGCCCAAAGACAGAATGCTTCCGGATGCAGAAACACACCGCTCAGTAAAATGATTTTTTCAGTTCCCTGCAAAGTACAGGATCAGGGTTTTCAGTGTGTCAGCCCAATCCTGCAGATGGCAGTGCCCTCAGGGCCGTGCAGTGCCACCAACTCGCCATGTAAATTAATGTGCTGTTAATTGATATGGTGTGGTCAGGAAAGAGTTAATAGGCTATTCTGGTTGTTAAAAGTTAACCCTTATCCACAGGATAGAACTATTAGATCAGTGGGGATCGTATGACTAGGACCCCCACCGATAACAAGAACGCCCTCAGGGCACTCTGAAATTGCATGCCCGACCCGTCACTCTATTAAACTGGTGCCCCATTATCTCTATGAGAGAGGAAATAGCCAAGCGCTGTACTTGGCTGTCTCCAGAGTTCTTGTAGAGGTTAGTGAAGTGGCAGTGCACATGCCCGACCTGCCGCTCCATTCATTTAGCAATGTGTGGTAACTATTTTCGTGATCGGTGGGGTCCCAGGGGTAGGACCCTGACAGACGTAATAGTTATCCCCCATCCTATGTATAGGGCAGGGGTGCACAACGTTTCCTGGTTGGGGGCCACATTGCCAGACTGAACCAATGACGAGGGCCAAAATTAAAATTTAAAGGTGTATTAACAACTGAAATATTGTACTTATGGCATATTGAACACACATTATATAACATTAATGTCTAGTTACACTTCCAGGACTCCCATCTAATGGGAGAAATACATGTGAGCAGCCACAAGACATAGGCATACATGTCTGTTACCAGATGGTTGGGGGCCGCACAGAATGGTATCAAGGGCCGCATGTGGCCCCCGGGCCGCAGGTTGTGCACCCCTGGTATAGGGGATGGCTTTTAACAACTAGAATATCCCTTTAAATGGCTGTTTTATATATACATACAGTACAGACCAAAAGTTTGGACACACCTTCTCATTCAAAGAGTTTTCTTTATTTTCATGACTATGAAAATTGTAGATTCACACTGAAGGCATCAAAACTATGAATTAACACATGTGGAATTATATACATAACAAAAAAGTGTGAAACAACTGAAAATATGTCATATTCTAGGTTCTTCAAAGTAGCCACCGTTTGCTTTGATTACTGCTTTGCACACTCTTGGCATTCTCTTGATGAGCTTCAAGAGGTAGTCACCTGAAATGGTCTTCCAACAGTCTTGAAGGAGTTCCCAGAGATGCTTAGCACTTGTTGGCCCTTTTGCCTTCACTCTGCTGTCCAGCTCACCACACCGCATCTGCGGATTTGCAGACCCATTCAGGTGAATGAGTCTGCACACGGCCGTTGCCCCACCATGGCTGTATTGCGGCACGCATACAGCAGGTTCACAATACACGGGGCATCGGCCGCGTGCACCCCGCATCACGGATACGGACCCATTCAGTTGAATCAGTCCGCAAACCCGGAGATGCGGTGCGGAAGCATGGATCGGCACCCCACGGAAGCACTACAGAGTGCTTCCGTGGGGTTTCTGGCCGTGCCTCCACACAGCAAAAAAGTAATGCATGCACTACTTTTTTGCGGTGTGGACCAATGGATGCGGATCGCTAACCCCATTCAAATGAATGGGTCTGTGATCCGCATGCGGATGCCCCATGGTCAGTGCCCGTGCATTGCAGACCGCAATTTGCAGTCCACAGCACGGGCCTGGCCAGCACACTGTTTGTCATGCCATCAATGCCCCTTTTTCTGCTGCGTTCACACTGGCTGCAGACTCTTATGCTCAGATCCTGACCAAATATGTTCCTGAGTCTTCCTGTCCTGCTACACATACAGTATAGCTCACAACCAGTCTGAGGACAGCGGAGACAGTCGCATTGGCGGGATGACAAATCTTTAAAACAATCTTTGTCCTCAGGTGAAAAGTCTCCATAAAATACCTGGACAACCCCTGTTTTGTACCGACTAAGCATCTTTTTTCATTATCACATTCCAAGAGCTATAATGCCCTCCATCAATGTAGCTGTATGAGGGCTTTTCTCTGGTAGGACAAACTGTAGATTTTAATGGCAATATTTTGGGGTACACAAAGCTCACTGATTAACGTTTATAGAAAATGAGGGGAAAAACTGCTTCCATCATTTACTTTTTCCATTTTAAATTTTCTCTTCAATATGGCACAAATAATATGGTAACTTCATTCTCTGGGTCAGTACAATTACAGTGATGATAATAATTGTATAGTACAAGTTGTTATAAATATAGAAATACCAAATATGTGGAACAGATTACATTTTTTAATTTTTTTTAAGTTTGGAAAGATTTCAGGGAACATATTACAGTGTACTACTTATGTAGTAAAGTGTATTATACAGTCAGTAGAAAACTGACAGGCAATTAATTAGACTGTGCTTCTGGCACAGCCTTATCGGGGTACACTAAAGACAGACTTAGCACCCTTCAATGGACCACTGGTTGAAATGAAAAGGCATCAGGCATCAGCAATCCGTTTTTTTTTGTGGACATGCTGAAATGTCTGCCTAAAAACGGATCTGCATTTTTACGGACAGCATACGGCCGTCTGAATGAGCCCATAGTGTGAAGTTGCTAATTATAGTGACTCTGCTCCTAGTGAGGATGAAGAAGATGTAAGCTGTTTAAATCACATTAAGAGATAACTCCTCAGTCATGCTCTGAGGGCACACTCCGTCAGAGTGTTCGTGGACAAACACTCTGCAATTACCTGTGTAAAACCAGGAGGCCCTCGAACAATGAAACAAAAAATAGAAAAGAAATATGTGGCCCTTTTCAAAACAGCTGCAAGCAAGCCTCAGCTAAGGCTGTATTACACAGCCCGATTTAACAGGCGATTGTCGGGAGGGAAGCGTTCCATCCAAGTAACCGCCTGCTCACTAGCGGAGAAGACCGCGATATGACATGCAACGATCTCAGCCTAGGGAGGAGTGATCGCTATGCCATCACCCGTCCCCGTGCTGTCTAGTGGTTTTCCGTCGGCAGATCATTATTAGACACCACGTTCTGCTGCCTGAAATGATCATTTTTCAACATGTCAAAAGATTTGGATTTCCAAGGTTGCTTGTTCATTGGGCATTTGGCGACAGTATTACATTGCATTCATACAAACGCTCGCTAGTGATCATCTGCCGAAAAATCGGCTGGTGTAATACAGGCTTTAAGGGTAGTTTTTGAACCAGATTTCCCTGCAGGTTTATGACTCAAAGCTAGAAGTGGATTTGAAAAGAATTGGAAATATAAAGGAAAGACTAAAAGTGCTCCTTCCCTACAATCGCCTGCTCGTCAGTGGAGGAGAAAGCTCTACTTACATGCAGCGATCTCCTCCACTGTATAGGGAGGAGTGACTGCTAATGCCATTGCTTGTCCCCATACTGAATCATTGTTTTTGGGCAGCAGATACAGCACAATCGGCGGCACCTTTACGCACGCAGATTCGCCACTGTTTGTACGAATGCTCGTTAGTGATATTCTTCCCGAACATCAGCCAGTGTAAACGGGCCTTTATACTTCTTCTTCCTGGTGGAGCAACTTCTTGCTTTGGCTGAAAAACCTGCAGGAATGTACATCAAATCCTTAAAAAAAACAAAAAAATGTGTGAACCTACCCTAAGACAAATGGCTATAGTCACAGGGGCGGACACAAACAGCAGAGGGCCCCTGTGCAAAGAATGTACCGCCCCCCAAAACCACACATACAAATATAAACATATATGTGCAAATAAAAAACATCTTCTGAATATGAATCAATATGTTTACAGATCTGTGCCCATTTCACAGTTATTATGCCCAGAGATGTGACCCTTTCACAGTAGTTTTGCCCAAATATGTGCACCCTCATAGTAGTTATGTCCAGATATGTGCCCCTTCACAGTAGTTATGTCCAGAAATGTGCCCTCATTGCTGAGAAAAATGTTTTATTATATGCAAATGGGGCGTTAAGATTATTTCTAGAGGCTCTGCTCTCTCTGTAACTGCCGCGCCCTCTGCACTTTGACACGGCTAGTTGTGATGACATTTTCACTGGCAGGCCCTGTCAAATTAGACAGGTAGCAGCAGTTGCAAATAAACCGGAGCCTCTAGGTGTAATGGCAACGCCCTCGTTACTCCTACAGGCTCATTTGCATAAATGAAAACATAATTTTTCTCAGCAATTTGGGCACATATTAACATGGGACCAACACAAATGTCTTAAAGGGATTCTGTCACCTCGTTTTCGGTTATAGAGATGCGGACATGCACGGCTAGATCGCCGCTAGCATGTCCGCAATATACCGGTCCTATAGGGCTGTGTCCTTTTATTTAGTTTAAAAAAGGATTTCAGAGATATGTAAACGAGGCTTGTAAGGTGCCCAAGGGGCTGTACGAACCTTCCTGGTGCCCAGCCACGCCCCCTATGAAGGAGCCCAGCACCGCCTATGTCCTCCGAATCTCCTCCTTTCGTCACAAATTGCCATAATCTCACGATGCCCGAGCTCGCGCATGCGCAGTTCCCTCCCTGCGGCTGATGCCAGCACAGGGAAGGAACACTATACCGGCACTGCGCGACATTACAGCAATCTAACTGTGAAGAAAGAAGGAGATTCGGAGGACATAGGCGGTGCTGGGCTCCTTCACAGGGGAGCGTGGCTGGGCACCAGGAGAGTTCGTACAGCCCCTTGGGCACCTTACAAAGCTAATTTACATATCTCTAAAATAATTTTTTAAACTAAATAAACAGACACAGCTCTATAGGACCGGTATATTGCGGACATGCTAGCGGCGATCTAGCTCTATAACCAAAAACGAGGTAACAGAATCCCTTTAAGCTGCTGAGCTCACATGTAACAGGCCAACCAGTGTCATAGGTACAGAACTGCTGACAGATGCCCTTTTAAAGCAGTTGTCTGGGTTCAGAGCTGACCCCGGACAGATCCCCTTCTCCCCCACTCAGCCCCTCTGACATTTCATACTCCGATGCTCTCCCTTGGCCTGCATTGCAAAGAGTAGGGCAAGGGCTGTTTTGTTTACAGCCCTAGCAGTGTTCCCGGTGACTGATGGGCAGCTTTACAGACTAAGGCAGCGTTAAAGCCCGTTCATTAGTGCCAGTGACGTCACCAGGAACACTGCTAGGCGGAATAGTACCCCTACAATTCTTAAGGGACTCCTTTGGAGCCCTCAGTAGTAATGCTGTTCCCTGCAGTGCCCCCTGTAATTATAATACCTCCTGCTGTACCCCCTGGAGTTATAATCTTCTCTGTAGTGCCCCCATACATTATAATGCCTGTCCTCTCCCTCCAGTCTTCTATACAATACAGTCCTATGTAAATAACACCAGTCCTCTCCCACCAGTCTTCTATATGATACAGTCCCATGTAAATAACCTATCTTCCTTACAGTCTTATATAACATACAGTCCCATGTAAATAAATCCCCTCTTTCAGCCCCTCCAACACAGTCCCATGTAAATAAAATCACTCCTTACCCTCCAGTCCTCTATAATATCCAGTCCCATGTAAATAACACCAGTCATCTCCCCCCAATCTTCTGTAACATACAGTCCCATGTAAGTAACAGCCATCTTCTCCCTTCAGCCCTTGTAACATACAGTCCCAGTTAAATAACATATTTTTCTACCACTAAGCAGGGAGGAGGTATAATGGGGAGAACCACAACTCCCAGCATTTCTCTGGCACTTACATTCATTCAATGGCATCACAGGTCTCCACTGCTGAGTGCTGCCTCTTTCTGCACTGGTCACATGATGGTGACCTCTTTACAGGTCCTACCACCACTTCGAGTGATGAAAAGGTCACATGACTATGATGGTGAAAAATTGCAAAATTAAAAACACCTCAGCTGGCAGTGGGAAGGGCCAGCTGCACAGGCAATATGTCCTCCTCTGTATAGTCAGTGATGTATTGATGGCTGAATGCTTTTGTGGTCTAGACTAGAGAAGGTTGTATTCCTTAACTTTATTAGAAATTCAATGATTCTCCGAGACGGTGAGACCGGGAAGACTATGTGGCAAGGAGCAGAAGATTTATCATTTCCAGGAGTTGAACATGAAGGTAAGTTACATGATGTACTTTTCTCTTCCCATTGTTTTTCATGTTAGTAAAGAAACACTCCAGAATAATTTTTCCTATATATCGGAGCATAGTATTAAAGTGTATACCTGTTTTATGGGTTTTCTGTCATCCTGGTCCCTTCTCCCCTCTCTAATATGATTCCTCTAATACAGCCTGCATTTCCCATTATACATTATGTGTGGTATGTGCGTCAGTCATAATAGAGGCTGTGTAGATCATGCCTCATATGTTCACATTTTAAAGGGAATCTGTCACCATTATAAGCAGTATGAAACTAGACTTCATGCCTGGTTAGGCTGTAGGAGCTTATCACATCAATACCTGTGGAGAGAGCTGATCAGGAGAGCCAGAAAGACTTCACCATCTAAATAAACAGTTTCTATCGCAGCCCAAGTGCTTTAGTCACGTCCTTACAGGTCAGTACTTCTCTATAACGTCCTCTCTGATCAAGCCTCCACCCACCAGCTCTGGGAAAACTGCAAATGAAAGATATAGACAAATTATAAAGCTGCTAAAAAAAAATCCCAAATACAAGTCATATAATAGCCAGAAAGTGTTATTTTTCATACACACTGTACTGTTAATTAGGGATCGACCGATATAGATTTTTTAGGGCCGATACCGATAATTTGTGAACTTTCAGGCCGATAGCCGATAATTTATACCGATATTCTGGGAATTTTCATTTAAAAAAAAAATTAAAAAATTCCCACAAATCTGCATAAAATTAATGTTTATTGTTAATGTGTATTTTTTTTTTGTAAATCTTTCTTCTTCATTTATATTTAATATTTTGGTGTTTTTATTTTTATAATTTTTTTTTTTTTTAACTAACTTTTAGCCCCCTTAGGGACTAGAACCCTTGTCCTATTCACCCTGATTGATCTCTATCAGGGTGAATAGGAGCTCACGCTGTCCCTGCTGCTGTGTGCTTTGTGCACACAGCAGCATGGAGCTTACTATGACAGCCAGGGCTTCAATAGCGTCCTGGCTGCCATGGTAACCGATCGGAGCCCCAGCATTACACTGCTGGGGCTCCGATCGGAGGAGCAGGGGAGAGGGGATCCTGTGGGGGGGCGCACTGCGACTGGGGTGGGGGGGCCCTATGCGCCACCACTGCTTAATACTGGGGGGGAGGGGGGGCGCACTGCGCCACCAATGTCTAATACTGGGGGGCTTGGGGGGGCGCACTGCGCCACCAATGAAGCTTAATCTCTAATTTATTCATATACAGGAGGCGGGAGCTGGCTGCAGGATCACATAGCTGGCTCCCGACCTCTATGAGCAGTAGCTGCGATCCGCGGCACCTGAGGAGTTAACTACCGCAGATCGCAGCTACTGCTCATAGAGGTCGGGAGCCGGCTATATGATACTGCGCAGCCAGCTCCCGCCTCCTGTATATGAATAAATGAGAGATTAAGCTTCATTGGTGGCGCAGTGGCCATAGCTCCTCCCCTGCTCTTGTCCCCTGTCCTTTCATTGGCGGCAGCAGCACAGGGGGAGGAGACACTGCTCCTTCTCCCCTGTGCTGCTGCTGAGGGAACACGGAGAGCGCTGTCAGCAGCGCGATCTGTGTTCCCCATACGCTATCGGAATATCGGCAAAATAAATGCCGATACCGATAGCGTTCAAAATCCTGAATATCGGCCGATAATATTGGTAAATCCGATAATCGGTCGATCCCTACTGTTAATTAATGAAAAGTTTGTTGACAGGTGATGCAAGCTTTACGGACGTGACACTGCAATTTGTATTTTTTATTTTTTTTTCCATCTGTGTCTACCACCCAGCTCCCCAAAACACAACACTCTGCTTACCCTACACAGGGTTAGAGGGTCCTGGCTCCCACAGGCCTCGACGCAGCCTGCTCCTTTCCCAGACAGGGAGCCCTGATTGAGGAACTCAGCCCACATTTACCCAAGCTCCTTAGCTGGTTGCTAATTATCTAAATTACCAGCCTAGCTGCTGCAGACAGTGGGGAAACCCTATTTTCCCAGCCTTTCCTGTTCTCTCACCCAGGCTCCTCTGGGTGAGATACACCATTTCAATGGCCCTCATAAAGCCCTCGGGCAGCTCCACTGCCACAAGTTATTATAAACAGTTATTCTGCGGGTCAGTACACTTACAGTACCAAATTAATATCATTTTTATGTTTTTCTACTTTTGCATTATAAAATCTTTTACTTAAATTTATTATTTTAGTGCTTGATCCTTTTTTTTAATTGCTTTTTGGGGAGGTGGAATGAACAAAAAACAGCAGTTTTGCCATTTTAATTGCACTTTGATAGGGAGAGGCGTGACTATTTTTGCACTGCCTCACCCTGTCAAAGTGCAGAGGATGTGGCAGTTGCAGAGAGAGCTGAGCCTCTAGGTTTAATGACAACGCCCCTGTTGCTCCTAGTGGCTCATTTGCATATATTAAAACATAATTTTTCTCAGCAATGTGGGCACATATGAACATGGGACCAACACAGATGCCTACAGCTGCCAAGTGCACATGTAACAGGTCAGCCAGTTTTACAGGTACTGACAGATACCCTTTAAAGGAGGGTAAAAGAGAATGTGAGGCGGAAATGTGGTATTAGATAATGGATAAATAAGAAACCATATAATATATATGGTTGGGCTTATTCTCCAGAGTGGGGAAGTGGGCCTTCCAGTCAGCAGATCGGCGGCGGGGGGGGGGCGGGGATGTGAGAGTTGGAGCCCATGGATCAGGTACTAGTGGTCTATCCTACTGATAGGCCAACAATATTACAGTGCTACAAAAGTATTGTTCTTCTAATAATTCTTGGGATCGATTTCTAAATGACAAACTTGCATATTAGTGAGACATAACTAGTGGTAACGTCATTATTGATTTACTCTCGTGAGACGTTACAAAACTGCAACAAGAAAAATATTCAGCAAAGAAGCGAAAGGTGGTTGTTCAGCCGTGTACAGTTTTTGAGATAAAGGCTCCCCATGGTGTAAAGTAATAAAAGAGGTGAATACTGTCCTTACAGTTTCTCCTCCTCTCGCTCCGCGCCTTTACAGCACCCTGCAGGTCTCTGCATTCTGGTCCCTCTTGACGCACAGGACATGCCCACTCAGCTAATCATTGGCTGAGGGTGCTCACCTCTACGGTCAGTGATTGGCTGAATGGGCATTTCCTGTTTGTTGAGAGGGCCCAGGAAGTAGAGACCAGTGAAGGATCGTGAAGCAGTGGAATGGGAGTGGCAGGGGGATTAATAAAGTGAGCATTTTATTACCTATTTAACACAACAGGGAACCTTTAAATAAACGGCCATACAAGCCCTTTAAAGACCAAACCTAAGTCCTGTCATTAAGACGCATTTTTCATGTTTATGTATAGTCAGAGGATTTTGTTATGATTTTTTATATTGTTTTTCCTATAGCTCGAGTACCCAAGAAAATCTTAAAATGTAAGTCTGTGTCCAGAGAGATCAACTTTGCATCTGAAGAAGAGATGGAGAATTTTAGACTAGAACAAAAAGTCTACTTTAAAGGGCAGTGTTTAGAAGGTATGGTGGCTGATTTTGGGTTAATACTGTTCACAAACTTGAAAATTCATCTTAAAGAGGACCTTTCACAGGTTTTTTTGTTTTTAACTGAGTCCCTTTACATAGGGAGTACCCTCCACTGATGCTGCCCGAATGTTTTATTTTTAAAGACCGCCCCCTGATGTTTTGGTGCCCTATATGTTAATGCTGAGCATCGGTACAGACAGGAGGAAATGGCGGCGTTTCTCAGTGGACGTCTCCTTCTCCATGGCTGTGGCACAGTCCAGTCACAGTTGACCACTGAGACACGGCCATCTCCTCCTTGTACCAATGCTCGGCATTAACATATTGGGCGCCAAATGTTCGTGGAATCACAGCGGGGTAGACAGCGGGGTAGACGAGGGGGCAAAAAAAATAAAAAAACCTTCTGCCAGCATCAGCAGAGAGTACTCCGCATGTAAAGGTACTCGGTTAAAAACAAAAAACGTGCACAGGACAAAAATATGATTTATCCATGACAGCCAATAAGGCTGCCTCTTCCATTTTACAATGGGCCGAATAAAGATAAGAGCTGGAATCTGATTGTTTGCTGTGAACACCTACCGATTTTCTTCTGTATTAGTTTTGACAAATTGTTTTTATCTTACTTCTGTTAATATATGCCATCTAGCTGGTCACTGGTTGTAATCTAAAATCTCAGTCACATGTTGAACGAATTTTGGTAAATCGCTGTTAACCACTTCACATGTTTATCTCTGAATGGACGTTCTAGAACGTCCATTCAGCGATGACCGCTGCTAATCGTGCAGCTGCCGAGCAGGGGGTCCCAGTTGCCAGGTGTCCCTGCTTTCTAAATCGCTGTATACACAGCGCTCACCGAGCGCTGTGTGTACAGATCAGGAAGCGCTATGTGTTCTGCTGTCCAGCCTCACTGGGGGCTGTATTTCCCCTGTAACTGGTGCTACTATGTCAGCCCCAGGAGAAATCAATGGTGAAAAAAATAAAGTAAAATTAATGAATGTGTCTCAGAGGTCTTGTATGACCTTATGGGAGATGCAAAGTGTAAAAAAAATATATGAAAAATAATACAATAAAGTGTTTAAAAAAAAAAAAAAAAAAGTTCCCCAATTAAGTAATTTACATTTTTAAAATTTAAAAATAGAAAAAATGTAATAAAATAGACATATTTGGTATTGCCGCGTCCGTAACGACCGGATCTGTAAATATATCACATGATCCACCCCGTCCGATAAACACCATAAAAAATATATAAAAACTATATAAAAAAGCCGTTTTTGTCACCTTGTTTCACACAAAGTGCAATTCCAAGTGATCGAAAAGGCTTATGTCCCACAAAATGGTACCAATAAAACAGTCACCTCATCCCCCAAAAAATGAGCCCCTACATAAGAAAATCGCTCAAAAATATAAAACATCATTTTTTTGTTTCAAGAATGCTATTATTGTATTAAAGTGAAATAAATAAAAAAAGTATACATATTAGGTATCGCCGCATCTGTAACAACCAGCTGTAAAAAATTAAAAATAAAAACAGTGCCAAAAAAAGCCATTTTTTTCCCTTTCCCCACGACAGCACCACAGAGAGAGGGGATCCGCCCCCAGGGACCTCAGTGGTTTCCTGTCCCTGGAGCTGGGAACCTGCAGTTTCCTTTTAGGTGCCACTAGTCTGCAAGTCTCAGAGGTTCTGGAGGGCTAGTTGGCAAACTAACCTGCTGGTGGAGGTCCGGGGCTTCCATCGGGCACTTACGGCAGGTGCGTGTGCCCCTCTGGTTGGAGGCAGGCCACGTAGAATAGAGGATGGAAAGCGGCCTCGGTTGGGGAGATGTGTTGCCATGGGCAGGGTCGGAGCAACCTCAGTCCCGGCGTGCAGTGGCTGTCGGCGAGGGGCGCCTTCAGGAGCTTCTGGTAAGATGTTGCAGGGATAATGACGCACTTCCAGGGGCGATTGATGATGACACGTGCGTTCCATATGATGCACTTCCGGTGGCGTGCGTTCCACCACCCAGTTTTTCCCTTTCATCCTCCATGACGGTATACCATGAGAGATGACCCGCCTCCAACCAGGTAGGGACAGGAAGTATAAATTGGACCCTCCTTCAGATCTTCCTCAGTGTCTTCCTGTCCCTCCAGGTAGGAGAAGGATCATCCTCATGGCACATGCTATGAGCCCGTTCTGTTTCAGGCAGGCAGAGCGGTAAGAAGAAAAATATGCCTTATCTGCACATGAGGGAGCGACATACCCAACTAGTGCCCTAGTTGGGTATTGAGGTGCTGTGAAGATGGCCAAGATTGCTGCTCCTTACCTCCCGCTATGCGCGTCGGGCGCGAAAGTCCATGTGCGAACGGACACTCAGTGAGTCCCTCCGGTCTGTTGAAAAGCTCCTCAGCGCGATCCGATAGTTTCAGCTCTCGCGATGACGCCACCGGAAGTCGTATGCGGCTCACGTGCGGTCCAAATGGAACTTCCGCTCTGTGGAACGCACGCTGAAGGGGCGGAGCTACAAGTCGGTGCGCTGGATCATGGCGGAAGTCGCCCACTGATCTGAGGTCTGCAGGTGAGAGTATTTAAGAGGGGTGTTTAGAGGGGATGGTGCAAACATGTCTGAGCAAGCTGGTCAGGTGGAAACCTCTCAGGGACCATCTATCGTAAGTCAAGGTCTCCTGGGGATGGGGGAATGCTGGTTACATTACCTTTTGCTAACCCCAGTATGTGCCTGTCTCTCTCTCTCTATGATTTCTCTCCCTATGTGAATGCAGAGTGAGAAGGATGTAGCTCAGAAAAAAGCTAGTCCAAGAACTAAAAAATGTGTTATGTGCTCAGCTAGATTGCCCGACACATATAACAAAAAAGCTTTGCAAGAAATGTACCTCTAATATGGTGAAGGACTTAGTTCCGTCTATTAGAGAGGAACTGCGAGATGTAATAAGGGAAGAAATAACATCTGCCATGGCAGAAAGTCCTGTAGTTACCCCTGGGACATCTAGCTCTAAACGCAGAGATACTAAAATGAGCATCTCCGGGTCATCATCCTCTGACTCAGAACTGGAATCGGATTCAGAGGATGAGGATTCCGAGATCTCTTTTGGGTCTGATTCAGAATATAAAAACTTCCTTTTTTCCTCTGAGGACACAAAGGAGTTAGTAAAAGGTATCAGGGCTACTATGGGTCTTTCAGACGGAAAAGTGCAGAGGTCTGCCCAGGACCAAATGTATAGTGGTCTAGAACAAAGAAAAAAGAGTGTTTCCGGTCCATAAAAACATGATGGAACTAATTAAAAGTGAATGGAAATTCCCAGATAAAAACCTGTTTATTCCATAAAACGATGAAACATCGTCTTCCCTTCTGTGAAGATGAAACCCTATTAACAATTTGCCCCAAAGTTGATGTATCTCTATCCAAACTAGTTAAAGGGGCTAATGACGCCGTGCGCACCAGCAGTCAGCAGGAATCCCGGCAGGGTTTTCACGGCCCGCTCTCTGCCGCAAACACGGCCGTGTGCATTCGGCCTTAAGTGCAGTGTTTGGAGAAAAAATTGCAGAACATCCATGGGTTATCTGTTTTCTAAGAGGGGCAGATAGGTTAAGACCGTTCCTAAGGCCTACAGTTTCTCCTTGGGATCTCAATTTGGTATTATTAGGTTTGATAAACGCCCCGTTTGAACCTTTGTCAGAAACCTTGTTGAGATATTTGTCACTAAAGACTTTATTCCTGGTATCAATCACCTCAGTGCGTAGAGTGAGTGAAATCCAAGCTCTAAAAATAGTGGAACCTTTCTGCATCGTGTTTCCTGACAGAATCGTATTCAGATTGGACAATTCTTTTCTTACTAAAGTGGTATCAAACTTCCACAGACAGGAGGAGATTATTGTCCCATCATTTTGCTCAAACCCAAAAACAGAAGAAGTGAATTTCCACAAATTAGATGTACGTAGGGCTGTGTTACTCTATCTAGAAGTTACAAAAACGTTCAGGAAAACAGACTATCTATTCGTCCAATTCAGTGGAACACATAAAGGGCAGAAAGCCACAAAAAAAAAATCCTTATCCAGATGGATAAAAATGGCGATTTCAGAGTCATATAAAGTGTCAGATATTCCTCCACCAAAGTCCTTTACAGCACATTCCACAAGATCTGTGGCTAGTCAGGAGCTCGCTTTCGGCAGGAAGGTGCTTCAGGCCATAGCCCCCCCCCCCCCCAATAAGAGTATTAATCTGTTATATCTCATGGTATGCCATCATGGAGGATGAAAGGGAAAACCCAAATCACATACCGGTAATTCCCTTTTAAAGAGTCCTCCATGACGGCACAGATTTCCCACCCTAAAGTACATATATGGATAAATATATGTGTATACAGGCACACATATAGGCCAATAAATAGGTGAAGGAGTGTGTGGGTGTGAATGCAAAAAAATATATATAAAAATTTGTAGATATATAATAATTCTTTATGTGAGGATAAGACTCTCTAGGCTGTCGGTCCAGAAAGACACTGAGGAAGAGCTGAAGGAGGGTCTAATTTACACTTCCTGTCCCTACCTGGTTGGAGGCGGGTCCTCTCTCATGGTATGCCGTCATGGAGGATTCATGAAAAGGGAATTATCCCTTTGAGGAGGATGCTACTTCTTGGGGCAAGGCGCCGAAGATTGATGTGGCCATTGGGGCAAGGCGCCGAAGATTGATGTGGCCATCTCTAAAATATCTAAGAGGTCCTCTCTCCATTTGAGGACTTGGGGTCCTTAAGGGATCCATTAGATAAAAAGATTGACTCCTGTCTTAAGAGTACCTGGGAAGCCTCCTCCTCCGCCTTTAGACCTGGTATAGCTTCAACAGTGGCAGCTAGATCCATGGTGGTTTGGCTAGATAGGTTAGAGACACAGATTTGTGAAAAATGTCCCCGAGATCAGATTCTGTCCTCCATTCCTACCTTACAGAAGACAGCAGAATTTTTGGCAGATGCCTTTGTACATTCTATCAGACTGTCGGCACAGGCCTCCTCTTTTTCTAATTCAGCACGCAGAGCCCTGTGGCTAAAGAATTGGAGAGGAGGTGACCTAGCATCAAAACAACGTTTATGTGGCATTCCCTGTCAGGGTGAATTCCTTTTTGGGCCAGATTGTGATTGCTTACTGGAGAAGGCTGCAGACCGGAAGAGAAAATTTCCAGATGTATCCTCAGGATTCCCTGTAAATTCCTTTTCAAGGCCCAGGCGTTCCTTTCGAGCCTCTGGATTTAGAAGAAGGAACCGGGGTAATGAGAGAAACCAGAATGCTAGAGCCAGAGGATTTGGAGGCAGGGGTTTCCTTTTCTGAAACAACTCAACAGCAACCATGACACCAGAAGCAGGGTGGGAGGAAGAATAAAATACTTCCTTTCTGCTTGGGAAGGCGTTGGGGGAGTTTACCAGCAGTTCCTCAGAGTGGCTATAAAGATCAGAGGCCAGATTAATCATTTCCAGTATCAGTTTCTTCCATTTGGTCTTTCCATTATCTCAGAAGTGGCATCCTTTATAAGGATAGAAGACATACTGTTTTTGCCATACCTAGACTATTTCCTCATCATTGCAGACTCTCATCGGAACTGTGTAATTGCAGTTCAGAAAGTATTGGACATCCTGAAACAGTTAGGTTGGATTATAAATCTGGAGAAGTCCCAGCTGCAACCAAGAACGCATCAGTTATTCCTAGGTCTCCTCCTGGATTCCAGATCCCAGAGGGTGTTTCTTACAGAGGAGAAAATTTCAAGGATACAGAGGAAGATTCAGACGTTAAGATCTTCAAATCACCTGTCCATTCGGAAGGCCATGTCGCTGCTGGGGTCAATGACATCTTGTATCCCAGCAGTAGCGTTCGCTCAATTCCACACTCGAGCCCTACAAACAGAGATCCTGTTCGCCTTCAAAGTCCGAGGAAACTCCTTGGAGACAAAAATAAAAATCTCATCCAAAACTCTGAAAAATCTGGAATGGTGGCAGGAGAAGTCAAATCTAGATCAGGGAGTTCCTTGGAATGTCTCCACTCCCGTGGTATTGACAACAGATGCCAGTCCCCTTGGGTGGGGTGCTCACTGTCTAGACCAGGTCTTTCAGAGGACATGGTCTTTAGTTCAGCAGACCTTCTCCTCAAACAGGAAAGAATTGTTGGCAGTCAGACTTGCCCTACAAGCGATCCCCCTAATCCATTTAGACCACATAACAATATTATCAGACAACCTTGCAACAGTGGCATATATAAATCAGCAGGGGGGGCACGAGATCAAGATCCCTCATTAGGGCAAGTTCCCTTCTGTTTCAGTTTGTGAAGGGGAAGTTTGGGCAGATCTATGCTCTCCACATAACAGGGAAAAACAATGTTCAGGCAGATTTCCTGAGTCGCCATCAGCTAACCTCTTTCACACTTGCGTTGTCCGGATCCGTCGTGTACTCCATTTGCCGGAATTACACGCCGGATCCAGAAAAACGCAAGTGTACTGAAAGCATTTGAAGACGGATCAGTCTTCAAAATGCGTTCAGTGTTACTATGGCGGCCAGGACGCTATTAAAGTCCTGGTTGCCATAATAGTAGTGGGGAGCGGGGGAGCAGTATACTTACCGTCCGTGCGGCTCCCGGGGCGCTCCAGAATGACGTCAGAGCGCGTCCATGCGATCACGTCATCCATGCGCGTGGGGCGCCCTGACGTCACACTGGAGCGCCCCAGGAGCCGCACGGATGGTAAGTATACTGCTCCCCCGCTCCCCACTACACTTTGCCATGGCTGCCAGGACTTTAGCGCAAGTGTTCAGGATTTTTGGCCGGAGCAAAAAGCGCAGCATGCTGCGGTATTTTCTCCGGCCAAAAAACGTTCCGGTCCTGAACTGAAGACATCCTGATGCATCCTGAACGGGGATAATCCTGATCAGGATTCTTCCGGCATAGAGCCCCGACGACGGAACTCTATGCCGGAACAAAAGAACGCAAGTGTGAAAGAGATGGAGGCTACATGGGGGCATATGGAGGCTACATGGGGGCAGATGGAGGCTACATGGGGGCAGATGGAGGCTACATGGGGGCAGATGGAGGCTACATGGGGGCAGATGGAGGCTACATGGGGGCAGATGGAGGCTACATGGGGGCAGATGGAGGCTACATGGGGCAGATGGAGGCTACATGGGGGCAGATGGAGTCACTTTTGGGGCACTTGGGGGCAGATGAAGGCACTTGGGGGCTGGTGAAAGAGAAACAGATGTAGCAGGCTGAATATGCGGCTGTTCTGACACAGTGTTGGTTGAATAGAAAAACAGATGTAGCAGAGCTGTATATGTGGCAGGTCAGCATCAATGCTGGTGAAAGAGGAACAGATGTAGCAGAGCTGAATATGCGGGTGTTCTGACACAGTGCTGGTTGAAGAGAGAAACAGATGTAGTAGAGCTGAATATGCAGCTGTTCTGACACAGTGCTGGTTGAATAGAAAAACAGATGTAGCAGAGCTGTATATGTGGTATGTCAGCTTTAATGCTGGTGAAAGAGAAACAGATGTAGTAGAGCTGGATATGTGGCTGTTCTGATACAGTGCTGGTTGAAGAGATAAACTGATGTAGCAGAGCTGAATACGCTGCTGTTCTGACACAGTGCTGATTGAAGAGATAAACAGACAGATGTAGCAGAGCTGTATATGAGGCTTTTCAGACACAGTGCTAGTGGAGGAGTAGAATAAAGATGTAGCAGGGCTGTATAGGAAGCCATTCAGCCAAAGTGATGTTAGGGGACTGGAGTAGCCACATGTAGCTGAGCTGTATAAAGATACATAGTGTAAGGTTTATACACAACTAGAGTACAGCTGTAATGGAAACAAATCTGCATCAGTGCTGGTGGGTGGGGGTTGGTCAAGCTTTTGGGCTAATGTATAATATGGAATTACAGTTTTTGATGCACAGAATGGGTTTGTAAAAGATCAGACTGAGATTTTATGTGTAAAACTGCAGAACAGCCACGTGTTACTGTGCACTGAGCTCACTTCACATGGCTCTCTGAGTGACCATTCCCCTCACAGACACTGCAGGCTGCCAGACTGATGAGTCATACTCTTCACATGAACTAGCGCACAGGACTCAGCTCTCAGTGTGATGTCATAAGGAGGCGTGGCCGGCCTTCACTCTAGCTGCCTTCGCTGCAGAAAAAACAGGAAGTGAACAGCTAGCTGGCAGCAAGTGAGGATGAAGTAGCAAGATGGGAATACCCCTTTAAGCATGTGCGATATGCAATATATTGTTTTCTATATTTGGGGGGGGGGGGGGGGTTTAAACTTTTTTTTTTTATTAGCCCCCTTAAGGGCTAGAACACTTGTCCTATTCACCCTGATAGAGCTCTATTAGGGTGAATAGGACTTTACACTCTCCCTGCTGCCCTGTGCTTTGTGCACACAACAGCAGGGAGCTGACCATGGCAGCCAGCCTCTCATGTGCTCCCTAGCCTCTGATCAGCCCCCCAGCCTCATGTGCCCCCTAGCAGAGGTCGCACTACATTTTTTCCGGAAGAGTAAAAATACTCCTCTTACCATTTTTGAGGAGTATTTTTACCCGAAGAGGAGTGTGAAATTTGCAATAATTCAAATGCATAATATATAGGCCTACACTTGTTCACATCTGTGTTGGAGGCTGTGTTTGGAGCCTTTGGTGCAGATTCTGTGAAAAAGACCAGAGAAAAAAGCCTTATATGCAGCACTTTTTTGTCTGGTAAAAAGACAGATCCCAAATGGAAACTGAACAGATCCATCATAGTCTAGGGGGTCTGTTCAGCTTCTACCATGTAAGTTAGGCTGGGTTCACCTCAAGTTTTTGTCATACATTTAATATACACACAAAAAACGTATATATGTTAACAGACTCCACCATACTGTGGCATCTGTCACTATAGAATTCCACTGTAAAAAAAAGAAGAAAAAGTATATGCTAGCCTATACATTTTTTTTTTTTTGCTGGACTTTACAAGATTGAAAAACATAGTACACTACACTTTCCCCTCCTGCAGAGTCCTGCAAAAAAAAAAAAAATATAATACTTTTTTATTTTTACAATGGAACTCTATGGTGACAGATGTGAAAGTATGGCATCTGTCTGAGGCGTCTGTTAACATATACGTTTTTTGTGTATGTTGAACTTATGACAAAACCCCAGCCTTACATGCCCGATCCAGCACTACCATTATATTCATTGTTCTGCTCATCTAACGGAGCAGAACAACAGAAATATATAGTCGTGGTGTGAACGTGGTCTAAGAGGTGGGTATTTATGTGGGGGAACCATTACTAATCTAAATAACAGCAGGCAATTATAGCTAAGGGATAAAGTACAGTCCAATATACTGGATCTTCCCTGTACGTTATCAGTTGGCTATAATACCCTGCCTGCATTCACCACATACATCACACACACTGCACCACATACATCAGTGTGAGTTGTATGGAGTGCAGGGTGTGATGATCACACACTGCACCACATACATCACAGGCTGCTGCTGTCACCTTGTTCTGTGCCTCAATCTTGATGTCCAGACATAGTCATAGTCTTTTTGATGTCTCGGACATGTATGCTGTGTTCCTCGAGCAGCACGGCTTTCGTTGGTACAGCCATCCTCGGGAGCCGGCCCCTCCTCCTTTTATCTCCCGCCAGCTTCCCCTGCTGCAGAGGTCTGTATTGCTCCGGCACCCGCTCAAACTAACCAGTAGCAAAGCTCCGAGCTGTAAGGAGCTTTGCTATTAGTTACTGCACGCACAGGCAGCATCGCTGCGCTGCCTGTGCAGTTCACAGTGCTGAATGTAAGGGAAAGGTCTAAGGCGTATTGGTACGCCTTAGACTTTTTCTAGGGAGTAAAATGGCCTGAACAGGCGTCAGTGACACTTGTACAGGCGTTATTACGACCTCTGCCCCCCAGCCTCTGATCCACCCCCCAGGCTCTCATGTGCCCCCCAGGCTTTCCCTCTTATCAGCCCCCTCTGGTAACTTAAACCCACCCCCCTTCCCTCCCCAGTATTAATCATTGGTGGCAGTGGCCACAGGGTCCCCCTCCCCCCCGTCATTGGTGGCAGTGGGCAGTGCGCCCCCCTCCCTCGCCAGTATTGATCATTGGTGGCAGGGGCCCCCTCCCCCCACATCATTGGAGGCAGCAGCAGTTCCGATCAGTTACCATGGCAGCCAGGACGCTACTGAAGTCCTGGCTGCCATGGTATGTTAGTGAGCAGCATTATACTCACGTGCGCCGTGGCCGCCGGGCGCTCCTTCTTCCGTCTGTGCTGCTGCCACCAATGCTTATAGCATTAACAATGCGCCGCATAGACCTATGAGAAGGAGCGCCCGGCGGCCACGGCGCACGTGAGCTATAAGCATTAGCAATGCACCGCACAGACAGAAGAAGGAGTTCCCGGCGGCCACGGCGCACGCGAGTATAATGCTGCTCACTGACATACCATGGCAGCCAGGACTTCAGTAGCGTCCTGGCTGCCATGGTAACTGATCGGAGCCCCAGTATTACACTGCTGGGACTCCGATCGGAACTGCCGCTCCGTGGTCATATCGCAGTCCGGCGATATGCACAAAATCCATATCGTGGCACAAATTTATATTGCCTATACCGCCCACCCCAATCTTGAAGTAACAAGGGAGTGGAGGAATTCCACTTCCCTCTTTGTCCTCTTTTCAGGAAAGAACAGAGGAAAGGCAGCCTCTAGGAGTTCTTTGGCTAGGTGGATAAGGTCTGTTATATCTCTTGCCTACACGTTATCTGGTAATTCTCCTCCTATCACACTCAAGACACATTCTACTAGATCTGTCTCTACTTCCTGGGCAGAAAGATATACTGTCCCAATTGAGCATATTTGCAAAGATGCCACGTGGTCCTCTCCTTCCACTTTCTATAGACACTATCGTCTTCAACTAATTTCCTCCTCCGATCTCCTGTTTGATACCAGGGTTCTTCAAGCGGTGTCCCACCCATAAGGAAGGGTGTTCTCTGTAATCTCTGTGTTGCTGTCGTGGGGGAAGGGAAAAATGATGATTACTTACCGGTAATCAGATTTTCCAGACCCCGCGACAGCACCCTTCCTTATTCCCTCCCTTGGGGTTTTCCTGGTTCTTCTTGTGCACTGGGTGTAGCAAAAAAAAAAAAATATAGTATTATAGATGTAGATAGTATGCGTGTTGGTTAAACTAACTTGGGTTGGAGTCTCTAATGCTCTGTAAACCACTGAGGTAGGAGAGGGGCTTCTCCCTTTTATTTCTGCAGGTTCCCTGTCCCTGGGGGCGGATCCCCTCTCTCTGTGGTGCTGTCGTGGTGTCTGGAAAATCCGATTACCGGTAAGTAATCATCATTTTTGTCACCTTACATTACAAAAATTTCAACACCAAGCGATCAAAAAGGCGTATGCCCCCCAAAATAGTACCAAAGTCACCTCATCCCGCAAAAAATGTGACCTTACCTAAGACAATCGGTCAAAACATAAAAAAGCTATGACTCTGACAATGGAGACACTAAAATGTTATTTTTTTTTTCTTCAAAACTGCTATTATTGTTTTAAAGTGAAAAAAAAAATATTAGGTATAGCCGCATCCGTAAAAAACGACCTGAACACCATTAAAAAAAAAAAAGTACCAAAAAAAACAACATTTTTTGTCACCTAACATCACATAAAGTGCAACACCAAGCGATCAAAAAGGCGTATGCCCCCTAAAATAGTAGCAATCGAACAGTCACCTTATCCTACAAAAAATGAGACCCTAATTAAGACAATCGGTCAAAAAATAAAAAAGCGATGGCTCTCAGACTATGGAGACACTAAATTTTTTTGTTTTCAAAAATGCTATTATTGTGTAAAACTTGAATAAATAAGAAAAAGTATACATATTATGTATTGCCACATCCGTAATGATCTGCTCTATAAAAACGTCACATGACCTAACCCCTCAGGTGAACGCTGTAAAAATAAATAAATAAAAACTGCTAAAGCAGCCAATTTTTGGTCACCTTGACCCATAAAGTGAAATAATGAATGATCAAAAATTCGTACCCAAATATGTACCTAAAAAATGTCACCTGTTCCTGTAAAAATAAGAGACCCTGCACCGCAGAAAAATAAAAAAAAATGGCGTTCAGAAAATGGAGACACAAAAACATAATTTTGTTTTCAAAAATGCTTTATTATGTAAAACTAAAACAAAAAAATAAAGAAAGTAGACATATTTGATATCATTGCGTCTAGAACTATTTGGACTATAAAAATAGCACATGATCTACCCTGTCAGATGAATGTTATAAAAAATAAAAACGGTGCCAAAACAGCATTTTTTTTTTTTATGGTTACCTTGCCTCGCAAAAAATATAGAGCAATTAAAAATTGTATGTACCCCAAAATAGTACCAATAAAACTGGCACCTTATCCCCCTAGTTTCCAAAATGGGGTCACTTTTTGGGAGTTTCTACTTTAAGGCTTCAAATGGGACATGGCATCTAAAAACCAGTTCAGGTAAATCTGCCTTCCAAAAACCATACTTTTACTCCTTAGCTTACATCAGTTTACGACCACATGTGGGGTGTTTCTGTAAACCGCTGAATCAGGGTAATAAATATTGAGTTTTGTATGGCTGTTAACCCTTGATGTGTTAAAGGAAAAAATTGATTAAAATGGAAGATCTGCCAAAATAGTTAAATTTAGAAATGTCATCTACATTTTCCTTTAATTCTTGTGAAACACCTAAGGGGTTAACAAAGTTTTTAAAATCAGTTTTGAGTAACTTGAGGGGTGTAGTTTCTACAATGGGGTCATTTATGGGGGGTTTCCACTATGTAAGCCCCACAAAGTGACTTCAGACTTGAACTGGTCCTTAAAAAGTGGGTTTTGGAAATTCTTAAGTTTTAAGAATTGCTTCTACAATTCTAAGCCTTCTAACGTCCTAAAATGATTCCAACATAAAGTAGACATATGGAGAATGTTAAGTAATAAATATTTTATAAGGGTATCACTTTCTTAAATTGAAATTTTAAAAATTGCTAATTTTTTTCATTTTTCTTTATATATACAGTACAGACCAAAAGTTTGGACACACCTTCTCATTCATAGAGTTTTCTTTATTTTCATGACTATGAAAATTGTAGATTCACACTGAAGGCATCAAAACTATGAATTAACACATGTGGAATTATATACATAACAAAAAAGTGTGAAACAACTGAAAATATGTCATATTCTAGGTTCTTCAAAGTAGCCACCTTTTGCTTTGATTACTGCTTTGCACACTCTTGGCATTCTCTTGATGAGCTTTGACCTGGCATTGACCTGGTCTCTGTGTGGCATTGACCTGGTCTCCAAACTTTTGGTCTGTACTGTATAAAAAATATATATATATATATTTTTTTTTTTATTATTTCTGATAAATTTGGGATTATTTCATAAATAAAGGTGAAATATATCGACTCAAATTTATGAAGTACAATGTGTCACGAGGAAACAGTCTCAGAATGGCTTGGATAAGTAAGTAAAAGCGTTCCAAAGTTATTACCACAAAAAGTGACACATGTCAGATTTGCAAAATTAGGCTCTGTCAGGAAGGGGGAAATGGCCCGGATGTGAAGTGGTTAAGAAGTTAAATCCTGTCCATTACTCTCCTATGTATATGCCGCCTTTTTATGATGCATGATACTCAAAAACATGTTATTCCACTCATTTCCCACACAGGACTTGAAAGCAATGAAAGATCAATATGGTAGAATTGTGTATTCTTTTTTTTTTTTTTTTCCAGAGTGGTCCTTTGAGTTTGGATTTGTAATGCCCAATTCCGTAAACACCTGGCAGTCTATGATAGAAGCAGCACCAGAGTCTCAAATGATGCCAGCTAACGTTTTAACGTAAGAACGCAGTAAAATATACTGATATGGTGGAAAATGTCCTACAATTATTGAAATCTCACTCCTTTGCATGTCATCACCGGGTGGGCAAACGGTGCATGCGCAGTCCAATCACTGATTCAGCTGCCCACATTCGCACATTCGTGTTGTACGGCCCATTGCCAGGTCATATGGTAATGTGTGCATTTCAGGAGCATAGACACTGACATAGGCAGGACACTCGGCTTCCTTACAGAAAGTTAGGGGAGTAGTTAGGGTACTTTCACACTTGTGGCAGGACGGATCCGGCAGGCTGGTCTCCCTGTCGGATCTGTCCTTCCGCTGTTTCGCCGTATCGCCGCTCCGTCCCCATTGACTATAATGGGGGCGGAGCTCCGGCGGTGCCCAGCGAAAGCCGCCGGACTAAAAAGTCGGACATGCAGGAGTTTTTAGTCCGATGGCTTTCGCCGTGCTGCGCCGGAGCTCCGCCCCCGTCCCCATTATAGTCAATGGGGACGGAGCGGCGATACGGCGAAACAGCGGAAGGACGGATCCGACAGGGAGACCAGCCTGACGCATCCGCCCTGCCGCAAGTGTGAAAGTACCCTTATTCACCAGCAACACCAAGGGGCCAAGAAATTTTTTATGTTGTTGGCAAGGGGGCCGACTGTGTGCGGGGCCACATTCATTATTATTTATATAATGATGCTGTATCATTCTGGTGCACAAACTGCCAGAGGAGGCCCTATCAAGACTGGAGTAGCACACGCCGGTCTTGATAAATCTGGGCCTAAGTTTCTAGAAAATGCTAAGGTGGTGATTTCCTATCCAGAAATACGCCTATATTAGGGTCCATTCACACGTCCTCAATTCTGTTCTGCATTTTGCGGAACGGAATTGCGGACCTATTCATTTCTATGGGGCCGCACGATGTCCTGCCCGGATCCGGAAATGCGGCTCCGCACTTCTGGGTCCGCAATTCTGTTCCCGAAAAAAAAAAAATAGAACAAGATTAGACATATTCTATTATAGTGCCGGCGTACGTCACTTCTTTGATACATTCCAGATCATACAATGATAAGATCAGGATAGGGCAAACTGTCACTCATAAGCAAATACGTCCCAATACGTAGAGAAGCAGTGCCGCAGTGATGGGCTCTGTTCTGTATAACGTGGATGGAGCTGTGTAGTTCCTTCTCCCAACAGTTTCTCTGATCTGGGTGATCTTGATGAGCTGTCCTAGGAGAAACCCTGTGGTAGCAGCTCATGTTCTAGATACATTTATGAATGTGATATACTGTATATTGATATATGTGAGCTGTGCTGCAATTTAACAGTTTTCTTTTTTTCTCAATTTACAGTGGTAATGTCATCATAGAAACTAAGTTCTACGATGCTGAACTTCTTGTCAGTACATCAAGGGTCAGGCTCTTCTATGTTTGAAGAATAAGGAGTCCGTTGATACGTTTTTTTTACCCACCTCCATTCTCTTTACATTTTTTCTCTTCTGGGGAAGAAAAAAAATATTTGGGTGCTGTGGACTTGAATGCAGTACAGGACTATACCCATGTTTGCAGACACCGAGGCGTGGACACCCCATGCAGCGCACTGCACGTGACCCACATGGAGCAGAGTTTGTTTTATTCAGCTATTCTTTGACTTCTGCGTCCTCCACCACTATTAGTGATCGTTCACAGACTGCTAACTTGTATATTTTCTTTTCTCAAACTGTTACATGATGTAATATGATCATTTCTCCCGACTGAATGGTTAGGCCACTGTAAGCTCAAGTACATCCAAAACCACGATGAAGCCACAGGCTGCACAATATATACCTCTGTCATTCTCTTGTCCTAAAATAAGGGTTTCATTGCACTTCTTGTACCATTCATGCTACATGATCTGAAAGACTATGGAGACTGTGGCTGGAAAACTGACGTCTCGTGCTCAGAGCGTGAAATGTTTCTAAAGCATTTATCGCTTCCATGCATCTACACATTGGTGAGATACCTGACCTCAAAGCCTCATGGTCCTGAAGTGGCTAGAATGGTGTATTTATGGCCAGCCATTGATTGGAGCTATATGTATAGATTTAATATTTAAGCTGGGGTATGTACAGGTATATACATTTAGAACAAAATGGTTCATAACGCTTTCAGTATTAAAACTTGCATCTAAAAGCCTCAAACCGTTTTTCGATAAAATATGAAACTTGTACCTCTGGTAATTGATGTACTAAGGTCTTACAGTGGCATCCCATTACCAGGGAAAGTGAGCATATTTTACCCTCAGATTGCACCATATCATGTCGTGCCCCTTTTATATTGCTTTTGTGCTTTAATTGCTAATTTAGTCCATTGGGTTAAGATATAATACAGTCAAATTCAATGTGTAGTTTAAATAGACATATTTTAAGTTATTCTACTTTATTTATTATATATACACGGCCCCTATTACCACGAAAATGTCCATTCATCTCATCAGTAGGGGTTATGGAACTAGAATGCATTATCTGAAAGTCTGAATAAAGACATAGCTTTTAAAAACTCATCTTGAATAAACATGAGCATGGTCTCACTGGGGTAATTAGTAAAATAGAGCTTCTATGGTCATTTAGCATACCAATATATTCACAAGTGTAGAAATTTCTGCATCTCGGAAGGTTCCATTGATCTGAATAGGGCTTTGTTGGGACAAGCGCATGGATTTCTGCAAGCATCATTCAATTGAAAGAGACGTTTAAAAATAAATTCAGCAAAATGATCTGCGTGTGAAGTCACCTTAAAGGGGTTGTCCGAGTTATGGAAAAAATATATATAGCACTGAGAATCTGATGGGCAGCTATATATAACTAAACTAAGCAAGTTTTATGCAAAAAAAAAAAAAAATCCTATATATATATATATATATTTCCTCATCTCCCTGGTTCTTTTCTGGCCCTTGTTTACATGCAATAAAAACAATCTCTGCCCCCCTGCACTGCTATGGGAGTGGCTACAAGTGCTGCCCTGAATAACATGTCTGCCTGCTGGGAGAATCAGCAGCATGTTGTATGTATAGAACTACAAGTCCCAGCTGTATAATGACACTGCTAAGGGAGTGGATACAAGAGCTGCCCTGAATGACATGTCCGCCTGCTGGGAGACTCTGCAGCATGTTGTATGTGTAGGACTACAAGTCCCACCTGTATAATGACCCTGCTAATACACAGAGGATCTTCCCCCTACCTTCTTGTGCAATGCTCTCTCTAGTCTGTCAGCTCCTGTGCCCAGAATTGTCACTGCTGAAGCTACCCAGTCTGTGCAGCTGAAGGGGTTAAGAATCCTAGGAGAGAGCAGACAGCCCGGCAGTGAAGGGGGCGTGGCCAGCACAGTGACATCTCGTTTACAGGCTTGTAAACAAACTTTATCAGAGCAGGGAGAGAAGCTCACAGGTCATGTGACCCTCAGTCAAATCTGAAAAACCAGCCACTGGAGATAAAGTGAGTTAATTGGAAAGCTGCTACATTTACCTAGTTAGGAACATAGAAAGAACAAAAAATAACTCGGACAACCCCTTTAAGGCCTCTTAAACACAACTGTATGGCTTTTTCAGTATTTTGCGGTCCGTTTTTAACGGATCAGTTAATCTCTATATGGTTTCCGTATGCAATCCGTTTTTTGCGGTTTGCAAACAAACATAAAATGTGTAATCATTTATGTAATTTACAGTAATGTGTTTTAACAGTATACAATGGGCAAAGTTGGCATGGATCCGCAAAAAACGGATGACCTATGGAAGTGTTCCGTATTCATTCCATATTTTTTGCAGACCCATTTACTTGAATAGAGCCACAGATCGTCATTTGCCGGCAATAATAGGACAAGTTCTATCTTTTAGCGGAATGGAAATACAGAAACGGAATGCATACGGAGTACATTCCGTTTTTTTGGCGGAACCATTGAAATAAATGTTTCAGCATACGGACTGCAAGCTGAATCTGCAAAAACTGAACGTAAACGGGGGGAAAAAACGTTTGTGTGCAAGAGGCCTAAACAGGCTTTCCGGAAGTTGAGTACTGATGGCCTATGCTCAGGATACCTCGTCGACATCTGATAAGTGCAGTTCAATTTCCAGCAACACCACCGACTAGCTGTTTCAAGAGGCTGCTGTGGCCCCCTTAAAACATACCAAACACAGTACAGTACATTGTATAGCAGCTGTGCTTGTCATTGCAGCCCAGGCCCATTCACTTGAATAGGACTGAGCTGCAAATGGGCCATGTGACCGATGAATGTGACATCATTGGCCTAGGAAGAGGCCATGGCTGATAGTCAGGTGTGCCAGGAGTTGGAAGCCCACGGACCAGATATTGATGACCTATCTTGGGTTGCCTTTAATTCTTGGTACCTCCATGTCCAATTTTCCAGTGTGCTCTACAATGGATATAAAAAGTCTACACACCCCTGTTAAAATGTCAGGTTTCTGTGATGTAAAAAAAAATTAGACAAAGTTAAGTCATTTCAGAACTTTTTCCATCTTTTTAATGTGACCCATAAACTGTACCACTCAAGTCAAAAACAAACTGAAATCTTTTAGCTAGAGGGAAGAAAAAATATAAAAATATAATATGGTTGCATAAGTGTGCACACTCTTAAACTAATATTTTGTTGAAGCACCTTTTGATTTTATTACAGCACTCAGTCTTTTTGGGTATGATCCTATCAGCATGGCACATTTTGACTTGGCAAGATTTGCCCACTCTTCTTTGCAAAAACACTCCAAATCTGTCAGATTGCGATGGGCATCTCCTGTGCACAGCCCTCTTCAGATCACCCCACAGATTTTCAATCGGATTCAGGTCTGGGCTCTGGCTGGTCCATTCCAAAACTTTAATCTTCTTCTGGTGAAGCCATTCCTTTGTTGATTTGGATGTATGCTTTGGGTCGTTGTCATGCTGAAAGATGAAGTTCCTCTTCATGTTCAGCTTTCTAGCAGAAGCCTGAAGGTTTTGTGCCAATATTGACTGGTATTTGGAACTGTTCATAATTCCCTCTAGCTTAACTAAGGCCCCAGTTCCAGCTGAAGAACAACAGCCCCAAAGCATGATACTGCCACCACCATGCTTCACTGTGGGTATGGCGTTCTTTTGGTGATGTAATGTTTTTTTTTCCGCCAAACATATCTTTTGGAATTATGGCCAAAAAGTTCAACCTTCGTTACATCAGACCATAACACCTTTTCCCACATGCTTTTGGGAGACTTTAGATGTGTTTTTGCCAAATGTAGCCTGGCTTGGATGTTTTTCTTCGTAAGAAAAGGCTTTCGTCTTGCCACTATCCCATAGCCCAGACATATGACGAATACGGGAGATTGTTGTCACATGTACCACACAGCCAGTACTTGCCAGATATTCCTGCAGCTCCTTTAATGTTGCTGTAGGCCTCTTGGTAGCCTCCCAGACCAGTTTTCTTCTCGTCTTTTCATCCATGACGATGACGTCTTCTCTTTCAGTGATGTCATCGGCGCATGCGCACTGAGGGAGTGCTGAGGAGGCGAGCCTCCTCATCTCGGAGCGCCTGCGCCGAATGAAAACAGGCGCGCGATTTTTGAAATGCTGACTGGGCCGGCCGGAGGAGGAGATCGCGGCTGGCCCTGTCAATCAACAGGACGAGGGGGTGTTTTTTTGTGGCGGCTACCAGCAAGTAGACGCCCTACTTGCAGGTAGAGACCTAATTCACATATTATAAAAGTTCGTTTTTAGAAGAAACTGCTGAAGGAAAGTAAGTAAGAGCATTATATTATCATATATCGCAGTATAAGGAATTTAACTAGCCCCCCCAAAAAAAATGACTTTAGTGGGGTGACAGAAGCCCTTTAAGGGTTTTTTTTTGTTCCCTCCACCTAAAAGATTTCAGTTTGTTTTTCAATTGAGTGGTACAGTTTATAGGTCACATTAAAGGTGGAAAAAGTTCTGAAATGATTTTTTTTACCGCACAGAAACCTGACATTTTAACAGGGGTGTGTAGACTTTTTATATCCACTGTATATACTAAAAGACTTTTTAACATCATGTAAAATAGAAAAGGTTGCATGTTAGTGGGCTATACAAAAAAAAAATAAAAAAGCCTAAACTACCCCACTACCATCTCTTGACATGCTTTCCTGTTGATTAAACTCATTGATTTCCAGCTGTATGTAATGGTGTTAATACTGAGAGGTCTCTGCTCCTTTTCATGAAGTTCTTCTGCTTTCTGGTCCAAATGCAAGAGGAAGTAGAAGCAAAGGCCTCTTTCACACGAGCGTGTCTGGATGCGTTGCGGCAAACCCGCGCGAGTAGGTACCCAATTCCAGTCAGTTTTGACTTCGATTGCATTTCGTTGTTCTGTTTTTATCGCGCGGGTGCAATGCGTTTTGCACGCGCGTAATAAAAAACTGAATGTGGTACCCAGACCCGAACTTTTTCACAGAAGTTCAGGTTTGGGTTCAAGGTTCTGTAGATTGTATTATTTCCCCTTATAACATGGTTATAAGGGAAAATAATAGCATTCTGAATACAGAATGCATAGTACAATAGGGCTGAAGCCGTTAAAAAAAAAAATATTAAAAAAAATGTAACTCGCCTTAATCCACTTGTTCGCGCAGCCGGCATCTCTTTTTTCTTCAGTTGTGAGGAATAGGACCTTTGATGACGTCACTATGCTCATTACATGATCCATCACCATGGTGAGGGATTATGTGATGGACCATGTGATGAGCGCAGTGACGTCATCAAAGGTCCTATTCCACACAGATGAAGACAGAAGAGATGTCGGCTGCGCGAACAAGTGGATTAAGGTGAGTTAAATTATTTTTTATATTTTTTTTAACCCCTCCAGCCCTATTGTACTATGCATTCTGTATTAAGAATGCTATTATTTTCCCTTATAACCATGTTATAAAGGGAATTAATAATGATCGGGTCCCCATCCCGATCGTCTCCTAGCAACCATGCGTGAAAATCGCACTGCATCCGCACTTGCTTGCGGATGCTTGAGATTTTCACGCAGCCCTATTCACTTCAATGGGGCCTGCATTGCGTGAAAAACGCAGAATATAGAACATGCTGCGATTTTCACGCAAACGCACAAGTGATGCGTGAAAATCACCGCTCATGTGCACAGCCCCATAGAAATGAATAGGTCCAGATTCAGTGCGGGTGCAATGCGTTCACCTCACGCATTGCACCCGCTTGGAATACTCGCCCGTGTGAAAGAGGCCAAGAGCTGAATGCAAGTGGGTGCAAGAGAGAGAATCTGCCAATAGCGACAAAGCAGCCATTTGTTTCCTGGGGTGTTAGGCACCTATAGTGAGAGTGAATAGTCGTGGTATGTTATGTCGTCCGTCCATTTTACTAGTTACCAAAAGGAAATGTTCCTGCGGTTCCACTTTAAATGACATGTATATGTAAAACCCTGTATACATTACATGCGAAAATGTTTGATATCAGTGTCTTTCTGCATATTTTGTATTTTACAACAAACTCGTACAGAGGAGATGAAATGGGCAGGAGCGTCTGCCCACCCAGGCATGGAAAAGTGAGATTGAGATGTGGAGCAATTTTCCATTTTCTGGAGGCGTTCTAAACGATGCTTTCTGGAGAGCATTAGTCAGTCACAATACCTTGGATTACTAATTTATGGTCTGTGGAAATAAAATGACACACAGTCCTCTAAACAGGTGTTTTTTTTTGTTTTTTTTATCCTGGGAAATTTCATATTATTCGGGAGCCATACATCTGCAAAGGTCTGTCTGAAGGATTTTCTTTTTTTTTTTTTTTTTTTTTTTTAAACTTTTTCTGGCTGCACTGTTTTAGCATCCAGGTCTTTCCAATGATTGCTGGACCAAATAACAGACTACAAGGCATAATGTTGCCTAAACTATGTGAAGTAGAGGATACAATGTACACCTAGTAAACAGATACACAGAAGAAATGACAAATATATTTGTGTGGCTTTTCAGTACAATAGGTAATTTTAAAGGGAACCTGTCACACTAAACATGGTGTCTGAGCTTCAGGCAGCATGTTATAGAGCAGGAGGTGCGGAGCAGATTGATATATGGTTTTATGTGACAAAATTCCATATAACTTGTAATTTTACTCATTTAAATTCTTGCTTATTCTGGGTGGCGAAGTCAAGGAGGCGGTCCTATCAGTGACTGACAGCTATCTCTATACACAGTCATAGAGGGAAGGCTGTCAATCACTGATAGGACCGCCTCCATGACTTCAACACCCAGAATAAGCAAGAATTTAAATGAGTAAAATTGCAAGTTATATGGAATCTTGTCACACAAAACCATATATCCTCCTGTTCTATATTATGCTGCCTGCAGCCCAGACACCATAAAATCCCTCTGTCTTTCAACCTGTGGAAGCAAGATTGTTTCAGCGGAACTTACCCTTCCGTCTTGTCGCCAATTCCGCCATCTCCGCTCTGCTCACTTGACCACCTGGACTGGCCGCTGGCTCTTTCACTGAGGTCCCAACCGAATGTGCGCATGAGTTTTTCTGTTCAGCTGCATCATGTAAATGCAGCTGAACAGGAAGATTCAGGATCTCATCGGAACAGCCAGTCCAAACGGTCATGTGATTACAGTGGAGAAGGCAGAACTGGCAGTGCGATAGAGGGGTAAGTACTGCTGAAATTATTTTGCTTCCAACGGTTAGAGGGATGTTCATAAAAGCCCAGAGAACTCTTTTACAGGTTTTCTCACCATCATTTATATAGTGCTGAACCTAAAAAAATATATATATATTAGGGTATTACTAAGGATCTCTGTAAACAAGTTAATTCTGTTATATTGTGTAAGACATTATTTCTATATTTTGAAGTGTATACATTATGAGGTATAGGGGTGGTTGTAGTCAGGTGCCCATATAGCCATTGCAAAATACAAAATATTAAAAATTATTGTGGGACCAAGTTCTGTCTCTATGTAAAAACTTTCATTTTGCGCAATAATTGTGACACATTTATTAAAATGTCTGTCAGCCCTTGATAATTGTCTCCATTACTGATGACTTTAACTGGCATAGAATGTATGAAAAGTGATGCAAGTACAGATTATGCAAAGTCAAAATTCTGCCCTTGTATGAAAGCACCTTTAATCTTGAGCTACAATAGTTAATGAATTTTCTTTATAGTTAAATCCAGTCTATAATGAACATTTTGGTATCTACTTATATCCCTAGATATCCTAATGTTAGTATAGCACAGCCTGACGTTTATTTTCAGCGGCTGTAAATATGAGGAGGTGGATGCACATGTTCTTTGTTTTTCAGTATATCGAAGTATTCCTTGTGTTGTAGGTTGGCTGCTTGTGAAGCTGTATCGTCTTCTCTACTTCTCAAAGGAGATGCCAAGCAAGGGAGAATGCTGTAATTATTATTATATTTTTTATGTATTTTTTTTGCTCAATCCCTTCATATACCTGAAGGAGTGGAGAGTGGCAAGAGTGAGCATGTGTGTCCACATCGGCTTGTTTACTGAAGTGGACCCTGAAACAGCAGGTGGTGTTGTACTAACCTTTCTGAAATATCTGGGGACAGAAGTGTAAATACAAAAAACATTTTCATAATTATTGCATGGATTTAACTATAAATAATATTATTTGTTTAATACTGCAGCAACTTACATGACATCACAGTGATGTAAAAACGGTATGTTCAAACACAGCATATTTGTTGCAGAAATATTTTCAACTGTAGCCATATGGAACAGATCTTCAGTTGCAGAAATTTCTGCAACAATTCTGCACTCATGAATTTACCATAATACAATGGAACTATAACCAGCTGTAACAATGTTGTGTGAATGGTTAATCTGTCTATTTTATATAATTGCATGATTTTCCTAATTTTATGTAGTAAAGTCATGATTTTATAAAAGACACGAGGGCGAGTATTGGCATCTCTTTCTTTACTAAGAACCAATAGCAGCAAAGAAAAAATATGCGATACAGAAAGGTAAACCTGGAAACCGGTGTAACGTTATATTTCCCTACCGGTCACACCGGACATGACGTGAGGAGGTGCGCCGCGCAGGCGCACAACGACGGGGTAGGGAAATTTCACAGCAGAGTGTGCATGTGCCGGGAGCCTCGCCAGCGGTTAGGGTAAGGAAAAATTACGGGCCCGTGCGCAGGCATGGTGATCGGATGGATGTTCTCAGCTGGACACCGGCCTGTAATTTTTCCCTTCCCTAACCGCTGGTGAGGCTCCCGGCGCATGTACCGTGTCGGCCGGTGTCCAGCTGAGAACATCCATCCGATCACCATGCCTGCGCACTGGACCATAATTTTTCCCTACCCTAACCGCTGGCGAGGCTCCCGGTGCATGCGCACTCTGCTGTGAAATTTCCCTACCCCGTCGTTGTGCGCCTGCGCGGCACACCTCCTCACGTCATGTCCGGTGCGACCGGAAGTGACGAGGGTAGGGAAATCTCACGAGGTAAGGAAATATAATGTTACACTGGCCCTTCCCCTTACAGCCCTAGTATAATAGTCCAGTAAGCCATAAGTCCATCCTCTTTCTTTGGTAAATGACACCCAACAGGAACTCAAGAACCTGTGAGAAATCTTCCAACCATTGAAGTCTCATCCTCCAACAACATCGGAAACTAGAACTTCCAAGAACTTGGTGAAAAAACTGGAAACCACAAACTTTTAGTCACGCTCTCCCGAAGTCATCCACTTATCCTGTGAAGACATAAAAACATGAAACGTGGATTTATAGGACAAATAGATGCATGTTAAGTAAGGTAAGGCATAATACTGTAAGGCACAATACTAATACAAAGTACTAATCATATGACACAAACTTAGTATCCCAGGGCAGGTATACAAAAGGGATGGGGCAATACTCGCGTCCATGTCTTTTATAAAATTATGACTTTACTACATAAAATTTGGAAAATCATGCAATTTTATAGCATGACATGGAGGCTCCTATTGCGAGTTCAAAGCTGACCCATAACCAGAGAAAAAGAGTGTGGTGGAGGACGAAAATAAAAGTCCCTAAAGGTGGAAACTCGGGACCAATACGCCAGTCTCATGATGTCTTCCAATCGCGCCCCTGAGATTGCCATCCCGATAGCCGCCGCCCCTCTAGTGGAGTGTGCCGTGAAAACAGAGGTGTCTACCCCCGCTAAGGACATGACCCATTTAACCCACTGGGCCAAGGTGTTGCTGGTGACCGGAGCAAAAGGGCGACGGAAGGAGAGAAATAACTAACTGCGGACACGTCGGTGCGCGATGCACCGACGTACGAGATTCATACTCCTTAAGACAGGCAACCGGACAGAGCGCTGGGAAAGAAGGAAAACTGGGGTACGAGACTGAACGGATGTTAGTCTTAGGGTCCATCCGAGCTTCGGTTGGAGAGCTTCGGTTCTATCTTAAAAAGAATGGCCTTTCTTTTTTCAATGGAAAGGGAGGTGTTTATGTTGCCAGCTATACAGACAGCTTGCTGAACACTACCTCGGAGTACGTCCGGGTCTACCAGTCTACTCTCAGCTCTGGCAGATTCTGCCATTTCAAAAAATGTTGTCAAGGGGACAATAATATCTAGGAGTTTGTCCTGAGAGGCTCTCAGAGCCGACTCCAATTCTTTGCGGGGATTCCAACCCGATTTTGACAGAAATTGGGACATTTTTTCGGGCTCTCACAGACCTTGTTAGGTATGAGTGGTCTAGGACATTCCGCTCTTAACTTATTGCGAGCCTCTTTGCTAAGGGGTTGCCTTATTAGGCCTCTAAATATTTTGCTATATGGTCTGATGGGAGCCATTCCGCAGATCTCAGATGATGGAGGGCATTCGGATCCAAGAGGGGTTCCCCGTTTGGATCTAAAAGGGAAACTGAGGGTTCAGTAGCAACCACAGCCGGGGAGTGACTAATCGGTGCTACAACAGAAGGTGGTATGGGTGGGACTAAATCCTCGTTCATAAAGTCTTCCTCTGAACTATCAGTGGCGTCAGCCTGAACCCCCTCGTCTGATCCGAATTCTGATATGGATTCTGTGTCAGGTTGCGTTCTGGCGCATTTCCAATGCCGTGCCTTTTCTGCCTGGCGCGGATAGGCTTTCTTGCGCGACATAAGCGCGCTATCATGGGTGTAAGGATTAACACCAGTGATCTTACTTCTAGAGGCAGTAGTTTCAGAGTTTGGAGGGAGAATCCCAGCCGTCCTAGGGTGTCCTTGGGATCTGGATGAAGAGGGATGAGCCATAAGGGCTTCGGAAATGGATTGGCTAATGGCCGAGGACATAGAGCCCATAGCTGCCTTAATGGCAACTGACACAGAGCGCTGCAGCGCTAATGTCTGGGCGTCCTCTGTAACAGATCCAGAATCCCCAGAAGATAATGGGGAACCAGGCTCATTGGGGGGGGGGGGGGGGGGACTCCCAGTCTGCATAACTGCATAACTGCAGATAATGAAGGTTAATGGCAGAATCTAAAGGAATATGGTGGGGCTAGAGTGGGTAAATCACCCAAACTAGCAGAGGTGTGATACCTAATATTAATATGAATATATATATATATATATATATATATATATATATATATATATATATATATATATATATATTATAGAGAGAGAGAGAGAGCGTATATATGGACCCTATAACGGCTGAAAAAGGAGAGAGAGCCTAGGCTAGAAACTACTCCGGCGATGTCTGTTGAACAATGAGGCAATGGCGGTCGAAATCACGCGATGTTTCGGCCGCCAATGCGAGATGCGGAAGGAAGGACTCGAGAGGTTGCGAGATCTCGCGTCGCTCGAGTTTACGCGATACTTCGGCCGGACCAGCCGAAAAAGAAAGGGGAGCAAAGATGGCCGAAGAGCGGGAAGAGGGAAAAGAGGGTAAACCGTACTAGATTAAGAAAAATAGAATAGCAGGTGCGGCGAACAAAGCCGGGGGGGGGGGGAATATGAAAGACAGAACAAGCATAAAAACACTAACGGAAAGAAACTACCAGTCAGTGAAAACAGCGCACATACAATAAGATATACTTAACTAGGTGGCAGCAGCAAAGAAAGAGGATGGACTTACGGCTTACTGGACTATTATACTAGGGCTGTTGTAAGGGGAGGGGCCGGTTTCCAGGGCTACCTTTCTGTATCACATGTTTTCTCTTTGCTGCTATTGGTTCTCAGTAAAGAAAAGAGATAGCAATAGGAGCCTCCGTGTCCTGCTATAAAATTCATTGTCACCTGCCATGAGGAGCAAAATAAGATAGATGGATAGATTACGATAGATAGATAGATTATGATGGATGGATATATATAGATATTAGGATAGATAGATATAGATAGATTAAGATAGTGTGGGGTTTCGCTCTGGTACATAGGGTAAGCGGGCACAGTACAGAGGTAAAATACAAGTCAAAACGTCAATGTTTATTCACACTTGAGGCAATTGCACAAAACAGCAAGTAACTTTGCAGTCTTGGTGTTAATTCACACACAATGGAAAGTTCATATAACATAAATCACCTTGCTGGCAGTTCTGCCTCCAGTAGTCCACAGCAGGCTTTAGGGGGCCTGTTTCCCCAGCGTGCGGCTCTCAGCCCTCCAGCACGGCACAAAGCCTCAGATCCCAAATGCCACTCTAACTCGACCAGCATAGACAACGGAGCCGCAAACATTACAACGCAGAATCTACAAGTGGTAGTGTACTAACCGTCAGTATAACGACCGCTCGCTTGCACATACCATGTTATAGAGTGTCCTTTGGAAAATTGAGAAAGATGAATTATTATATAAGAACATTTAAATGCAACAACGGGACTGGGAATCCCTGAGGTATTAATGGATGGCTGATTAATAACTGTGATATACAACAGGACCATCCAAGGAAATATATTACTATTTTTTGGTGCTATACAAGTGACAGAATACCATACCTAGGAGTAATATATTATATTCGGAATACTGAATAGAAAAATTGATCGCAGTATATTAGTGCCATATGTGTTTGAATAACGTCAATGCATTTTGCTATTTATTTTGCTCTTATCTTTTTATTTAGTTTTTTTTTATATAGTTTAATAAATTTATATATATATATATCTATATATATATATTACTATATGGTCATTTGACTGATTCCTGCAGTCCCAGGTGAAGAGGACCTAATTGTTGTATGACCATCTTAATGATGAAAATGAACTTCTTATGGGGCCAAAATATAGAATATTCAGTATTAAACCAATTCTAAAAATGTATCTGCCATTTAAGTTAATGTGTACCTTACCTCCAATGGTGATGACAGCCACATTTCCTGCCAGAAGATTACAACTGATGGTAGAAGGGGCAAATTGGTGGGGGAGGAGGTTGCTTAATCTCTCTGCTGCTACTTTTACAGTGAGATGTTCTTAAAGAAGCCCTTTTTTCCCCCACTAACATGTCTGATGAGCTGTATAGCACCCTCCCATTTTTTTTTTTGTTTTGTTCTAAGGCCATGGTTGCTTATTTAGAAAATACAAATTTGGTTAATAAAACAATTTAAAAAGGGTCTCCCCTGATATACCATTATTTTCTCATCGGAGAGGTCTGACGCTTACAGGCAGTGTGCTAGTTATTGCACCTAGGTTGGGAACAATGTTTGAAAAACCATCAGTGGATACCCCAGTGACTGCATTATTCACATGGTTCAGGCATTGATGGCATGTCAAATTGACAATCTAAGGTTATTTTGTGAAAGTTGCTTTAAAGTCAACTCTAAAGCTAGCTTAGAGAAACAGTGCCATCTGGTGGGAAAACTATGAAATGCAGTGCAAAGAGACCACATTTTTAGAGGTATACTCTCAGAAACGGTTAGGCATAAATTACAGCTCATACCTCACATATCAGTACACTGCTTGTATATACTATATATCTGTACACACTACATCTATTATACATTGCCTGTCCAAAAAAAATAATAATAATAAGTCGCTACCTGGATTTAACTAAGCAAATGGTTATGAGCCTCCTATTTGATATTTACTGCATGGGTGATTATCTTTTAGCTGGCAACAAGTTATTTAACCCCAAATAGTGTAATGAGTTGCTTCTCATTTCTTAAACAACCATGTCGAAAGACACCTCTCGTGGTCGTGGAAAGATGTTAGTCTGTTTAAGAAGGGTCAAATCATTGGCATGCATCAAGCAGAGAAAACATCTAAGGAGATTGTAGAAACTACTAAAATTGGGTTAGGAACTGTCCAACGCATTATTAAAAATTCGTATTTGAGGAAGACGTGGCAGGAAAAAAATCCTGAATGATCGTGATCGGCGATCACTTAAACGTTTGGTGAAATGAAATCGAAGGAAAACAACAGTAGAACTCAGGGCTATGTTTAATATTCAAAGTAAGAGCATTTCCACACGCACAATGCGAAGGGAACTCTAGAGATTTGGACTGAACAGCTGTGTAGCCGTCAGAAAACCACTAATCAGTGAGGCAAACCAGAAAAAAAGGCTTAAAATTGCTAGGGTGCATAAAGATTGGACTCTGGAGCAATGGAAGAAGGCCATGTGGTCTGTTGAGTCCAGATTTACCCTGTTCCAGAGTGATGGGCGCATCAGGGTAAGAAGAGAGGCAGATGAAGTGATGCACCCATCATGCCTAGTGCCTACTGTACAAGCCTGTGGGGGCAGTGCTATGATCTGGGGTTGCTGCAGTTGGTCAGGTCTAGGTTCAGCAACAGTATGTGCTCCAAGAATGAGGTGAGCTGACTACCTGAACATACTGAATGACCAGGTTATTCCATCAATGGATTTTTTTCTTCCCTGATGGCACGGGCATATTCCGAGATGACAATGCCAGGATTCATCGGGCTCAAATTGTGAAAGAGTGGTTCAGAGAGCATGAGACATCATTTTCACACATGGATTGGCCACCACAGAGTCCAGACCTTAACCCCATTGAGAATCTTTGGGATGTGCTGGAGAAGGCTTCGCGCAGCAGTCAGACTCTACTATCATCAATGCAAGATCTTGGTGAAAAATTTATGCAACACTAGATGAAAATAAATCTTGTGACATTGCAGAAGCTTATCGAAACACCACAGCGAATGCGTGCCGTAATCAAAGCTAAAGGCGGTGTGACATAAAAAAATTTTGGTGGCGACTTTTTTTGGACAGGCAGTGTACCTTGTACCTCACATGTTAGTACACTGCTGTATATATTAAATACCTAGTTACTGCATCTATTATACCTCATATATCAGTACACTGCTGAATATACTATGTATCTGTACCCACTGCATCTATTATACCTCACATATCAGTACACTGCTGTATATATTACATATCTATTATACCTTGTACCTCACATATCAATACACAGCTGTATATACTATATTCCTGTACAAGCTGCATCTATTATACCTCATACCTCACATATCAGTACAATGCTGGATATACTATATACCTGTACATACTGCATCTATTATACCCTATACCTCACATACCTACACACCCCTGTTAAAATGTCAGATTTCTGTGATGTAAAAAAATGAGACAAAGATAAATAATTTCAGAACTTTTTCCACCTTTTAATGTGACCTATAAACTGTACAACTCAATTGAAAAACAAACTGAAATCTTTTAGCTAGAGGGAAGAAAAAATATAAAAATAAAATAATATGGTTGCATAAGTATGCACACCCTTAAACTAATACTTTGTTAAGGCACCATTTGATTTTATTACAGCACTCAGTCTTTTTGGGTATGAGTCTATCAGCATGGGACATTTTAACTTGGCAAGATTTGCCCACTCTTCTTTGCAAAAACACTCCAAATCCGTCATATTGCGAGGACATCTCCTGTGCACAGCCCTCTTCAGATCACCCCACAGATTTTCAATCGGATTTAGGTCTGGGCTCTGGTTGGGCCATTCCAAAACTTTAATCTTCTTCTGGTGAAGCCATTCCTTTGTTGATTTGGATGTATGTTTTGGGTCGTTGTCATGCTCAGCTTTCTAGCAGAAGCCTGAAGGTTTTGTGCCAATATTGACTGGTATTTGGAACTGTTCATAATTCCCTCTAGCTTAACTAAGGCCCCAGTTCCAGCTGAGGAAAAACAGCCCCAAAACATGATGCTGCCACCACCATGCTTCACTGTGGGTATGGTGTTCTTTTGGTAATGTACAGTGTTGTTTTTGCGCCAAACATATCTTTTGGAATTATGGCCAAAAGGTTTAACCTTGGTTTCATCAGACCATAACACCTTTTCCCACATGCTTTTGGGAGACTTCAGATGTGTTTTTGCAAAATGTAGCCTGGCTTGGATGTTTTTCTTGGTAAGAAAAGGCTTTCGTCTTGCAACTCTACCCCATAGCCCAGACATATGAAGAATACGGGAGATTGTTGTCACATGTACCACACAGCCAGTACTTGCCAGATATTCCTGCAGCTCCTTTAATGTTGCTGTAGGCCTCTTGGTGGCCTCCCAGACTAGTTTTCTTTTTGTCTTTTCATCAATTTCGGAGGGACGTCCAGTTCTTGGTAATGTCACTGTTGTGCCATATTTTCTCCACTTGATGATGACTGTCTTCACTGTGTTCCATAATATAGCTAATGCCTTGGAAATTCTTTTGTACCCTTCTCCTGACTGATACCTTTTAACAATGAGATCCCTCTGATGCTTTGGAAGCTTTCTGTGGACCATGGCTTTTGCTCTGGGATGCGACTAAGAAAATTTCAGGAAAGACCAACTAGAGCAGCTGAACTTTATTTGGGGTTAATCAGAGGCACTTTAAATGATGGCAGGTTTATGCTGACTCCTATTTAACATGATTGTGAATGTGATTGCTTAATTCTGAACACAGCTACATCCCCAGTTATAAGAGGGTCTGCACACTTATGCAACCACATTATTTTAGTTTTTTTTTGTTTTCTTCCCTCCACCTAAAATATCTCAGTTTGTTTTTCAATTGAGTGGTACAGTTTATAGGACACATTAAAGGTGGAAAAAGTTCTGAAATGATTTATCTTTGTCTATTTGTTTTACAGCACAGAAACCTGACATTTTAACAGGGGTGTGTAGACTTTGTATAGCCACTGTAGCTGTAACCACTGCATCTATTATACCTCACAAATCTGTACACTACTGGATATACTATATACCTGTACCCAGTGCATCTATTATACCATCTAATATATGCAGTGGGTGTGTATGTATAGTATATACAGCAGTGTATAGATGCAGTGTGTACAGATATATATTATATACAGTAGTGTACTAATATGTGAGGTTACGAGGTATAATAGATGCAATGGGTACAGATATATAATATATCCAGCAGTGTACTGATATGTGAAGTACAAGGTATAATAGATGCAGTGGGTACACATATATAGTATATCTAGCAGTGTACTAGTATGTGAGGTATAGTGTATAATAGATGCAGTGGGTACACATACTGTATATAGTGTATCCAGCAGTGTACTAGTATGTGAGGTATAGTGTATAATGCAGTATGCATAGGTATGTAGTATATACAGCAGTGTACTGATATGTGGGGTACAAGGTATAATAGATGCAGTGTGTACTGATATGTGAGGTACGAGGTATAATAGATGCAGTGTGTACAGATATATAGTATCTACAGCAGTGTACTGATATGTGAGGTAGGAGGTATAATAGATGCAGTGGGTACACATATATAGTATATCTAGCAGTGTACTAGTATGTGAGGTATAGTGTATAATGCAGTATGCATAGGTATGTAGTATATACAGCAGTGTACTGATATGTGAGGTACGAGGTATAATAGATGCAGTGTGTACAGGTATATAGTATATACAGCAGAGTACTGATATGTGAGGTATGGGGTATAATATATGCAGTGTGTACAGATATATAGTATATATATAGCAGAGTACTGATATATGAGGTACGAGGTATAATAGATGCAGTATGTACAGCCATACACAGTGTACTGATGTACGAGTTACAATAGATGGGTGGGTACAGATATATGTGGTCAGTTATACATTATGATCACTGTGTGAGGTATTGAGGGTTGTAGCTGTTTGCAGTACTATATATGAGCGAGGTACTTCTCAATTATTATATATAATGTAGCACTTCTGAGTAGGGATGAGCGAACTCGAACTGTATAGTTCGGGTTCGTACCGAATTTTGGGGTGTCCGTGACACGGACCCGAACCCGGACATTTTCGTAAAAGTCTGGGTTCGGGGTTCGTCGCTTTCTTGGCGCGTTTGTGACGCTTTCTTGGCGCTTTTTGAAAGGCTGCAAAGCAGCCAATCAACAAGCGTCATACTACTTGCCCCAAGAGGCCGTCACAGCCATGCCTACTATTGGCATGGCTGTGATTGGCCAGAGCACCATGTGACCCAGCCTCTATTTAAGCTGGAGTCGCATAGCGCCGCCCGTCACTCTGCTCTGATTAGCGTAGGGAGAGGTTGCGGCTGCGACAGTAGGGCGAGATTAGGCAGATTAACTTCTCCAAAGGACTTGATTAATCGATCGATCTGCAGCTGTGCATCATTGAGCTGCTGAAATTCAATTGCTCACTGTTTTTAGCCTGTCCAGACTGTTTGTCAGTCACTTTTTTCTGGGGTGATCGGCGGCAATTTTGTGTCTTGTGGTGCGCCAGCACAAGCTGCGACCAAGTGCATTTAACCCTCAATGGTGTGGTGGTTTTTTGGCTAAAGCCTACATCAGGGTGAAGCTGTCACACCAAGTGCATTTAACCAGCAATAGTCTGTTTATTTTTTGGCCATATACTACATCAGGGGCAAGCTGCGCCTGTCACCAAGTGCATTTAACCCTCAATGGTGTGGTTGTTTTTTGGCTAAAGCCTACATCAGGGTGAAGCTGTCACACCAAGTGCATTTAACCAGCAATAGTCTGTTTACATCAGGGGCAAGCTGCGCCCGTCACCAAGTGCATTTAACCCTCAGTAGTGTGGTTGGTCAAGCTGTCACACCAAGTGCATTTAACCAGCAATAGTCTGTTCATTTTTTGGCCATATACTACATCAGGGGCAAGCTGCGCCCGTCACCAAGTGCATTTAACCCTCAGTAGTGTGGTTGGTCAAGCTGTCACACCAAGTGCATTTAACCAGCAATAGTGTGGTTATTTTTTGGCCATATCCCAGTCTAATTCTGTCACTAAATCCATACCGGTCACCCAGCGCCTAAATACTAGGCCTCAAATTTATATCCCGCTAAATCTGTCGTTACCGCTGTACTGTTGTGGCTGGGCAAGTTATTTAGTGTCCGTCAAAGCACATTTTTTGTTCAGGGTTGAAATACAATTCCTAATTTAGCAATTTCATAATTTAGTGGTTTCTGCTATATCAGAGCTATTTGAAATCTATCCCTAAAAGGGTATATAATATTCAAGGTGCACATAGGGTCATTCAGAATAACTTCACACACACGCTACTGTGCATTTCCAAGTCTAATTCTGTCACTAAATCCATACCGGTCACCCAGCGCCTAAATACTAGGCCTCAAATTTATATCCCGCTAAATCTGTCGTTACCGCTGTCCTGTTGTGGATGGGCAAGTTATTTAGTGTCCGCCAAAGCACATTTTTTGTTCTGGGTTGAAATACAATTCCCAATTTAGCTATTTCATAATTTAGTGGTTTCTGCTATATCAGAGCTATTTGAAATCTATCCCTAAAAGGGTATATAATATTCAAGGTGCACATAGGGTCATTCAGAATAACTTCACACACACGCTACTGTGCATTTCCAAGTCTAATTCTGTTAGTAAATCCATACCGGTCACCCAGCCTAAATACTAGGCCTCAAATTTATATCCCACTAAATTTAAAAGTTGGGAGGTATGCAAGTCAGGGAAGCACAGTCTCTTTTTTATTTTTCCTAGTTATGGAGTATTTAACTCGGCAATTGCAATGTAATCATTAAACGGAGTAGAAATTGGAGGGTCCATGCCATACCAGCCCAACATACAGTCAGGTCCATAAATATTGGGACATCGACACAATTCTAACATTTTTGGCTCTATACACCACCACAATGGATTTGAAATGAAATGTGCTTTAACTGCAGCCTGTCAGCTTTAATTTGAGGGTATTTACATCCAAATCAGGTGACCGGTGTAGGAATTACAACAGTTTGCATATGTGCCTTCCATGTTTTAAGGGGCCAAAAGTAATGGGACAATTGGCGTCTCAGCTGTTCCATGGCCAGGTGTGTGTTATTCCCTCATTATCCCAATTACAATGAGCAGATAAAAGGTCCTGAGTTAATTTCAAGTGTGCTATTTGCATTTGGAATCAGGTGCTGTCAAGATCCAAAGAGCTGTCACTATCAGTGAAGCAAGCCATCATTAGGCTAAAAAAAAATCTAAAAAATCTGAGAGATGGCAAAAACATTAGGCGTGGCCAAAACAGTTGTTTGGAACATTCTTAAAAAGAAGGAACGCACCGGTGAGCTCAGCAACACCAAAAGACCCGGAAGACCACGGAAAACAACTGTGGTGGATGACCGAAGTATTCTTTCCCTGGTGAAGAAAACACCCTTCACAACAGTTGGTCAGATCAAGAACACACTCCAGGAGGTAGGTGTATGTGTGTCAAAGTCAACAATCAAGAGAAGACTTTACCAGAGTAAATACAGATGGTTCACCACAAGATGTAAACCATGGATGAGCTTCAAAAACAGGAAGGCCAGATTAGAGTTTGCCAAAAGACATCTAAAAAAGCATTGACGGTTCTGGAAAAAAATCCTATAGACAGATGAGACCAAGGTCAACTTGTACCAACAGTATGGAGAAGGAAAGGAACTGCTCATGATCCTAAGCATACCACCTCATCAGTGAAGCATGGTGGTGGTAGTGTCATGGCGTAGGTTAATAAAGTTTGTATAATCAGTTTTGAATACCTTGAGGGGTGTAGTTTCTTAGATGGGGTCACTTTTAGGGAGTTTTTACTCTAGGGGGGCATCAGGGGGGCTTCAAATGTGACATGGTGTCAATAAGAAAGGCCATCAAAGGTCCTTTCCTTTTGCGGCCTCCCTTTTACTGATACAGCAGTTTACGACCACAAATGTGGCATTTCTGTAAACTGCAGTATCAGGGTAATAAATTTAAACTTTTGTTTGGTTGTTAACCCTTGTTTTGTTACCGGGAAAAATAGATTGAAATGGAAAAGTGCCAAAAATAGCGGTTTTGGCACAGTTTTTTTTTTCTTTTTTTAACCGTGTTAATCTGGGGGGTTGGGTCATGGGGTATTTTTATAGAGGAGATTCTTACGGACGTGGCAATACCTAATAAGTCTACTTTTTTTACAATTATTTAGGTTTTTGACTATATTATCCTTTTTGATCCCCAAAAATTTTTTGTATCTCTAAAGTCTAAGTGTCATATTTTTTTTTTTATCCGATTATCTTATGTGGGGGCGTATTTTTTGCGGGATGAGATGATGGTTTTATTGGCACTATTTTGGGGGCTATATGACTTTTCGATCGCTTGCTATTAAACTTTTTATTATGTAAGGTGACAAAAAAAAAACTTTTTTTGCACCTTTTATATTTTTTTTTTCTGGACTGTGTTAATCTGGGGGGTTAGGTCATGGGGTAGTTTTATAGAGGAGATTATTACCGACGCGGCGATACCTAATATCTCTACTTTTAATAAATTATTTTAGTTTACTTGGGTGTCTCAAGTCTGAGAACCAGTTTTTTTTTTATCCGATGTCAGTGCTAAATTGGGATACAAATTTAGTACTCCATGGAAGTGTGATATTCCCTGAAGCAACCGTCAATGCAGAGGCCCGGATGATCGGGGCACGTGTCGCACTGAGTAGTGGTGTCCTTCCATATCCCCCTCCTGCGACACACATATCACATGATCTAGCACCTCAGATGAACACCGTAGAAAATAAAAACTGTGCTAAATAAACAATTTTTTTGTCACATTACATCACAAAAAGTACAACCGACGCGGCGATACCTAATATGTCAACTTTTTTTTTTTTTTTACCAATTTTAGGCGGCACTCAGAGTCCTCACTGTGGGCACCCACACACTGAAAAAAAATTGATGATGTACCAATATGCCTTAGACTTTTCCTGCCATTCATCAGCGCACGGAGCACTATGAACTGCACAGACAGCGCATTGCATGTAGGCAGGCTATTATAGCTGAATAATAAAGTATATGGAAAATATTCTATATTGGACTGCAGTATTCAGGGTAAATTGCCGTGTTGGAACTTTGCGATAAATAAGTGGGTTTTGGGTTGCAGTTTGGGCACTCTGTCTCTAAAAGGTTCCCCATCACTGACCTAACCCCTCAGATGAACACCGTAAAAAATAAAAATCTTTGCTAAATAAACAATTTTTTGTCACCTTGCATCACAAAAAGTGTAATAGCAAGCGATCAAAAAGTTATTTGCACCCCAAACCGTCATCTCATCCTGGAAAAAATGAGACCCTACCTAAGATAATCGACCAAAAACTGAAAAAACTATTGCTCTCAGACTATAGAAACACTAAAACATGATTTTTTTTTTGTTTCAAAAATGAAATCATTGTGTAAAACTTACAAACCGGATTCCAAAAAAGTTGGGACACTATACAAATCGTGAATAAAAACTGAATGCAATGATGTGGAGGTGCCACCAACTTCTATTATATTATTTTGAATAGAACATAAATCACGGAACAAAAGTTTAAACTGAGAAAATGTACCATTTTAAGGGAAAAATATGTTGAATCAGAATTTCATGGTGTCAACAAATCCCCAAAAAGTTGGGACAAAGCCATTTTCACCACTGTGTGGCATCTCCCCTTCTTCTTACAACACTCAACAGACGTCTGGGGACCGAGGAGACCAGTTTCTCAAGTTTAGAAATAGGAATGCTCTCCCATTCTTGTCTAATACAGGCCTCTAACTGTTCAATCGTCTTAGGCCTTCTTTGTTGCACCTTCCTCTTTATGATGCGCCAAATGTTCTCTATAGGTAAAAGATCTGGACTGCAGACTGGCCATTTCAGTACCCGGATCCTTCTCCTACGCAGCCATGATGTTGTAATTGATGCAGAATGTGGTCTGGCATTATCTTGTTGAAAAATGCAGGGTCTTCCCTGAAAGAGATGACGTCTGGATAGGAGCATATGTTGTTCTAGAACCTGAATATATTTTTCTGCATTGATGGTGCCTTTCCAGACATGCAAGCTGCCCATGCCACACCCACTCATGCAACCCCATACCATCAGAGATGCAGGCTTCTGAACTGAGCGTTGATAACAACTTGGGTTGTCCTTGTCCTCTTTGGTCCGGATGACATGGCGTCCCAGATTTCCAAAAAGAACTTCGAATCGTGACTCGTCTGACCACAGAACAGTCTTCCATTTTGCCACACTCCATTTTAAATGATCCCTGGCCCAGTGAAAACGCCTGAGCTTGTGGATCTTGCTTAGAAATGGCTTCTTCTTTGCACTGTAGAGTTTCAGCTGGCAACGGCGGATGGCACGGTGGATTGTGTTCACTGACAATGGTTTCTGGAAGTATTCCTGAGCCCATTCTGTGATTTCCTTTACAGTAGCATTCCTGTTTGTGGTGCAGTGTCGTTTAAGGGCCCGGAGATCACGGGCATCCAGTATGGTTTTACGGCCTTGACCCTTAGCACAGAGATTGTTCCAGATTCTCTGAATCTTCGGATGATGTTATGCACAGTTGATGATGATGATAGATGCAAAGTCTTTGCAATTTTTCGCTGGGTAACACCTTTCTGATATTGCTCCACTATCTTTCTGCGCAACATTGTAGGAATTGGTGATCCTCTACCCATCTTGGCTTCTGAGAGAAGCTCTTTTTATACCCAATCATGTTGCCAATTGACCTAATTAGTGTTAATTGGTCTTCCAGCTCTTCGTTATGCTCAAATTTACTTTTTCCAGCCTCTTATTGCTACTTGTCCAACTTTTTGGGGATTTGTTGACACCGTGAAAATTTGAATCAACGTATTTTTCCTTTAAAATGATACATTTACTCGGATTAAACGTTTGATCTGTCATCTACGTTCTATTACAAATAAAATATTGACATTTGCCATCTCCACATCATTGCATTCAGTTTTTATTCACAATTTGTTTAGTGTCCCAACTTTTTTGGAATCCGGTTTGTACATAAATTAAAAAAAGTAAACATATTGGGTATCGCCGCGTCCGTAATAACTTGCACTATAAAAATATCACATGCCCTAACCCCTCAGGTGAATACCATAAAAAAATAAAAATGAAAACGGTGTAAAAAAAAGCCATTTTTTGTCACCTTACATCACAGAAAGTGTAATAGCAAGCGATCAAAATGTTATACGCACCCCAAAATAGTGCCAATCAAATCGTCATCTCATCCCGCAAAAATCATACCCTACCCAAGATAATCGCCCAAAAACTGAAAAAACTATGGCTCTCAGACTATGGAAACACTAAAACATGATTTTTTTTTTTGTTTAAAAAATGAAATCCATTGTGTAAAACTTACATAAATTAAAACAAAGTATACATATTAGGTATTGCCGCGTCCGTGACAACCTGGTCTATAAAAATACCACATGATCTAACCTGTCAGATGAATGCTGTAAATAACAAAATATAAAAACGGTGCCAAAACAGCTATTTCTTGTTACCTTGCCTCACAAAAAGTGTAATATAGAGCAACCAAAAATCATATGTACCCTAAAATAGTACCAACAAAACTGCCACCTTATCCCGTAGTTTCTAAAATGGGGTCACTTTTTTGGAGTTTCTACCCTAGGGGTGCATCAGGGGGGCTTCAAATGGGACATGGTGTCAAAAAAACAGTCCAGCAAAATCTGCCTTCCAAAAACCATATGGCATTCCTTTCCTTCTGCGCCCTGCCGTGTGCCCGTACAGCGGTTTACGACCACATATGGGGTGTTTCTGTAAACTACAGGATCAGAGCCATAAATATTGATTTTATTTTTTATAATTCTTTATTATTTTACAACAAACAGACATCACATCCAGAGTGTAATCCTCTGAACATAGAACAGCACCGTGAGTGCAAAAATAGCAATTCAACAAAATACACATAGGGGCATTATGCATACATAAATAAAGGTCAGTCAAAACAAGCAGCCAAAATATGTTCACATAATCAAGCAAGCCTTCCATATACCTAAGATAAGCTAGGAGACTGGAGTAACAGGCGGCCCAACGTCCCCCTCAGTTGACCCTCTAAGTACCATTCAGTGAGTGTGAACGGTTTCATAATTCATTGTATGTCTTCGTCAGACATACAATGAATAATAAATGGTGTTCATTTTTGGAACAACCCCTTAGCTTGCCATTTTTTCGCATCCAGAGTATTTAACCTTTCCAAATAAAATACATTTTTTAATTGTTCTATTATGAACTGCAATCCCGGAGCATAGACTTGAAGCCATTTTTGTAGGAGACTTCGTTTCACTATCATACATAAAGTATGAAATAAGCGGGGTAAACCTCCTCGACCACCCTCCTCATGCTCATAATGAAATAAATACAGTTGGGGGGTCAATATAAACTCCCTTCCCCAAAACCTCCTGACCAATTCCCCTACCTCTTCCCACAATTGCTTGCTATACTGGCAATTCCAAATGCCATGGAATAAGTCGGTGTATCCCAAACCACACTTCGGACAGTTGGTTATTAGGTCTGGCTTAGCTGTATGTGGAGGGATATTAAAGCCATATATGGCTCTATACATAAGCCTAACCTAAGTGTCTCTCCACGACTCATTAATGACATGCCTCCTGATAGCTTCCCATCCTTTCAATATCTTTTGTCCAATATCATTATCATTTAACTGCTCAGCCCATTTCCCAAAACTTTTAGATCTATCCCTAATCCCGTCCTCTTTCCTCATATCAGTGTAAATTGTGGAAATCGACACCCTCCCACCCCCTAAATCAAGTATTCTATCTAAAATATTCCTACGGACCTCCTTTTGTACTAACACCAGCTGACTTATCACGGCCTCTTTTACCTGAACCCAATATTGAGTTTTGTTTGGCTGTTAACCCTTGCTTTGTAACTGGGAAAAAAATTATTAAAATGGGAAATCTGCCAAAAAAGTGAAATTTTGAAATTGTATCTATATTCAATTTATTCTTGTGGATCACCTAAAGGGTTAACAAAGTTTGTAAAATCAGTTTTGAATACCTTGAGGGGTGTAGTTTCTAGAATGGGGTCATTTTTGGGTGGTTTCTATTACGTAAGCCTCACAAAGTGACTTCAGACTTGCAAATCTGACCAGTGTCACTTTAAGTGGTGATTACTTTAAAACGCTTTGACTTATCCAGGCCATACAGAGATTCTTTTGTCACATATTGTACTTCATGACACTGGTAAAATGAAGTAACAAAAAAAACATTTTTATTTATAAAAAAATACAACATTTACAAAAATTGGGGAAAAAATTGCAAATTTACAAATTTTAATTTCTCTTCTTCTATAATACATAGTAATACCTCCAAAAATAGCTATTACTTTACATTCCCCATATGTCTACTTCATGTTTGGATTATTTTGGGAATGACATTTAAGTTTTTGGGGACGTTACAAGGCTTAGAAGTTTAGAAGCAAATCTTGAAATTTTTCCGAAATTTTCAAAAACCTAATTTTTAGGGACCAGTTCAGGTCTGAAGTCACTTTGCGAGGCTTACATAATAGAAACCACCCCATTCTATATACTACACCCCTCACTGTATTCAAAACTGATTTTACAAACGTCATTAACCCTTTAGGTGTTCCACAAGAGTTAATGGCATCAGGCCAATAAATATAGCATTTTGTTTGGCTGTTAACCCTTGCTTTGTTACTGGAAAAAAAGCATTAAAATGGAAAATTTGCCCAAAAATTGAAATTCTTGAATTTCATCTCCATTTGCCATTAACTCTTGTGGAACACCTAAAGGGTTAACAAAGTTTGTACAATCGGTTTTGAATACCTTGAGGGGTGTAGTTTTTTTAGATGGGGGTCCCTTTTATAGAGTTTCTACTAAAGGGGTGTATCAGGGGGGGCTTGATATGGGACATGGTGTAAATAAACCAGTCCAGAAAAATCTGCCTTCCAAAAACCACACGGCGCACCTTTTCCTATATGCCCTACCGTGTGCCTGTACGGTAGTTTACAGCCACATTGTTTCTGCAATTTCTACAGATTCTGGGCAATAAATATAGCATTTTGTTTGGCTGTTAACCCTTGCTTTGTTACTGTAAAAAATAGATTAAAATGGAAAATTTTCCCAAAAATTTTAATTCTCAAATTTCATCTCCATTTGCCATTAACTCTTGTGGAACACCTAAAGGGTTAATGACATTTGTAAAATCAGTTTTGAATACCTTGTGGGGTGTAGTATATAGAAATGGGGTGGTTTCTATTATGTAAGCCTCACAAAGTGACTTCAGACCTGAACTGGTCCCTAAAAATTTGGTTTTTGAAAATTTCAGAAAAATTTCAAAATTTGCTTCTAAACTTCTAAGCCTTGTAACGTCCCCAAAAACTAAAATGTCATTCTCAAAATGATCCAAACATGAAGTAGACATATGGGGAATGTAAACAATACATTAGTAAGTGCCTTGTATGAACTTTATCTACATGATAAATGTTACTTGCTGAAGTGAGACAACCCCTTTAATGAACAAGAACTCCCACAATATTTCTTGTAGATTTAACATGGTCTATTTTTTTTCAAAATCAAAGATCTTATGGTTCTAAAGGTATGCCAATGAGCTTCTCCAGGAATAGGACCAGCAAGCTTTACATTGGATAAAATTAACAAAAGCTTTTGCAGCTTTTAGTACCATCAGATTATGGCCAACACTAGCAGTAGGACAAGAAGATTTGGTGCTTTTGATGAAGTCTGTGGGGAAAAAAAGAAACTGAAAAAACCCAGAGAGGATTCAACATCCCTAGATGCTGCTACTCCCTTAAACAATCTCGGGTAGACCTTGTTTTTTTGTGACATTAGAAATTAAAAGGTTTAGAGAACCAAGAATCAAATTCATGGGGTTGTCCTACTACAGAGGAATCCTAGAAGTAATTCATTGTCTTTCCCAGGGAACCTTTCTTGCATCTTATCATCCTCAGTAAAATCAGGTACCAATGTTTGTGCTATCATGCAGACTAAACCGGGTTGTAGAGTCTAAAGGATTATCCATTTTTCACCTAAACCCTGCAAGTAAGTATGGACTTTCCTGTACTGTATCCCCAGGTGATGCTCACTGTAGCAGAGGCAGAAGCATAGTCCAGAGACAGGAAAAGGTTGGCAACAGGTACAGAGCAGGATAACCAAAGGCATAGAGAGAAGGGAAGTTCAAAACAAGTCAAAATTGTGGAGCTGCAGGTACCAGGTGAATGGGTTAAGCAAGAATATAGAGGCAAATCTGGAATAGCAACAATATGGTAGTCAGGAACTAACAAAAGTACAGTAGGAGAGTTTTAACACTGATGCTAGATCTAAATATGACAATAAGGATGTCATATTTGAGCACCAAGTTCCATGATAACCCGATGCTGCTAAGATAATGGAATGAAGCTTCTGTGCAGGGGAGAAGGGTGAAGCTAAAGGTTGCTTAGCAGCCATGTTAATAAAGGAACGAATGGCCATAGCATGGGAAGGGTGAGTATCAGTATCCCCCTTAGGGCTCCTCCCAGAAAAACTCAACAAAGAATGAAGAGAATACCTGGAGCAGAATTTCTTGAGAAGAGGAGCGTGAATGTTTAGGTATTCATCTTCTCTTCTTTGGACCACAATACTTTCAATTAATTGAATAGTGTATTTTTCAAGGGAAGTGAGCCTGTGGCAAGGATTTGTGGTGACAATCTTCAGGTACAAAAGAACATCCCCTTGGAGAAATTACAGGTGTGATGCTAACAGCAGTTAGCATGCACTTAGGATCAATGATCTACAGCCTAAGGAGTCCTAAGTGTCAAGGGATGTGGAGACAGCATTGGCTCAACTTAAATAAGAGAAGAATAGTGTCCATTGTGCCTGACGAGGATTCATCCGCACTACACACGGACAGGACCCGGCACCATTAATTGGACCAGCCCTGTCAATCGTGTATACCCGGCCCCTAAGACTTGATAAAGGAGTATTTTTACTCTGAAACGCGTTGTCACCTGAACAAATAAATATTTCTAAAAAGATGATATTCGCTATTGTGGTTTTGCGCCAAAAGGTATTACAGTGTGTACAAGCTAGTACACAGCCCTTTCACAGCATTAGAGGTATAGGTAATTTTTGGGATCCACAAATATGGTCATAGTAAATTTGGCTCCCTCCAAGAGATGACACCATTCCTCCAAGGCAAGTTTCACGGTCAGCAGTAAACAATTTCTCATGGAGTAGTTTCTCTCTGTTGCGGTAAGTTTCTTGAAAAAGAAACCACATGAAAGAAATGTAATCCTTTTGGCCCGCTACAATTAAAGGTGTATTCCGGTCTTCTCTATTTAAGATGACTATATGACACTTATTATTACAGGGAGTGCAGAATTATTAGGCAAGTTGTATTTTTGAGGATTAATTTTATTATTGAACAACAACCATGTTCTCAATGAACCCAAAAAACTCATTAATATCAAAGCTGAATATTTTTGGAAGTAGTTTTTAGTTTGTTTTTAGTTTTAGCTATTTTAGGGGGATATCTGTGTGTGCAGATGACTATTACTGTGCATAATTATTAGGCAACTTAACAAAAAACAAATATATACCCATTTTAATTATTTATTTTTACCAGTGAAACCAATATAACATCTCAACATTCACAAATATACATTTCTGACATTCAAAAACAAAACAAAAACAAATCAGTGACCAATATAGCCACCTTTCTTTGCAAGGACACTCAAAAGCCTGCCATCCATGGATTCTGTCAGTGTTTTGATCTGTTCACCATCAACATTGCGTGCAGCAGCAACCACAGCCTCCCAGACACTGTTCAGAGAGGTATACTGTTTTCCCTCATTGTAAATCTCACATTTGATGATGGACCACAGGTTCTCAATGGGGTTCAGATCAGGTGAACAAGAAGGCCATGTCATTAGATTTTCTTCTTTTATACCCTTTCTTGCCAGCCACGCTGTGGAGTACTTGGACGCGTGTGATGGAGCATTGTCCTGCATGAAAATCATGTTTTTCTTGAAGGATGCAGACTTCTTCCTGTACCACTGCTTGAAGAAGGTGTCTTCCAGAAACTGGCAGTAGGACTGGGAGTTGAGCTTGACTCCATCCTCAACCCGAAAAGGCCCCACAAGCTCATCTTTGATGATACCAGCCCAAACCAGTACTCCACCTCCACCTTGCTGGCGTCTGAGTCGGACTGGAGCTCTCTGCCCTTTACCAATCCAGCCATGGGCCCATCCATCTGGCCCATCAAGACTCACTCTCATTTCATCAGTCCATAAAACCTTAGAAAAATCAGTCTTGAGATATTTCTTGGCCTAGTCTTGACGTTTCAGCTTGTGTGTCTTGTTCAGTGGTGGTCGTCTTTCAGCCTTTCTTACCTTGGCCATGTCTCTGAGTATTGCACACCTTGTGCTTTTGGGCACTCCAGTGATGTTGAAGCTCTGAAATATGGCCAAACTGGTGGCAAGTGGCATCTTGGCAGCTGCACGCTTGACTTTTCTCAGTTCATGGGCAGTTATTTTGCGCCTTGGTTTTTCCACACGCTTCTTGCGACCCTGTTGACTATTTTGAATGAAACGCTTGATTGTTCGATGATCACGCTTCAGAAGCTTTGCAATTTTAAGAGTGCTGCATCCCTCTGCAAGATATCTCACTATTTTTGACTTTTCAGAGCCTGTCAAGTCCTTCTTTTGACCCATTTTGCCAAAGGAAAGGAAGTTGCCTAATAATTATGCACACCTGATATAGGGTGTTGATGTCATTAGACCACACCCCTTCTCATTACAGAGATGCACATCACCTAATATGCTTAATTGGTAGTAGGCTTTCGAGCCTATACAGCTTGGAGTAAGACAACATGCATAAAGAGGATGATGTGGTCAAAATACTCATTTGCCTAATAATTCTGCACTCCCTGTATAGCCTCTGTTGATTATTCATAAAACATGAGATGGCAGTGTATTTTGAGGAGACTGTGTGATTTTCCTGGTCATATGACCCTAGATCAACAGCCATTTTATGAACAGGACCTTTGTGTGGACAGTGCAATAAGGGGATATACCTGATGAAATGTAGGAAATAGCATAGAATATCAACAAAGGCTATATTAGTAAGTGCCATATAATTATCTTTACAATTATCGCATGCCATATTTGCACCATAATTTGTGACTTTTTGAGCTTTTCACTTTTGCAAAGTGGCAAGAAAAGGGACGGGCTTGGCGCAGTTACTTACTTCAATTTACGCCAGAGTAGATTATAGCTGAAGTCTATGCCAGCCCTTAGTATCTTCCACTTAACAAATTGGGCGCATCTCACTTTGGCGCACAGAGATCAAATATGGCGTATGGCAATGCCAGTCTTGATAAATGTCCCCTGTTGACCTCCAGGAAAATGGCTTTTTGGAATTTGGGTGGTGGAGAGCTGGTGCTGTAGAAAACAGGACTTGAAATGGTTGAAAGTCTCTGTGAGGACAGTTAGGGGTGCAACTACCTGGAACTAGTATTGACTGAACAGACGGCAATAATTAGTGAATCCAAGAAATCTTTGGAGGGCATTAAGTCATATGGACACTTTATCTGGGTCCATACACAACCCTTTGGAGCAGATGATGTATCCTAATTAAGGACGTTCTAGATACTCAAACCTTTCTCCAGCTTAAAGTCCAGCAATTCTAAATAGGATTTTATATATTGTGTTAAGGGGTAAAGAGTACTAAAGTCCAGCTAGATCATAACCCTTATAAAGAGATTAACTTTTAATGGTAATTACACAACAAATAGAGGTCCACTGATGTCCTGATGTATATGGATCCACCGGAAATATAGCATGCTCATTAACTCGATGGGGGAACTGTCCCTAGATGCATGCCCTGAGGCTAAGCCCTCTGCCCAGGGACGACCCCTTATGGTGGGGACCCCCTGTCCTTGATCCTAGGCTAGCAACTCCTGGATTGCCCTATTATATATGGGCTAGTCGTTATCAATCTAACGGCGGACTCATATACATCCAGACAGAAAGGACCAAACAAACAATAGAAAATGCACAATATATACAACCCTAATGGTGTAAACCACCAAGAGGTACATGGTGCATCAGACTGACTTTTTAAAGACACCCTCATACAATAGTATTTGATATCACAGACTAATTCTGTGGCTAACTCCAACGCGTTTCCCCCACGGTGTGGGATCATCAGGGGGTAAATAAATTTATGTACAGATGAAAATAAACTAAAGAAAATCGAACGAAAGGAGACCCAACTTATAGTAGGGTATCCGTACAGTGGGTGTTCATAGCCGTTCAACATACAGTGGTGTCAAATCACAAGCAACAGTGAAATAAAAAAATGGACCAGATGATAATCCTAGGAGGAGAAGGAGGAAGAGTAGATATCGCATCCACTGATATGTGAACACATATCACAAATGAGTCGAATTCAAGGTAGGTTTTGTGTCAGGGGATAGCTCAGTGTACATATAAACAAAGTGTGTTGCACAAAAGCCAACCAGGTTATGCGTCACCATGAGGATAATAGTGTCCACCAAAGCTCGCATCCATGTATGTTTAGTAATACGATAGACTTGGATACGCTATTGATAAGATAAACATCAGCCCAGGATAGGTGGCCTGTTAATTGTGGGTCCCCTACATGGTAGAGAGCGTACATCAGAGCTTACATAAAGCAGTAGCCTACCCCTGTACCAAGAGAGTGTTTTCAGGGATTACTCACAGTTGGAGCCTGTAATGGCGCTTCCCCCAATTCTAGTCCTCCTAGGGTCCAATGTTGAGCCTCTCAAGTCAGCCCCACCTTATAAAGCTTGCCCCCAATCATTTATACATTGATAAAACATGTGCCAGTGAGGATCACAATGTTGAAAAAGTCATCGATGTGAGCGTGCGTTTCACTGTGGAACGCACGCCCGGATATCCGGTATCGGTCTAGGCGCTGTGTCTATTCCCTATGACCAGAGCATGCGTTCCACTGTGGAACGCACGCCGCACTCTCTACTTCCGGCAATGGCCCAAAGTTGTGACGTCCTTTCCTGGGTCCATGCGTTCCAGTATGGAGCGCATCGTGGCATGTCGGCTGGCCGGTTAAGTAAAGGTACAGGACTGATACCATCCTATTGAACCGCAAAACTCATCCGGTAAATGGAATGCAGGTGACTTCCTATTGTCCTCCGCCAAGTTCTGGACATATTTATATTGCATCAATATAATAATGACTAATAAAATTCAAGATCTATCAGGATGTTTAGTGTTAATGACACAATGATACCAAGAGGTCCTACATATAGTTCAGACCCAGTCACATGGCATCAAAACACTCATGAATGGTGATCCACCTAACAAGGGAAATGATAAATATAATAATTGGGCCAGATCCAGGGGGGGCAAATTGAGGACACATAAATTCATATGGGGGGTGGGGCATGAGAAAAGGAGGACATCTAGTGAAACAGGCACGTTGCGATATTCGATATCTAGAACCCCCTATCATGATAAATCAGGGGATTATGGTTACAACAGTGAAACTGTTAATATTCACTGTACATAATAATTAATATTTTGGTGCTTCACACACCAGGCCCAGTTTAGGGGGCAATAAAGTCACTCGAGCCTCAAAGTTACAAGGGGTTTATAGGGGAGGGGTAAAAAAAGGGGGAAGGGGTAAAGGATGAGAACAGAGTCCGGATGCGTCAGAAGTGGGCCAGGAGGCCATTCAGTTAATGAACGGGTGAGTGACCTAATCAAAAACAAGGGTCACAAAAAACATGAAAAAGTTAGTCTGTCATTAGGTCCGCGGGGGGATTGGGATCGGAGTCTATGGATCCATTCACTCTCCTTCTGTAAGATCCTCCTGTCCCAATCACTCCCGCGTGGAGACGGAGGTACCAATTCAAGCACAGTAAAGCAAAGAGACCTGGGATCACCTCCATGGATATCGTTGACATGTACCGCCACGGGTGTGGCCTCCTGATTCCTTACGTCATTGACATGTTCTAGAATTCTCCTTCTAAATTCCCTTACTGTCTTTCCGACATAGTCCATAGGACATGTACATTGACACAAGTAAATCACTCCCTTAGATCTGCAGTTAATAAAGTCACAAACCAGGAACGTCTTCCCCGTCACCGAACCTGTGATGCTTTTCGCGGTAGTCAAATACTTGCATGCTTTGCAGCCGCCACATCTAAAGATGCCCATGGGTTTTCGGTCAAGCCTGCTACCCATCTTGGCAGGTGGTGTGAAATGGCTGGATACTAACCGATCCTTAAGACTCCTCCCTCTTCTATAAGAGACGGCTGGATGTTCGGTAACAATCTCAGAGAGGTCAGGGTCCATTCTCAGGATGGGCCAGTATTTGCTTAGAATTTTTTTCACATCATGATTTGCAGCATCGAAGTTAGAGATAATTCTGGTGGGTTGGGGGCAGTCGGTCATCCTGGTTTTGGGAGTTAGTTCATTCCGGTCCCTGGTCAGTGCATGTTTAAAGGCATCCTTAAGAACAGGTTGTGGATAGCCTCTGGCCACAAACCTGTCCTGTAGAGCCCTGGCCTCTAAAAAAAGACTCATCACTGGAGCAGTTCCTACTCACCCGGAGGTATTGCCCTCTTGGAATGCCCCGTTTAAGGGGGGGGGGGGGTAGCTACTCCAGTGTAGGAGGGAATTAGTAGCGGTAGTCTTCCTATATATATTTGTCGATAATCTGTCACCGACTTTTGTCACCTTGAATCCAAAAAGGTAATACTGGAGGAGTTGTGTTCAGAGGTAAACCGGAGTCCAATCTCGTTTTTGTTAAGGTCGGACACAAATCGCTTGAACTCAGTCGGTTCCCCCTTCCAGACAACAAACACGTTGTCTATAAACCGAGTCCAGAACTGGATATTCCTGGACCACCAGACAACGTGATCGGGGAAGACATGTGTATCCTCCCACCAACCCAGGAAGAGGTTGGCATAAGTGGGGGCACAAGGGCTACCCATCGCCGTTCCCCTGAGCTGGTGGTAGAATCTTGAATTAAATAGGAAGAAGTTATGGGTAAGGGTATATTCCAGAAACTTGACGATGAATCTATTATGTGAATTATATTGTATCCCCCTAGTACGTAAGAAATACTCTATAGCTCTAAGACCATACTGATGGGGGATCGAGCTGTATAAAGATTCAACATCAATGCTCCCCAAGATACACTCAGAGTCATGAGAGCGTCTATTTTATTGAGGAAGTCCATTGTGTCCCTCGTGTAAGCAGGGAGGGACACAACGAACTCCCTCAGCACCCTGTCTAAATATACCCCACAATTTTGGGTCAATGAGTTGACCCCCGATACAATAGGGCGGCCCTTGAGCGGGGTCACCCCTTTGTGAATCTTGGGGAGCCCGTAAAAGGTTGCTATCAGGGGTTCGGGTAGGCAGTAGGAATTCAAATTCAGGTGCACTGATCACTTTTTCATCCAGGCCGGTTAGTAAAATCTGTTTGAGTTCCGTTAAAAAGGACTGGGTAGGGTTGGTTGGTAGGATCCTATACCCCTCTCTGTCCTTCAAAAGGTCAAGACACATATGCATATATGCATCATTCTCAAGGACAACCAAGTTGCCCCCCTTGTCTGATGGTTTTATTACAATGGTACGATCTTTTTCTAGCGATTTTAGTGCCTGCATCTCCATCAAGGAGAGGTTGAAAGATTTTGGACCTAAACGTTCAAGTTGTTCAAGGTCATTCGTGACCATCTGTAAAAAGATATCAACATGTTCATAATTTGCAGGAGGAGGCATTCTCTTACTTTTAGGTTTCAATGTGGTGAAAGGGCCCGAACCTGTGATACGGGTATGATCTCTATTTAGATCAGTGAGAGTCTGAAGGTCATCAAAGTCACCTTTGTCCAGGCCGAGTCTATTACAAGTCTCCCTATTTGAAGCCCTAAAGAATTTATGCCACTTAAGCCTCCTGCAGAAGAGGTGGAGGTCCCTCGTCCATGAGAATAGGCTGAAGCTAGTGGTAGGCACAAAGGACAGGCCCCTCTTAAGGACCCCCACCTCTTCCGGAGTGAGGCTCCTGGCTGATAGATTCATAATTTGGAGATCTGTTACTGTCCCCTGTCCGTCCGACCACGGTCTCGTAATTGGTAGGGCATCACGCTCTTCTCTAAAAAAGAGGGCTGTCGTTGTGTCTGAGTGTTGTTGGGATAGCCAGAGGGAGGCGAGGAGGAGGCATTTGGATAACTCGGTCCACGTGTCGCCCGTCCCCTGCCTCTGTAGCCACCGCCCCTCTGCCATCCTCGACCGCCTCGTCGTCTAGACCCTGAGCGACCTGAGTTGGAGTAATTTCCGTAGGGTCTAGAGTACGAATCCGTATCCGAGGAATCAAACTCAGAGGAAGATGGTTCAGATCCCACTACCGGTCCTTGTGTCGTAATGTACGCTCGATTATCTTTAAACTCGCCCAGATTCCTGACAAACTGTCTATGCTTACGTTCCTTAATTTGACCCTGGAAGTGGTCGACAGAAGTTTGAAGAGAGCTCTCACATCTAGAAAATTCAGAGTCCTCTTTAAATTTTAGGGCAATCACGATTTGCTCCTGCAGTTTCTTAGAGGAATGCTCAAAGACTTGTCTCTCTTCCTCCAATAGTAGATTCATTAGAGTTAGTGAGCTCTGTGTGAGTATCTCTTCCCACTTGACTAAAAAGGCTGGTGAAGCTATTCTGTCGGCTGGTCTTACCCGGAGGCGTAGACCTCGTGGGACTATTTTATGTCCAATATAGCTTTCCAAATATTTGATCTCCCACCACGACTTTATATTGTCTTTATAGCAGTTATATAAGTCGCTAAAGACTTGTTTACTGGTGGCCTGTTGGCCTAAACCCGGTACATCCTTATCTGAAAAAATGTCCCTTGCTTCATTGACTAAGGCATCGGTGAATATGGTCCACGAAAGAAAACTGGCCATAACTTAAAGTAATCAATTAAAGTCCAGCAATTCTAAATAGGATTTTATATATTGGGTTAAGGGGTAAAGAGTACTAAAGTCCAGCTAGATCATAACCCTTATAAAGAGATTAACTTTTAATGGTAATTACACAACAAATAGAGGTCCACTGATGTCCTGATTTCTCCAGCTTGGCACACAAAGAATTGTGGATATGAACTAATACTGAGCAGATATTGAGTTGGTTGCATTACATATCTAGAAGTACTGATCTATCTTAGAAGACAATGTTTACAACATGCTGAAAAACAACAGGAGCACTGTCGAGGTTGCATTACAAGGTACTCGTAGTGATCATCCCGGGTAATGAATTTGGTCTTCCACTTGTTGCTCTCCTTAAATTGGATGAAGTTACATCTAGTATTTATCACCCTTGGTCTGATTAATAGTTAGTGTCCAAAATAATGAAAACCACACCTTTCTCAGGGCTACTGATCATGCATTAATTAGACCACTCACATTTAAGGCTACTTTCACATTAGCGTTTTTTGCAGATCCATGTGGATCTGCAAAAATGCTTCTGTTACAATAATACAACCGCATGCATCCGTCACGAATGTATCCGGTTGTATTATGTCTTCTATAGCCATGACGGATCCGTCATAACCACCATTGAAAGTCAATGGGAAATGGATCCGTTTTCTATTGTGTCAGAGATCCGTCTTGCGCCGCACCACATCGCGGACAGAAAAAAGTTTCTTGCAGCGTTATTCTGTCCGCAATGGGAGCGCAACCAAATGGAACAGAACTCATTTTGTTGCATTCCGTTTCGTTCAGTTCAGTCATAGGATCTCAATAGCGGAATTGAAAACGCTAAGGGTACTTTCACACTAGTGGCAAGGAACTCCGGCAGGCTGTTCCGGCGGGTGAACAGCCTGTCAGATCCGTGCTGCCGCTAGTGCACGAGTGCCCCCAGACTACTGCTCCGGCCCTATTGACTATAATGGGGGGGCGGGCCTGAGTTCCGGCGGCAGCACGGCAAACATGCCGAGAGGCGGCCAGAATAAATCTTTGACATGCTGTGCACTAGCGGCAACACGGATCCGACAGGCTGTTCACCCACCAGAGTTCCTTGCCGCTAGTGTGAAACTAGCCTAATGTGAAAGTAGCCTAAGTGGTCCAAGCAGGAAACTCCTTTATTCATAACTTTCCATAAAATTGATGCACATAATGAGAACTCTTTCAGGCTGAAATCCGGGCACACCATGTTTCAGGGGAGCACGGCCCCTTCCTCATGCCTTAGGTTTCTCCACAGTTAAAGTTCGGTGTCATTGAACATACACAGCCAGTTTGAACGACTGTAGCAGCCACAATATGTATGGCTAACAATTGTTCAACCATCAACCTACTTCTATATAATGGGATAACTACCTTTATATACTCTTTTTTTCTACAGTAGGGTGTTCATGATGACATTGTGAAACTATTGGTCTTTTCATACTGCTAAAAATAATATATGTCAACATATATACAAAACCTTCAGTATAAATACAAGTGCCAGTCTATGATAAATCTTCCCCTTTGTGCCTCTTACTTTGGGAGATATGGCCTAACTGCTTCTGAATGTTTCATGCATTGCAAACTTTGAGGGAGATTTAAAGGGTAACTGTCATATTGTTTTTTTTAATGTAATTGGATTGGTCTAAGTTTACCTTAGTTCCCTAGTTAATACTTTTGTATAGGTATTGAATTACCTAGTAATTGCAGCATGTTCTTACCTCCCCCAGGCATTTCAGTGGTGCGGCTAAGGCTACTTTCACACTTGCGTTCGGGGTTCCGCTTGTGATTTCCGTTTGAAGGGGCTCACAAGCGGCCCCGAACGCATCCGTCCAGCCCTAATGCATTCTGAGTGGATGCGGATCCGCTCAGAATGCCTTAGTCTGGCACCGTTTGGCCTCCGCTCCGCAGGCGGACACCCGAACGCAGCTTGCAGCGTTCGGGTGTCCGCCTGGCCGTGCTGAGCCAAACGGATCCGTCCAGAGTTACAATGTAAGTCAATGGGGACGGATCAGTTTGAAGTTGACACAATATGGCTCAATTTCAAATGGATCCGTCCCCCATTGACTTTCAATGTAAAGTCTGGACGGATCCGTCTGTCTGACTAACTTTCAGACTTAGAATTTTTTCTGAAATATAATGCAGACTGATCCGTTCTGAACGGATCCCATCGTCTGCATTATAGGAGCGGATCCGTCTGTGCAGACACCAGACGGATCCGCTCTGAATGCAAGTGTGAAAGTAGCCTAAAAAAGCATTGCTAGGTGTCCTCCGTCTCCTATATAAAGAAGACTGAGGACGTAGTAGTGGGCAGTCCTGAAAGATGCGTGCGCGCTCCTGTCGGAACGGGATAGTGCAGATGTTTGCAATAAAAATTGGCGATCGACTACTCAGGAGAAAGAGGGCATGTTTAAGTCTGGAGAAAGCCGATTGGTTGGGGTGAGGCTGCGCGTTCCCGAGATAAGCCGAATGAATTCTGGGTAGTTAGGGAGGGAGGTCTTAGCCTCAGGGTAAGGGCATCGTCAGCCATCTTGAGAAGATAGAAAGCTGTCTTGTGAGGAGCGGTTGCTATGGATGGAATTTTATTAAACAAGTGGCATTATCACCACAGCAGCAACAATATATGTGAAAATTGAATTTTGAGTGAAAATATGACAGTTATCGCAATTCAACGGCATAGTTGGCTGTAGCATCTCATCAGACTTTCATGTTGCAGAGGCCCCAAGCTAAAGGGACTATCCACATTATCCTAAAATCTGTCCAAAGTCACTAAATGCCTTAAAAATAGAAAAATATTCTCTACTCTCCTGGCAACCTCTGCCCGGCGCTGTGGTCCTCCTACTGCAACTTGTATACAAGGTGTGCAGGTATACAGCATGTGACTGCTGAAGCCAATCACTGCTGCAACCAGGGCCGGACTGGGACAAAAAATAGGCCCGGGCATTTTTGACTGAGCAGCCCAATCACATGACCCCCAACAGGCCCCACCCCCAACAGGCCCCACCCCCTTGCAGTAAAGGGACGGAGCCAAAACCGGAAGCACAATTGAGAGGCAGGGCCAGCCACCAGTAAGATAGGAAGGCTTCAGCCAACACACAAGCTTCTTTGGGGGTCCCCAGGTGACATTAGGGGTCTTGGTACGATCCGGCCACCTAATCCGGCAGAAAATGCAAGGAATCGACTGGAAACAAAGCACAGCATGCAGCGGTTTATGTCCCGCTGATTCTCTGCATTTTTCCCAGATTGTGGCCTGATCTCTGCCGTACCCCATTATAGTTAATGGGGCTGGCGGGCATTCCGTCAGCATCCAGCAGTGCCGGGTCCAGTGAGTTCTCAGCTGGAACAGCCTGCCAGGATCACTAACGCAGATGTGAAAGTAGCCTCATACAGCGCCCCATACCTCTTATATCCAGTGACGTCTCCTTTGATGTAGATGTTCTCTTTCTTCATCTTCTCCAATCAGACCAGACCACCGTGATCATTTCTTTCAGCCATCTCACGTCTCTGCAGAGTTTGACAGACATCTTAGTTTCCTACTTTTCCATCATCCTCCAATTAACATCCCATCATGCACCTCCAATACTGAGAAGCTGTGCTCCCCAAAACTATACTGCAAAAAGAACTGTGCTAATCTGATGCTGTGCCAGAGTGCCCCCAAAGTAATGGTGCTCCCAAAGTCCCAACAATAGTAATTATTTCTTTGCCAGAGTGCATTTAGTAGTAATAGTGCTCCTACAGTGCCCCCAACAGTAATTGTGTCCCACAAGTAATAGTGCTCCCATAGTCCCCCAGTTGTAATAATGCCCCGATAGTAATAATTCTCTTTATAATGTGTGACAGTAGAACCCCCCCCCCCCTTACAATGTGCACCAGTACAAAAAATGCCCCGTCGTGTGGCAGTAAAAAAAGAAATACCTCCTCTTAGTGCCCCCAGTAGAGCCAATGTCCCCAGAGTGCCCTCATGTATTCCAATGACCTGTACTGTGTGCCACTACAAAAAAACACTTAGTGCCACTAGTTGAGCTTAGGTGCCCATAGTGACCTAATAATTTGTGCCAGTATAAAATACTCCTATATAGTCCCCCCAGAAGATGCCCCCATAGTGCTCCTTCCCCGTCTCCATAGTGCCCTCCATAATGTGGCATTATAAAATGCCCCATATAGATACCCCCATAATGCTCCTTTCCTCCCTTCCCCATAGTGGCATCAAAATGGGTGCCAGTATTAAATGCCCCTATATAATGCCCTCATAGTGCTCTTGTCCCCCACTTACCCATAGTGCCCACCTATAATGGGTGCCAGTATATAAGGCCCCCAGTAGATGCCCCCATAGTGCAGTCATACACGCACTCTCCACATACATGGACGCAGTCATACACGCACTCTCCACACACATGGACGCAATCATACACGCACTCTCCACACACATGGACGCACTCATACACGCACTCTCCACACACATGGACGCAGTCATACACGCACTCTCCACACACATGGACGCAGTCATACACGCACTCTCCACATACATGGACGCAGTCATACACGCACTCTCCACATACATGGACGCAGTCATACACGCACTCTCCACATACATGGACGCAGACATATAGAGAAAACTGAGTCCAGCTCACCTCTCTGGTATAGTGTGTAGTCCCGGCTCCAGAGGCCCTAGGGGAGTGTTCCCATGGCAGGCTGCAGGTAAATAGTAAAAGACGGGTCCCGGAGACAAGCGGAGTCCTCTTATCACTCTTCTTTATTGTTCATATAAAATTTTGACAGACATCATCACCCCCTCATAGCAAGACGTTGACGCGTTTCGGGTAGACACCCTTAATCGTAACGCTATGCCAAGTGTAGCCCCACTATTTAAAAGAGTTTGAGTCCACCACCCCCCAGCTGCGGGGAGGGAGTCTCCCACTCTATAGGTTGCCACATACGAGAACACACCTCTTCGTTTTCTCAATCAGATCCACCTATAATTGTTAACACACTGTGCGGGCCTGACAATGAGTGAATTAACCCTGGAGGTACCATTAGATCCAATTTCTTAGTCAAAACCGCACAGTGTGAACACACCATCATTGATGGAAAGGTGTATAATACAGATTCAAACATAAAACAAAAGCGAACAACATGACCCTCAGTAATAAAGACAATTATTGTTTATAACATCAAGCGGAATAGAGTAAACAGTTAATTTGCCAACATTGTAGATCTTAGCAGTATACAAATAAACCGATGTTCCCTAAGGCAACCTGCAAGCGGTCCCAGTGTTATCTCATACAACAAAGTATGTATATAGCGCTGTTCTGTGTCCATACATCAGAACACTATAGGTATGTCAGCATACACACCTGGTTCAACCGTTCAGTGACAGACAGAGAAACCGCCCCGTGCGATCTAGATCTTATAGAATGATGAGCAGAGATGTGTACAAAACCGGACGATCCAAGCAATATTTTGTGCTTCAATTGTTGAACAGAACCTTATGGATAATAATATCTTTATCATACCCATTAAATTAGGGTGGTTAATATTTCACTGATATACATAGGTCAGTTCTTTCTTCAAATTCAAACCCGCTGGAACTCTAGTAGCTAGCCTAAAAATCCAGAAGGCTTCCCTAAGGAGGATTTTTTTCCGGTGATCGCCACCTCTTTTGGGGGCCACAACTCTCTCAATGGCAAATGCTTTAAAAGATGACACCTTGCGGGCGTGTTTTTGTATGAAATACACACACTCTCCACATACATGGACGCAGTCATACACGCACTCATCATATACATGGACGCAGTCATACACGCACTCTCCTCATACATGGACGCAGTCATATACGCACTCTCCACATACATGGACGGAGACATACACGCACTCTCCACATACATGGACGGAGACATACACGCACTCTCCACATACATGGACGCAGTAATACACGCACTCTCCACATACATGGACGCAGTCATACACGCACTCATCATATACATGGACGCAGTCATACACGCACTCATCATATACATGGACGCAGTCATACACGCACTCATCATATACATGGACGCAGTCATACACACACTCTCCACATACATGGACGCAGTCATACACGCACTCGCCATATACATGGACGCAGTCATACACGCACTCTCCACATACATGGACGCAGTCATACACGCACTCTCCACATACATGGACGCAGTCATACACGCACTCTCCACATACATGGACGCAGTCATACACGCACTCTCCACATACATGGACGCACTCATACACGCACTCTCCACATACATGGACGCACTCATACACGCACTCTCCACATACATGGACGCACTCATGCACACAGTCACCACATACATGGACGCACACATATACAATACACATATATAGACACCCAGCTTTCCTGCTGTGCCTCTCCCCCATACTCTAATGCCTCTGCACTTGTGCCATGCAGGATAGCAGGGAAGCTGGATGACATCTCATGATATAATTCCCCCAGCTTTCCTACTGTACTGCAGGTCACATGTGCACAGTCTGGGAAAGCTGAATATAACCCCAGTTCCCCTGCTACTCACATCACTGGTGCAGTTGTGACAATCCAACCAGGGCCGGCCTTTGGGGTGGGCGGGCTGTGCGGCCGCACAGGGCGCCATAGCAACAGGGGCGCTGGCGGCCGTCAGTGTAATGGCGGCGGTGGCTGGGCACAGGGAGATGAGCGCTTCCATTGTGGAAGCGCTCATCTCCAGTCATCTGTATCGCCATCCTCAGGACAGCGATACAGATACCTGCCTGTGCTGCGGTAGGGGAGGGAGAGGCATGTCCCTTTCCCTTCCTCTGATAGGCTGCCGGCACTAGGCCGGCAGCCTATCAGAGGCCGGCGCAGGCGGCGCGATGACGTCATCGCGCCGCCTGAGCCATACAGCGTGGGACACAGGCCAGAAGGGGCCTGCATCGCATCACTGACATGGAGGTAAGTATGTGTTTTTTTATTATTTTTATTATGTACAATACTATTACTGGCAAAGGGGGGGGGGCTGTTATTACTGGCAAGGGAGGGGGCTGTTATTACTGGCAAGGGGGGGGGGGGCTGTTATTACTGGCAAAGGGGGGGGCTGTTATTACTGGCAAAGGGGGGCTGTTATTACTGGCAATGGGGGGGCTGTTATTACTGACACAGAGGGGCTCTTATTACTGGGGCTGTTATTACTGGCACAGGGGGGCTGCTATTACTGGCATAGGGGGCTATTATTACTGGCACGGGGGGCTGTTAATACTGGCACATGATTGGGGGCACTATAGGGGCATCTACTGAGGCCACAAAGAAGGGGTATTTTATATGGGCTCTCTGTACAGTACAATTTTATACTGGGACACATGGTGGGTACTATGGGGAAGGGGGGGAGAGGAATACTATGGGGTCATCTACGGGGGGCACTAAGGGGTATTTTATACTTTGCCCTATGGCCAGTCCGGCCCTGGCTGCAACCTTGTGTACAAACACCAGAAAGTGGACGAACACCGCACTGGAGAAACGGGTGGGGTTGCCAGCTGTCCAGACATTTATGGACAGTCTGTAAAAATAGAAGTGCAGAGAAGTGGCGCACTGGATTGGTGCTCACAGATGGAGAGGTGCTCTCAGTAAAAAGGAATCACCCTTCCTTTAGTACAATGTAAAAAATTTTAAAAAGATACTGGGCACTCTCTTAATATAGGAACCTCATAGTTTCTTAATATTACCACACATAAACAATTCATAAATTACTGCTTAAAACGATAAAACATGCAATACAGATATTAAAAGGTTCCTCAAACTTTTGGTACCAATGAAACATAAAATTAATAAAATATGGAGTAACCTCTGGGTATTTGAGGGGTGAAACAAGTCTTAAAGTGTACTGTCCATCCAACCTTGGTTTGGATATAGTAGAAATCGTTTTTGGGAGTATTTTGGAAAAATCTCCACGGAACGAAATGGCAATACAGCTAATGTTGCAGTGATTTGTTGATGCGGCGTCCCGCTGTTACTCACTGTTTCGCTGTAAATTTGTGCTCCGCCGCTGTGTCCGTACTATAGACTCGGGGATGTCTTGTGATGGTCACGATCCCTTAACTGTCTTCCCGGCGCCGCTCCGTAGGTCTAAGAGCCGGCACTTGGGTAAATTTACAGCCTCCTTGTACCGCGCTGGGCTTGCTGTGCAGGTGAGCGTGATAAGCTCTTACAGCCAGTCCTCAGAAACTGACCACTGAGGAAGGGGTAACAACAGACCCCGAAACGCGTTTGGTGCTAGGACCCCCTGATGGACTTGGACTCTTTGTGCTAAAATACCGCCTGTATCGAAACCACTCCTGTCCTAAACCGCAGACCCGACGCACACTTTCTGAGGACTGGCTGTAAGAGCTTATCACGCTCACCTGCACAGCAAGCCCAGCGCGGTACAAGGAGGCTGTAAATTTACCCAAGTGCCGGCTCTTAGACCTACGGAGCGGCGCCGGGAAGACAGTTAAGGGATCGTGACCATCACAAGACATTCCCGAGTCTATAGTACGGACACAGCGGCGGAGCACAAATTTACAGCGAAACAGTGAGTAAAAGCGGGACGCCGCATCAACAAATCACTGCAACATTAGCTGTATTGCCATTTCGTTCCGTGGAGATTTTTTCAAAATACTCCCAAAAACGATTTCTACTATGTCCAAACCAAGGTTGGATGGACAGTACACTTTAAGACTGTTTCACCCCTCAAATACCCCGAGGTTACTCCATATTTTATTAATTTTATGTTTCATTGGTACCAAAAGTTTGAGGAACCTTTTAATATCTGTATTGCATGTTTTATCGTTTTAAGCAGTAATTTATGAATTGTTTATGTGTGGTAATATTAAGAAACTATGAGGTTCCTATATTAACAGAGTGCCCAGTATCTTTTTAACAGTCTGTAAAAATAGGCAACTTTTTTCCTGTGTCCGTGAAAAAAAATAATTGATGTGTCCATGATTTTGTTGAGGCTGGTCGTAGTTGATTAGATTATTTTGGCGATGATGTTACAGCTCACAGTAAATGCTGGCAATGAGTTATTATCAGTATATTGAGCTATAGACATATTATTATATATTTTTATCACTCATGGTTTTCCAATTTGTCCATAGAAAATGCTGGATGTCTGTGATTTTGGGTTAAGTTGTCCATTAAAAAAAGAAAAATTCTGGTTGGCAAACCCTGAAAAAGTGCCGTTATATAATGTTTTTCATGTTAGGGCATTTAGAGTGACTTGCTACAGGTCCAGCTACAGTATAACCCTTAGTAGTAAATAGTCTTTATTAATATTCATACATCACATAAAAAGTCCTATAATGTCCATGCACAAAATGTCCACCAATAAATTAGATAGGGGGATAATTAACTCCTACACATAATTAACTACTACAGCTAGGCCCTGTGCCCAGGGGCGACTCCTAATGGTGGAGACCCCCCGTCCTCGAACCTTCCTGGCAACCCCTAGTTCACCCTACAGTATGCGGGCTGGTAATAACCATATTAGTGGACAGAATTGGGCATGGACAGACAGGATGTCCCCTAAATGCACAGTGTATACTGCCCTATCGGTAAGGATACCTACAGGTACACGATGCAACTGACTACACGACAACAACAAAACAAACACAACACCTAAAAAGATACCTAATAGAGACACAGACGTATCTGTGCTCGACCCCAACGCGTTTCCCCCACGGTGTGAGATCATCAGGGGGCAAATGGATATTGTAGAATGATTACAGTGATAGATGTCCAGCAGAGAGAGGCCCACACTGGGACCGCCCCGATACACCTGCAGGACAAACTAAGGTGTCAAATGACGGTCAAGAGAGGATGTCAGGTGACTGTCATAAACAAGATTTAAAAGATTGGACCAGATGACCTTACTGGGAGGAACGAAGGGAGGAAGGGAACAGGCATCGACCGTGAAGATGTATGGAACGCTCTAATATAGATATAATGGAACCCCACTGGACATCTGTAGATAAAGAGGAGAGAAACATACACATGTATATCTATATACGTATAAATCTATCAGGCACCAAGATAAATTAAGTGAGGGACCATCACCAAGACGAGGGGCCTACTTAAAGAGTACAAATACATATGGATGTAGCCACCACTCTTGAACAGGGCCAGCGTCCGCCTTGTCGATACAATATCGCCAAGTGATGTAGCTTGAGGACCGATACACTAAAACAGGTAAGAGTGGCCAATAGATAAGGTGAGGGCACTCCAAATTATATAACCGAGCCTTAATGAGGCAGAAGGGCATACCTTAAGATAATTCAGACTGTCCCTGAAAGTCATGAGGCCATTCTTCCTGCATACCCTATACAACAAAACCATATAATCAGGCGTTTGTACCAAATACACATAGTGACCTGCTACACAGCCATGTGATAGCTGGGGTTACTCACTGTTAGTGCCGGCCGATTGCTTATCCTCCCATGGTGGATGACTTCTCCCACGGTCCAACAGATAGCCAATGATGGCCACCCCCTCTTATACTAAAGCCCTCCCATTATTGAATTAAATAATGGCCCCATGTGGTGGCAATACTGTGCATTAGGGAGCCGATGGTAGTATGTGCGTTCCACCATGGAACGCACGCCGCACACAGGACTTCCGGTGTCGGCACCCGGATGTGACGTCAGTGCGCTCCACCGTGGAACGCACGCCGCACCTAAGGCCTTCCGGTATCAGCGCCCGAATGTGGCGTAAGGACCCTGCGCTACCAGCTGAAGCACAGCTAGCGCAGAAACAATGCGGGCTGTGAGTGGCATGCGATGAGTGCGTAAACTCCGGTGGACCAGCGCTCCACAGTGAAACGCACAGCAGGTCAGGCCATAGAATACAGTGTGGAAAGAATAACTAAACACACTGAAATCGTAAAAAGATATCCCTCATGACAAAGAGGGGATGAAACTATTAGGCACGAACCAGGATGCGCCAGATTTATAAACCCAATGGGGTGGGAGGTAAAAGGACTAACCAATGGGGAGTGGTACCGCCAAGAGGGGCATAGAACACATGTAGATGCGCAGAAATAGATATGGTGAAGGATATATAACAGATATAAGGGTCAGTCAAAAATGTATTTATTCACTGACAATAATAATCACGTATAGGTGCTTCACGCACCAGGCACAGTCTTGTTGGGACGAAACGATCAACCGAACCCGTGGGTAGCCAGGGAGTAGAGGAGAGGGTAAGGGGAAGGGAGACAGGAAGATATGTCGGGGATAGACCACAGGGCCAGATGGCTAACTCAGTCACAAAAAACATGAGAATGTAAGTCTTTCATTGAGCCCTAGGGGGGACTGGGACCGGAGTCTATGGATCCATTCACATTCTTTTTGTAGAATTCTCCTATCCCAGTCACCCCCGCGGGGGGACGGATGGACCACGTCATGAACCGTGAAACAGAGGGACTTCGGGTTACCGTCATGGGCCTCATTAACATGTGTCGCAATCGGTGTCACTTCCTTATTCTTTACGTCATTCACATGTTCGAGAATTCGTCTTCTGAACTCTCTGTCTTGCCAACATAGTCCAAGGGGCAACTACACTGGCAGAGGTATACTAGGCCCTTCGATTTGCAGTTAATAAAGTCACGTATCAAAAAGGTCTGTCCCGTTGTTGATCCAGTGATACTCTTGGCTGTGTTAACATATTCACATGCTTTACACCCGCCTCATCTGTAAACGCCTATCGGCCGACGGTCCAGCCATGTGCCCTCTTTGACAGGTGTCGTAAAGTGACTGGTAACCAGCCGATCTCTAAGACTTTTACCCCTTCTGTAAGAGACGGACGGACGTTCGGGCACTACCTCAGAGAGATCAGGGTCCATCTTAAGGATGGCCCAGTATTTGTTCAGAATTTTCTTGACATCTTGATTGGCAGTGTCAAAATTAGAGATAATTCTTAGCGGTTGGGAACTGTCTATTCTCATTTTTGGGGTCAGTAAGTTGCTGCGTGCCTTGGCCCGTGCGTGTTTAAAGGCGTCGTTGAGCACTACCTGAGGGTAGCCTCTGGCTGCAAATCTGGCCTGGAGGGCCTTTGCTTCCCTGAAGAAGGCTTCATCACTGGAGCAGTTTCTCCGTGCCCGGAGGTATTGTCCTCTTGGAATACCCTGTTTGAGGGAAGGGGGGTGATAACTGCTCCAGTGAAGAAGAGAATTTGTGGCCGTTGTTTTCTTGAATAGATTAGTAGATAGATGGTCCCCTGCAATTGTCACCTTTACGTCCAGAAAAGTAATACTGGATGAATCATGTTCATAAGTAAAATGAAGACCAACTTTATTACTGTTAAGGTCAGAGACAAAGTGTTTAAATTCCGTCAAATTACCTTTCCATACAACAAACACGTCGTCGATATAACGGGTCCAGAAATTAATATTTCTGGACCACCATACTTCATGGTCAGGGAAGACGTGTGTATCCTCCCACCAGCCCAGGAAGAGGTTGGCATAGGTGGGGGCACATGGGCTCCCCATCGCCGTCCCCCTGAGCTGGTGGTAGAATTTAGAGTTGAATAGAAAGAAATTATGCGTAAGGGTATACTCAAGTAGCCTAATAATGAAGCTATTGTGTGATTTATATTGTATACCCCTGGCGCCTAGAAAATATTCGATAGCTTTGAGGCCATGTGTATGTGGAATGGAACTATACAGCGCCTCAACATCGATGCTACAGAGGATACATTCCGGATCAAGTACAAGAGCATCGATTTTATTGAGGAAGTCCATTGTGTCCCTCGTATATGCTGGGAGGGACACAACGAACCCCCTCAACACCTTGTCCAAGTAGACCCCACAGTTCTGGGTGAGTGAATCCACCCCAGATACTATAGGGGTGTGCTTCAGCTGGTAGCGCAGGGTCCTTACGCCACATTCGGGCGCCGATACCGGAAGGCCTTAGGTGCGGCGTGCGTTCCACGGTGGAGCGCACTGATGTCACATCCGGGTGCCGACACCGGAAGTCCTGTGTGCGGCGTGCGTTCCATGGTGGAACGCACATACTACCATCGGCTCCCTAATGCACAGTATTGCCACCACATGGGGCCATTATTTAATTCAATAATGGGAGGGCTTTAGTATAAGAGGGGGTGGCCGTCATTGGCTATCTGTTGGACCCTGGGAGAAGTCATCCACCATGGGAGAATAAGCAATAGGCCGGCACTAACAGTGAGTAACCCCAGCTATCACATGGCTGTGTAGCAGGTCACTATGTGTATTTGGTACAAATGCCTGATTATATGGTTTTGTTGTATAGGGTATGCAGGAAGAATGGCCTCATGACTTTCAGGGACAGTCTGAATTATCTTAAGGTATGCCCTTCTGCCTCATTAAGGCTCGGTTATATAATTTGGAGTGCCCTCACCTTATCTATTGGCCACTCTTACCTGTTTTAGTGTATCGGTCCTCAAGCTACATCACTTGGCGATATTGTATCGACAAGGCGGATGCTGGCCCTGTTCAAGAGTGGTGGCTACATCCATATGTATTTGTACTCCTTCTGGAAACAGTGAGTGACCCTCTTTAACCACTTCAGCCCCGCTAGGTGAAACCCCCTTCATGACCAGGCCACTTTTTACACTTCGGCACTACACTCCTTTCACCGTTTATCGCTCGGTCATGCAACTTACCACCCAAATGAATTTTACCTCCTTTTCTTCTCACTAATGGAGCTTTCATTTGGTGGTATTTTATTGCTGCTGACATTTTTACTTTTTTTGTTATTAATCAAAATGTAACGATTTTTTTGCAAAAAAATGACATTTTTCACTTTCAGCTGTGAAATTTTGCAAAAAAAAACGACATCCATATATAAATTTTTCGCTAAATTTATAGTTCTACATGTCTTTGATAAAAAAAAAAATGTTTGGGCAAAAAAAAAATGGTTTGGGTAAAAGTTATAGCATTTACAAACTATGGTACAAAAATGTGAATTTCCGCTTTTTGAAACGGCTCTGATTTTCTGAGCACCTGTCATGTTTCCTGAGGTTCTACAATGCCCAAACAGTAGAAAAACCCCACAAATGACCCCATTTCGGAAAGTAGACACCCTAAGGTATTCGCTGATGGGCATAGTGAGTTCATAGAACTTTTTATTTTTTGTCACAAGTTAGCGGAAAATGATGATGATTTTTATTTTTTTATTTTTTTCTTACAAAGTCTCATATTCCACTAACTTGCGACAAAAAATAAAAAATTCTAGGAACTCACCATGCCCCTCACAGAATACCTTGGGGTGTCTTCTTTCCAAAATGGGGTCACTTGTGGGGTAGTTATACTGCCCTGGCAATTTAGGGGCCCAAATGTGTGAGAAGAACTTTGCAATCAAAATGTGTAAGAAATGACCGGTGAAATCCGAAAGGTGCACTTTGGAATATGTGCCCCTTTGCCCACCTTGGCAGCAAAAAAGTGTCACACATGTGGTATCGCCGTACTCAGGAGAAGTTGGGGAATGTGTTTTGGGGTGTCATTTTACATATAACCATGCTGGGTGAGAGAAATATCTTGGCAAAAGACAACTTTTCCCATTTTTTTATACAAAGTTGGCATTTGACCAAGATATTTTTCTCACCCAGCATGGGTATATGTAAAATGACACCCCAAAACACATTCCCCAACTTCTCCTGAGTACGGCGATACCAGATGTGTCACACTTTTTTGCTGCCAAGGTGGGCAAAGGGGCACATATTCCAAAGTGCACCTTTCGGATTTTGCAGGGCATTTTTTACACATTTTGATTGCAAAGTACTTCTCACACATTTGGGCCCCTAAATTGCCAGGGCAGTATAACTACCCCACAAGTGACCCCATTTTGGAAAGAAGACACCCCAAGGTATTCCGTGAGGGGCATGGCGAGTTCCTAGAATTTTTTATTTTTTGTCGCAAGTTAGTGGAATATGAGACTTTGTAAGGAAAAAAGAAAAAAAAAAGAAAAATCATCATTTTCCGCTAAATTGTGACAAAAAATAAAAAATTCTAGGAACTCGCCGTGCCCCCCACGGAATACCTTGGGGTGTCTTCTTTCCAAAATGGGGTCACTTGTGGCGTAGTTATACTGCCCTGGCAATTTAGGGGCCCAAATGTGTAAGAAGTACCTTGAAATCAAAATGTGTAAAAAATGGCCTGCGAAATCCGAAAGGTGCCCCTTTGCCCACCTTGGCTGCAAAAAAGTGTGACACATCTGGTATCGCCGTACTCAGGAGAAGTTGGGCAATGTGTTTTGGGGGGTCATTTTACATATACCCATGCTGGGTGAGAGAAATATCTTGGCAAAAGACAACTTTTCCCATTTTTTTATACAAAGTTGGCATTTGACCAAGATATTTTTCTCACCCAGCATGGGTATATGTAAAATGACACCCCAAAACACATTCCCCAACTTCTCCTGAGTACGGCGATACCAGATGTGTGACACTTTTTTGCAGCCTAGATGCGCAAAGGGGCCCAAATTCCTTTTAGGAGGGCATTTTTAGACATTTGGATCCCAGACTTCTTCTCACACTTTCGGGCCCCTAAAAAGCCAGGGCAGTATAAATACCCCACATGTGACCCCACTTTGGAAAGAAGACACCCCAAGGTATTCAATGAGGGGCATGGCGAGTTCCTAGAATTTTTTATTTTTTTGCATAAGTTAGCGGATATTGATTTTTTTTTGTTTTTTTTCTCACAAAGTCTCACTTTCCGCTAACTTAGGACAAAAATTTCAATCTTTCATGGACTCAATATGCCCCTCACGGAATACCTTGGGGTGTCTTCTTTCCGAAATGGGGTCACATGTGGGGTATTTATACTGCCCTGGCTTTTTAGGGGCCCTAAAGCGTGAGAAGAAGTCTGGAATATAAATGTCTAAAAATGTTTACGCATTTGGATTCCGTGAGGGGTATGGTGCGTCCATGTGAGATTTTATTTTTTGGCACAAGTTAGTGGAATATGAGACTTAGTAAGAAAAAACAAAAACAAACAAAAAATGTCCGCTAACTTGTGCCCAAAAAAATGGCTGAATGGAGCCTTACCAGGGGGGGAGTGATCAATGACAGGGGGGTGATCACCCATATAGACTCCCTGATCACCCCCCTGTCATTGATCACCCCCCCTGTAAGGCTCCATTCAGACATCCGCATGATTTTTTACGGATCCATGGATACATGGATCGGATCCACAGAACGCATGCGGACGTCTGAATGGAGCCTTACAGGGGGGGTGATCAGTGACAGGGGGGTGATCACCCTGATCACCCCCTGTCATTGATAACCCCCCTGTAAGGCTCCATTCAGACGTCCGCATGCGTTCTGTGGATCCGATCCATGTATCCATGGATCCGTAAAAAATCATGCGGATGTCTGAATGGAGCCTTACAGGGGGGAGTGATCAATGACAGGGGGGTGATCAATGACAGGGGGGTGATCACCCATATAGACTCCCTGATCACCCCCCTGTCATTGATCACCCCCCCTGTAAGGCTCCATTCAGACATCCGCATGATTTTTTACGGATCCATGGATACATGGATCGGATCCACAGAACGCATGCGGACGTCTGAATGGAGCCTTACAGGGGGGTTATCAATGACCGGGGGTGATCAGGGTAATCAGGGTGATCACCCCCCTGTCACTGATCACCCCCCCTGTAAGGCTCCATTCAGACATCCGCATGATTTTTTACGGATCCATGGATACATGGATCGGATCCACAGAACGCATGCGGACGTCTGAATGGAGCCTTACAGGGGGGTTATCAATGACAGGGGGTGATCAGGGTAATCAGGGTGATCACCCCCCTGTCACTGATCACCCCCCCTGTAAGGCTCCATTCAGACGTCCGCATGATTTTTACGGATCCATGGATACATGGATCGGATCCGTAAAAATCATGCGGACGTCTGAATGGAGCCTGACAGGGGGGTGATCAATGACAGGGGGTGATCAGGGAGTGTATATGGGTGATCACCCGCCTGTCATTGATCACCCCCCTGTAAGGCTCCATTCAGACGTCCGCATGATTTTTACGGATCCATGGATACATGGATCGGATCCGTAAAAATCATGCGGACGTCTGAACGGAGCCTGACAGGGGGGTGATCAATGACAGGGCGGTGATCAATGACAGGGGGGTGATCAGGGAGTTTATATGGGGTGATCAGGGGTTTATAAGGGGTTAATAAGTGACGGGGGAGGGGGGGGGGGGTGTAGTGTAGTGTAGGTGTTTGGTGGGACTGTACTGACCTACCTGAGTCCTCTGGTGGTCGATCCTAACAAAAGGGACCACCAGAGGACCAGGTAGGAGGTATATTAGACGCTGTTATGAAAACAGCGTCTAATATACCTGTTAGGGGTTAAAAAATTCGGATCTCCAGCCTGCCAGCGAGCGATCGCCGCTGGCAGGCTGGAGATCCACTCGCTTACCTTCCGTTCCTGTGAGCGCGCGCGCCTGTGTGCGCGCGTTCACAGGAAATCTCGCGTCTCGCGAGATGACGCGCCGATGCGTCCAGGAGGAGAAAAGCAACCACCTTCCGGACGCATCGGCGCGTTAGGCGGTCCGGAGGTGGTTAAGTAGGCCCCTCGTCTTGGTGATGGTCCCTCACTTAATTTATCTTGGTGCCTGATAGATTTATACGTATATAGATATACATGTGTATGTTTCTCTCCTCTTTATCTACAGATGTCCAGTGGGGTTCCATTATATCTATATTAGAGCGTTCCATACATCTTCGCGGTCGATGCCTGTTCCCTTCCTCCCTTCGTTCCTCCCAGTAAGGTCATCTGGTCCAATCTTTTAAATCTTGTTTATGACAGTCACCTGACATCCTCTCTTGACCGTCATTTGACACCTTAGTTTGTCCTGCAGGTGTATCGGGGCGGTCCCAGTGTGGGCCTCTCTCTGCTGGACATCTATCACTGTAATCATTCTACAATATCCATTTGCCCCCTGATGATCCCACACCGTGGGGGAAACGCGTTGGGGTCGAGCACAGATACGTCTGTGTCTCTATTAGGCAGGGCGGGATTAACGTAGGGGCGGATGGAGCTGCAGCTCCAGGCCCCTGCATGAAAATAGGCCCAGCAGCCCGCATAGGCCAACCAGAGCTAGGCCTGCATAGGCCGCCTTGCTGAGGTTGCCTGGCGGCCGCCCCGCAATCCTTTAGTAGGACCGAACCGTGCCGACTGTCAGATGATGACAGGGCCGGCGCGCAAGGAGAAATCTCCCAGGCCGGCCCTTTATAGAACTCACCAGGACAGTGACAGCTGACAGATCAGGTCAGGTGACAGGTCAGCTGTGCACGCCATGCTGCGTCGTCACGTCAGACTCCTCCCCTGGGGCCTAGGCCATGCCGTAAAGTGAAAGACCGTGACGGCTGCTGCGCGCGGGAAGTTCAAAATTCTTCCTGCGTGGAGTCAGGGGTGCTGCCAGCGGTGAGTCACGTTCAGCAGCCTTCAGTGTACTGCCCAGAAAACAACTCATAGGTGGTAAGTAAATAAGCATTGGCTCACCTCACCTATTATACTGTGTACTGTATAATTTATACATGTCATTCAGGAGCATGGAAAAGCTGGGTGATGATTTTTTTCACCTAGCTTTTCCATGCTCCTGAATTGCATATCTGCTTATAGGCATATATATCTTTATAATAGCTGAGCCTGATCTACTATAAACAGATATGCCATTCAGGAGCATGGAAAAGCTAAGTGAGAAATAGTCACCTAGCTCTTCAATGCTCCTGAGTGGTATATCTGCTTATAATAGATCAGCTATTATAAACAGATATAAAATATAGGTAAGAGGCGGCTCACTATAACTCCAAGGGGTGGAATATGGTGCTCAATCCAAACAAAGCGTACCCAACGCTTGTAATGGAGAAGGAGTATGTGGAAGTAAAGGGATGGCACTCAAAACATAGGTGATGTATGGAGGATAGGTAGATACAAAGATTATTTATTAAATAATGGCTGGATGTGCCTAAAAAACAATGGCTGGGTATGCCTGAATGAAAATGGTATCATAAAATGTGGCGTCAAATAGATGTAGACAATTTCATAAGGCAGATCGCTAGTAAATACATATACATATATATATATCTGTAGGTATCAGCACTTGTATACAGTATAAAATTAAAAATAAAAATTTTAAAAGTAACCAACTGGTAAAAATGGTAATTTGATTGTCAATTCATATGAAAACCTGTTGGAGAAAAAATCTATGGGAATTGAATCCCAATGTTCAAGGAGAGGTATTTGACACCTGTTGAAGAAAAGCCTGTGGGGGAAAATTCAATCCTATGATGCAATACCCATTAGAGGCGATGAATGTATAAATCCTGTAGATACTGGACAATGTCCTGAAATGTCAATTGTATTCAAATCCTGTTGGAGGAAAAAGACATCTGGTGGACTAATAAGGTAAGTGTCTCCTTGTAAGCAGAGTTTCTTTACAGGTCCGATGTCATGAGCTGTATATGAAAGAAAAAAACTACTGCTGTGTAAGCAGGTACGTTACCCTCCTGTTGGTCGCTGATGCGATAGTAAGCGGCTCCTTCCTGCAGAGCGGCGGGCACGTGTCAGTTACCCGCTCGCTGAGTGTTCCGGCCGTGCGGTCTTCACTTCCGGTGACGTCACATGCGTTTGAAGTGGAGTTTCCCGCTCAAGTTGGTGTCGGCTTGCCACGTGGGAGTAGGTGGCGGGAAAATGCTGCAGTTTGAACAGGAGGGGAAGAAAAATAGCTCCGGAGCTTTTGTTAGGTTATAGGATCCTTTTTCTTGGTGCTAGCTAGTTTGAATAGGCTGACTCAATATCCCATACGCGTTTCGGAGCGTGCTGCTCCTTCTTCAGTGGAAAAATGCCTAAAGGCAGATTTGCCATTCAGGAGGATGGAAAAGCTAGGAGACTGTTTCTCACCTAGCTTTTCCATGCTCCTGAATGGCAGATCTGCATATACAGGTCCTTTATATTGTGATAAAGTTCATTATTTTCTGTAATGTACTGATAAACATTAGACTTTCATATATTTTAGATTCATTACACACCAACTGAAGTAGTTCAAGCCTTTTATTGCTTTAATATTGATGATTTTGGCATACAACTCATGAAAACCCCAAATTCCTATCTCAAAAAATTAGCATATTTCATCCGACCAATAAAAGAAAAGTGTTTTTAATACAAAAAAAGTCAACCTTCAAATAATTATGTTCAGTTATGCACTCAATACTTGGTCGGGAATCCTTTTGCAGAAATGACTGCTTCAATGCGGCGTAGCATGGAGGCAATCAGCCTGTGGCACTGCTGAGGTGTTATGCAGGCCCAGGATGCTTCGATAGCGGCCTTAAGCTCATCCAGAGTGTTGGGTCTTGCGTCTCTCAACTTTCTCTTCCCAATATCCCACAGATTCTCTATGGGGTTCAGGTCAGGAGAGTTGGCAGGCCAATTGAGCACAGTAATACCATGGTCAGTAAACCATTTACCAGTGGTTTTGGCACTGTGAGCAGGTGCCAGGTCGTGCTGAAAAATGAAATCTTCATCTCCATAAAGCTTTTCAGCAGATGGAAGCATGAAGTGCTCCAAAATCTCCTGATAGCTAGCTGCATTGACCCTGCCCTTGATAAAACACAGTGGACCAACACCAGCAGCTGACATGGCACCCCAGACCATCACTGACTGTGGGTACTTGACACTGGACTTCAGGCATTTTGGCATTTCCCTCTCCCCAGTCTTCCTCCAGACTGGCACCTTGATTTCCAAATTACATGCAAAATTTGCTTTCATCCGAAAAAAGTACTTTGGACCACTGAGCAACAGTCCAGTGCTGCTTCTCTGTAGCCCAGGTCAGGCGCTTCTGCCGCTGTTTCTGGTTCAAAAGTGGCTTGGCCTGGGGAATGCGGCACCTGTAGCCCATTTCCTGCACACGCCTGTACACGGTGGCTCTGGATGTTTCTACTCCAGACTCAGTCCACTGCTTCCGCAGGTCCCCCAAGGTCTGGAATCGGTCCTTCTCCACAATCTTCCTCAGGGTCCGGTCACCTCTTCTCGTTGTGCAGCGTTTTCTGCCACAATTTTTCCTTCCCACAGACTTCCCACTGAGGTGCCTTGATACAGCACTCTGGGAACAGCCTATTCGTTCAGAAATTTCTTTCTGTGTCTTACCCTCTTGCTTGAGGGTGTCAATGATGGCCTTCTGGACAGCAGTCAGGTCGGCAGTCTTACCCATGATTGCGGTTTTGAGTAATGAACCAGGCTGGGAGTTTTTAAAAGCCTCAGGAATCTTCTGCAGGTGTTTAGAGTTAGTTGATTCAGATGATTAGGTTAATAGCTCGTTTAGAGAACCTTTTCATGATATGCTAATTTTTTTAGATAGGAATTTGGGGTTTTCATGAGCTGTATGCCAAAATCATCAATATTAAAACAATAAAAGGCTTGAACTACTTCAGTTGGTGTGTAATGAATCTAAAATATATGAAAGTCTAATGTTTATCAGTACATTACAGAAAATAATTAACTTTATCCCAATATGCTAATTTTTTTTAGAAGGACCTGTAATAGCTTGGCTATTATAAACATGTATGCATATAAGCAGATATGCCATTCAGGAGCATGGAAAAGCTAGGTGACTATTTCTTGCCTACCTATCTTTTCCAAGCTTCTCAATGGCATATCTGCTTATAATAGATTAGCTTTTATAAACACATATGCCATTCAGGAGCATGGAAAAGCTAGACGTGAATAGCTTTTTCATGCTCCTGAATGACATATCCAGCAGCACTAGTTAGCTCCTTGGGGTTGGCTATACATAATACAGCCATCTATATAGATGGCTGTATATTTAAACTGTGGCCAGAGATGTACACTTAGGTTAAGTTCACACAGCAGATTTTTCACACGCAAACCCGTGCGTAAATCTGCTTCAAAATTACGCATGAACTTTAGTCCAATAGACTTGAATGGGATTACGCAGACTCGTTCACACTTCAAACTTTATGCATGTGTATTTTCACATGTGTAATTTTGCGTAAATTCACACTTTATTTGTGCTATAAAAAGTTGCTCTGCGTTGCGTTTTTTTTTTTTTTCTATAAAAAGGCCCATTAAAATCTTCTGCACCAGGCCCATGATGCTCTTAATCCGGCCCTGCTATTAGGTATCTTTTTAGGTGTTGTGTTTGTTTTGTTGTTGTCGTGTAGTCAGTTGCATCGTGTACCTGTAGGTATCCTTACCGATAGGGCAGTATACACTGTGCATTTAGCGGACATCCTGTCTGTCCATGCCCAATTCTGTCCACTAATATGGTTATTACCAGCCCGCATACTGTAGGGTGAACTAGGGGTTGCCAGGAAGGTTCGAGGACGGGGGTCTCCACCATTAGGAGTCGCCCCTGGGCACAGGGCCTAGCTGTAGTATTATTACTAGGGTTAATTATCCCCCTATCTAATTTATTGGTGGACACCTTGTGCATGGACATTATAGTACTTTTTATGTGATGTATGAATATTAATAAAGATTATTTACTACTAAGGGTTATACTGTAGCTGGACCTGTAACTGTTCTTTTCAACCCATTATATTTAATTAGGCTGGTTTCTGTTATTTAGAGTGACTTGGACAACCCCCTTTGTCCACCACCTTTGTATTTTTTGATAATTCTGCCCCACTTAAGTTGGACATTACAGTGCTGCCTCCTCTCTATTCGCACCTGTGGTACTGTGCATACACAGTGGCGTAGCGTGGGTTGCCAGCACCCGGGGCGAGCCATGTATTGCGCCCCCCCCCTCCCAACCTGTGGACACGCCCCTTTTACAGCTAATGTAGCAGTCCTATGTAACACCACAGATAACATGGTGACAACGCTCTAAGTACAGATGATGTAGTAGATGGGTATAAGGCCCCAGAATTCAGAACACGCACAGTGTGACCTGAAGTCTGGGGCCAGGATGCAGCAGGGATGCGCCAAATTCTCAATCCACCCCCCCCCCCAACCCTACCGTATAACAAATATGTGTTTGGACATTGCATACATCACTACAAAATATACAGTATAATACAGCACCACATACCTCATCCATCCAGTGACGTCTCCTGTGATGTAGACTTTCCTCAGCATCTTCATTCAGAGATAAGACCGCCATGACACCTTCTTTCAGCCACGTCACATCTCTGCAGAGTTTTATTAATATTAGTTATTATTATTATATATAATGCCCCACTCTGTATAATGACCCCTCTGTAATATTAGGATATATAATGGGCCATTATATATCCTAATAATACAAAGGGGGCCATTATATATAATAATTATCCAGAGGGTCCATTATATATCCTAATATTACAGAGGGGTCATTATATATAATAATTATACAGAGGGGCATTATATATATATATAATATTAATACAGAGGGGGCCATTATATATCCTAATATTACAGAGGGGTCACTATATATAATATACAGAGAGGCCATTATATATTATAGTTATACAGAGGGGGCCATAATAAATAATAATTATACAAAGGAGCCATTATATATTATACAGAGGGGCCATTATATATTATAATAATACAGAGGGGCCATTATATATCCTAATATTACAGAGGGGCCATTATATATTATAGTTATACAGAGAGGCTATTAATAATGGGCCCTCTGTATAATTATTATATATTATGGCCCCCTTGTATAATTCTAATATATAATGGCCCCTCTGTATTATTATAATATATAATGGCCCCTCTGTATTATTATAATGGCCCCTCTGTATAATTCTAATATATAATGGCCCCTCTGTATTATTATAATATATAATGGCCCCTCTGTATTATTATAATGGCCCCTCTGTATAATATATAATGGCTCCTTTGTATAATTATTATTTATTATGGCCCCCTCTGTATAACTATAATATATAATGGCCTTCTGTATAATGTATCATGGCCCCTCTGTATAATATAAAACGGTACCCATTCTTTAAATATACTGGCCACCTCCATAGTGCCCCCAGTATGGCCCCCAGTACTTACATAAAAAAAATAAAAAGTACTCACCTCTCTTCATCACCTCTTGCAGTCTTTGCTTGGGCGTCCCGGCGCAGGCAGTCAGGAACACATCACCGTGGCCTCCTGCGCCGCGTCATCGCGTCATCTCGCGAGACCCGGCGCAGGAGGTCACGGTCATATAATCACGATCTCCTGGACTCCTGCGCCGCTCTACTGCGTTTTAAAGCTTCATGCCAGGCGGAACGGAGGGGATGGGAGCCATAGGCTTCCATCACCCTCATTTTACTGCCTTCTGCCTGGCGCCCCCTACAATTTGGCGCCCGGGGCAACGGCCCCCCTGGCCCCCCCCACGCTACGCCCCGATACATACACGGTTATGTCAGGTCAAGACTTGTATGCAATACATAATACCCCACATCCATAACCCTGCAGTACAAAGCGCAAGTGCATACTACAGCGCAAAGCAGCACTGCATAAGGAATTCATTATTACATCGTCTCACACGGTGACACAAAATGGCGTTCCAGGCGGAGCCACAGGACTACAATTCCCGGCGTGCAGTGCAATCCGCCTTCGGAGGGAGTGACGAGCAGGACGCTGGTTTCCGGTCTCTTCCACGTGTGCTCATGTGCTGCTAGCATGGCGGGACGTTTAGAGGCAGGGCTCTTGCAATCCTCCGCACTTTGCTGCAGACTTTCTATGTGGCGCCTCACAGGTAATTCTGCCTTCATAGCTGTATATGGGGCTGTGCACATCTTGCTTCAGTAACACCCAGCGTGCCTGTTGTTGGGTGTTTCCGCCATGTGTGCCAGAGAGATTCTCCCCAGACAGCCTGAGCTGGCGCCATGGTGGCTGCTTAGGTTCGCAGTGGGAGGAACATGTCCTTCAGGTATGTACAGGTGTGTAACTGTGCTTTCTGTTACAGGATGCCTTGCCTCTGATGCATCTCCCCGGAATCCTAGGTAATGTATATTGTATATATTCTATGGATGTGCCTATTAAGATCCCCAGCACGCTTTGCTTCAGTGTCACCAACGTGCTCCATTTTGTTGGTGTTCCTGCAGTGTGTGCCAGAGTGACTCTCCCCAGACAGCCGGCGCTGGTCTTATGGTGGCTGCGCTGGTTCGCAGAGGGTGAAACATTTAGATCATGTCAGTTATAGGTGTTGTGCTGTGGCCACTTTAGTCAGCTGATTGGAAGGGGGCCCTGCCATTCAGATCAGACACCTGGGTTCTGATCCACCAGGTATGTGTGGCAGCAGCAGTTTTCCCCCCAATTAAAGGCAGTATTAGAGCTCACGCACACTCCTGTCTGCAAAACACGGATCCGCAAAAAATACGGATGACGTCCGTGTGCACTCTGTATTTTGCAGAACGGAACAGCTGGCCCGTAATAGAACAGTGCGTACAATAATAGGATATGTTCTATTTTTTTTTGCGGACCGGACCTACTGAAACAGAATGCACATGGCGTAACTGCCATTTTATTTTTTGTGTGGCTCCATTGAAATGGTTCCGCTTACAGTCTGTAAAAAAATTTAAATATGTTCGTGTGCACGAGCCCTTATACTGCCAGATGATCGCTAAGAGCGATTATCAGGCAGGACATCTTCCAGTCTAATGTTATAGAAAATGGGTATCATTCAATCAAGATGGCTGCCATATCCTGGGACAGCGCCCTGCTGCATGGCATTTTAGAACAAAGAAACTATGGCTTATGCCCATACATGGATGTGTTTAGGTTTCCTCCATTGTATGAGAGTTTGCATATATACGCCCTTGTATTATTGTCCAATTGGAGGAGTCCATGTATGACCCTCCCCTCAACTAAGGGTATAGAATGCTTTGGCTTTGACCTGATAGTGTCAGTGTAGTACTTCCGTGCACGTATTACCTAATTCGGAGCAGGTGAACATCAATATCACGAATATATCCTTCTGACCAATCATTGGTCAGGTGGCCAATTACACACACAGATCTTTTGTCGTACACACCAACTACTGGCCTGATTGGACAGATATTGGTCAATCTGTGTATTACAGACCTAAGAAAAAACTTCTATTCAAGATATTGCAGCTGTTCTGGTGCCCCCTCATGTAGTACCCTCACCCATCAGCTGTTGGAGAAGGCACCAGCGCTCGCAGTAGCGCTGCTTCCTTCTTGCAGCTCTGTACATTGTATAGCGGCTGTGCATGGTATTGCAGCTCAGCCCCATTGTCTTCATTGGGATTGAGCTGCGCCTAGGCCACGTGATATCACATGGCCAAGGCTACTGTGTGCGCTGGTGCCTTCTCAGACAGCTGAACAATGGGGATCTCAGGTGTCAGACCCCCACCAATCAGATGCTGATGACCTACCTACCACAGGACAAGTAATCAGAATAAGGGCTCGTGCAGGAGGGCTGTCTGCATCCGTTGCTCCATTCCCCCAAAATTAAAAATAGAACATGTCCTATTCTTTGTTTTGCGGACAAGAACAGGCTTTTCTATTGTGTGCAGAACGCACACGGGCGGCATCCATACTGTGAGGATCTGCGATTTGAAGACCTCAAAACATGACACTGTCGTGTGCATGAGCCTTAAAGGGAACCTGTCACCTCAAAAAATGTTATCGCCATCTGCGCTATCTTGCCGGTCAGCTTTAAGTCAAGGGGGCAGCGGCTTCCTTGCTTCAAGTCAAGGTAAGCATGCCCCCTAACTGTCCCCTCTCTTATTTGAGTGACTGCCTGAAGTGCGACACATATGCTCAGTGCGCCGCTAAAAGCCGGCTAACAGCGGTAGCTGCAGACGGGATCGTGCCTTACCAAGGAGCGCACCTCGCAAGCGTGAGACTTCTGGCTGTCAAACAAAAAAAGAGGGGACGGTTAGGGGTGTGCTTACCTTGACTTGAAGCTGACCGGCAGTATAGTGCTGATGGCGCTTCACATATAGTTTTTTTTTTTAAGCTATTGAGCATCAGACTACCAGAACAAACATATGATTATTAACAGACTAGGGTCTACTATAAGGTAATGCTGGCAGATTTATATGCGTTTTTGAGGTGACGGGTTCACTTTAAAAGTCTTGGGGGGGGAAAAAAACCTTTCAATCTTTTTCCTGTCTGGGGTGTATGAATATTTGCACATGTCTTAGTCGGAACAATTTTCACAGCTTTGGTGTGTACAAATAAGCCTAAATTACAAAATAAAATAAAAAATCATACGAAACAACCCCCCTTCTAGTCGCCATATCCATATATTTTCTAAAAGTAGAAATCTGGCACATTGTCAGTAATGCCACTCTGAACCTTATACACACATACACCTTTATGCAAATCTGCTTCAAAATGTAATTTTTAAAAAAAGTTGATATTGCTAAGTAAGTGTGACCTCCTCATAAATTAGGCAAATCCTCCTGCAGCACAGGTGATATCAAGATCACTGCAAAAAGCTCTAGCCTTGATAAATCTCCGCCATAAATGTCTACACGAGACCCACTGTAGTCTGTAGCAGACTTTGATTCAGTCACACTCATGTTCATTTCTGAATATTTTTCTGTGAGTCTCTTTAGACCCATTAGTAGTTGTTTGGTGTCCCAATAAGGGTACCTTGACTTATGTCTTTTTGTTTTTTTCAGGTGTTTGACTCCACCAAACAAGATTCGGGGTGAAGGTTGTATCAGATGCAGTATGAAGGTCTAAATTAGTTGGGCCAGGGAGAACAAGACTGTGCAGTGAGTCAATGAGGTGCTAGAGATTAGTAAATGAGTCCAGTATGGTCTGTAGTTCAGCTCAGAATTTGGGACAAGTTACAAAGTTGGTTACCAGTGATTTTAGGCCCAGAGCCAACTTAACCCATTTGCTGCCAGCGTGTCTCCACTGTTTCATAATGCCGATCACGGTCATTAAAGCCTTTTAGATGCTGTAATCAAGTGAGATCACGGCATCTAAAGGGTTAAAAAAAAACGGAAGTGCGTACCGGCATCCTCTGCGGCCAATGAGGATGCCAGTAATTGGTTTCAATATGTTGGGTCTCTCTGAAGAGACCCAGGATCAGTGATGGTCAGTTCGCAGGGGCTGCCATCTTGGCTCACCTGTCCAGCGACGCACAGGGGAGCCGGTCTGAAATCAAATGTGGTCACCGGGTGCAGGCAGTTCCGAGAACAGCCGACGGGGGCCTTCATCAGACTGTTCTCGGAACTGCCTGCTCCCGGTGACCGCATTTGATTTCAGACTGGCTCCCGACACAGGTAAGGGCTTACCTGTGCATTGCCGGGCGGGTGAGTCAAGATGGCAGCCCGCATGTGGTCGCTGGCGAACACTGCGAACTGACCATCACCGCCCAGGATATTGAAGCTGCAATTCTTATTTTGGCCAGCAGGTGGCAGGCCAACATTAGAAATGAACAATTCTTCTCAAATCATGTGTTTAACCCCTTAAGGACCGGGCTCATTTTCACCTTAAGGACCAGGCCATTTTTTGCAAATCTGACCAGTGTCACTTTAAGTGCTGATAACTTTAAAACGCTTTGACTTATCCAGGCCATTCTGAGATTGTTTTTTCGTCACATATTGTACTTCATGACACTGGTAAAATAAAGTCAAAAAAATTAATTTTTTTGCATAATAAAATACCTAATTTACCAAAAATTTTGAAAAATTAGCAAATTTCAAAGTTTCAGTTTCTCTACTTCTGTAATACATAGTAATACCCCCAAAAATTGTGATGACTTAACATTCCCCATATGTCTACTTCATGTTTGAATTATTTTGGGAATGATATTTTATTTTTTGGGGATGTTACAAGGCTTAGAAGTTTAGAAGCAAATCTTGACATTTTTCAGAAATTTACAAAAACCCAATTTTTAGGGACCACTACAGCTCTGAAGTCACTTTGCGAGGCTTACATAATAGAAACCGCCCAAAAATGACCCCATTCTATAAACTACACCCCTCAAGGTATTCAAAACTGATTTTACAAACTCCGTTAACCCTTTAGGTGTTGCACAAGAGTTATTGGCAAATTGGGATGAAATTTGAGAATTTCATTTTTTTGCCTAATTTTCCATTTTAACCCATTTTTTCCACTAACAAAGCAAGGGTTAACAGCCAAACAAGACTGTATCTTTATTGCCCTGACTCTGCTGTTTACAGAAACACCCAATATGTGTCCATAAACTACTGTACGGCCACACAGCGGGGCGTAGAGTGAAAGGTGCGCCGTATGGTTTTTGGAAGCCAGATTTTGCTGGACAGTTTTTTTGACACCATGTCCCATTTGAAGCCCCCTGATGCACCCCTGGAGTAGAAACTCCATAAAGTGACCCCATCTAAGAAACTATACCCCTCAAGGTATTCAAAACTGATTTTACAAACTTCGTTAACCCTTTAGGTGTTGCACAAGAGTTATTGGCAAATTGGGATGAAATTTGAGAATTTCATTTTTTTGCCTAATTTTCCATTTTAACCCATTTTTTCCACTAACAAAGCAAGGGTTAACAGCCAAACAAGACTGTATCTTTATTGCCCTGACTCTGCTGTTTACAGAAACACCCCAAATGTGGCCGTAAACTACTGTACGGCCACACAGCGGGGCGTAGAGTGAAAGGTGCGCCGTATGGTTTTTGGAAGCCAGATTTTGCTGGACAGTTTTTTTGACACCATGTCCCATTTGAAGCCCCCCTGATGCACCCCTAGAGTAGAAACTCAAAAAAAGTGACCCCATCTAAGAAACTACACCCCCTCAAGGTATTCAAAACTGATTTTACAAACTTTGTCAACCCTTTAGGTGTTGCACAAGATTTAATGGAAAATAGAGATACAATTTCAAAATTTCACTTTTTTGGCAGATTTTCCATTTTAATATTTTTTTTCCAGTTACAAAGCAAGGGTTAACAGCCAAACAAAACTCATTATTTATGGCCCTGATTCTGTAGTTTACAGAAACACCCCATATGTGGTCGTAAACTGCTGTACGGGCACACGGCAGGGCGCAGAAGGAAAGGAATGCCATACGGTTTTTGGAAGGCAGATTTTGCTGGACAGTTTTTTTGACACCATGTCCCATTTGAAGCCCCCCTGATGCACCCCTAGAGTAGAAACTCCAAAAAAGTGACCCCATTTTAGAAAGTACGGAATAGGGTGGCAGTATTGTTGGTACTAGTTTAGGGTACATATGATTTTTGGTTGCTCTATATTACACTTTTTGTGCGGCAAGGTAACAAGAAATAGCTTTTTTGGCACGTTTTTTTTTTTTGTTATTTACAACATTCATCTGACAGGTTAGATCATGTGGTAATTTTATAGAGCAGGTTGTCACGGACGCGGCGATACCTAATATGTATACAATTTTTTTTATTTATGTAAGTTTTATACAATAACTTCATTTTTAAAACCAAAAAATTGTTTAGTGTCTCCATAGTCTAAGAGCCATAGTTTTTACAGTTTTTGGGCGATTATCTTGAGTAGGGTCTAATTTTTTGCGGGATGAGATGACTGTTTGATTGGCACTATTTTGGGGTGCATATGACTTTTTGATCGCTTGCTATTACACTTTTTGTGACGTAAGATGGCAAAAAATTGCTTTTTTTACACTTTTTTTTTTCTTTTCTTTTACGGTGCTCACCTGAGGGGTTAGGTCATGTGATAATTTTATAGAGCCGGTCGATACGGACGCGGCGATACCTAATATGTATACTTTATTTTTATTTATAAAAGTTTTACACAATTATTTTATTTTTGAAACAAAAAAAATCATGTTTTAGTGTTTCCATAGTCTAAGAGCCATAGTTTTTTCAGTTTTTGGGCGATTATCTTGAGTAGGGTCTCATTTTTTGCGGGATGAGATGACTGTTTTATTGGTACTATTTTGGCGTACATGCGACTTTTTTGATCACTTTTATTACCTTTTTTGGGAAGTAAGGTGGGCAAAATTTCAATTTTCTCATAGTTTTTATTTTTTTATTTTTATGGCGTTCACCGTGCGGGGAAAGTAACATGACCGTTTTATAGCTCAGGTCGTTACGGACGCGGCGATACCTAATGTGTAGTGTATTTTTTTTATTTTTATTCAGTGATAAATGTTTTTTTATTTTATCTTAACTTTTTTCACTTTTTTTAAAAAAAATTGGACCCAGACCCACTTGGTTCTTGAAGATCCAGTGGGTCTGATGTCTGTAAAATACAGTACAGAACCTATATAGTTTTCTGCACTGTATTTTACTTACACTGAACAGATCTATGCTTTCAGCACAGATCTGTTCAGCACCATGGACAGCAGGACGCCTGAGCAGGCGTCCTGTTGCCATGGGAACCTTCCCCGTCTGTCACAACTTCGCAGACGGGGAAGGGTGAGGACGGGGCTTCGGGGGGCTCTCTGGGGGCTCTCTCCCTCTCCCATCGGGGGGCTGCAAAGGCACAGCAGCCCCCCGATCGGAGAGGGAGGGAGCTCCTTGCGCTGTTAACCTTTTCCATACAGCGGTCCGTACGGACCGCTGCATGGAAAGGGTTAAACGGCTGACATCGCATCACCGATGTCAGCCGTTTATACCAGGGTGCCAGTAATGTGCTGGCACCCTGGTATAACCCACTAGACGCCAACGATTATGCAATGGGAGGCGGGCGGGGGATCGCGATCCCGCCTGCCGCACCGCCCGCCTCCCGCAACGCCCCCACTGCCTGCGACACCCCCCCTGCACCACCCGCCGCCATCAAATCATGCAGGGGTGCAGGGGGGGGGGCGCAATATTGATTTTAGGCACTCTGAAGTTTCTGATCCCCGCGGTCAGGGACCGCGGGGATCAGAAACTGCAAAAAGCGCAGCAAACCGCAGGTCTGAATTGACCTGCGGTTTGCTGCGATCGCCGACACGGGGGGGTCAAATGACCCCCCCCCCCCCTGCATTGTTACGGGATGCCGGCTGAATGATTTCAGCCGGCGTCCCGTTCCGATTAACCCCCGCGGTGCCGGAATGCAGATTTTAAGTCAGGACGTACCGGTACGTCCTCGGTCCTTAAGGACTCGGGAAATAGGGCGTACCGGTACGTCCTCGGTCCTTAAGGGGTTAAAAGACCCATGAGGGTTCAGAATAAAAAAAGTTTTGTAGGCTCAAAATACGAGCTGCAAAATCATAAAAAAATAAGTTTAAATTGCCCCTCTTTCTGTAGAATAAATGCATAAATAACAAAAGATATAAATATCATGGGCATCACCACGTCTAAAAACGCCCATACTATTAAAATATAAAATATTTTTATAATGTGGCTTAATGGGAAAAAAGGGTCAAAATGGCTAATATGCCATTTTTTTTTCATTGCTTCTTACCAAAAAAATAATAATAAAATGTGATCAAAAAGTTACACACTCCAAAATATCAATAAAAACTACAGATTGTCCTGCAAAAAATGAGCCCCCACACAGCTCAGTAGCCATAACTATATAAAAAGTTATTGGGGTCAGAATATGGTGATGTAAAATAAAAATTAAGTTAAAAAATATTTTTACATAGACAATATTTTTTATTTAGACATAAAAAAACTATACATATGTGGTATCGTAATTGTTCTGACCCAGCGAATGAAGGCCACAGATCAGTTTTGCCGCAAACAGAACGCCGTGTGAACAAAACCTTTAAGACGGTGGAGGAATTGCTGTTTTTTTCCCCTATTTCGATTGTTTTTCCTGCTTCCCACTTTAGTGTATGTCATATTAAATGGTGGCATTAGAAAGTACAACGTGTACTGCAAACAATAAGTCCTAGTGGAGAAATAATGAAAATACCTCCAGTATCATAAGGGTTAAAGGGGTATTCCATGGTTTTATGGTTTATTTAATAGATTATTTTCTAATATGCATGTAATTATAATTCTGTTTGTATACTTTTCTTAGATCGGGCAGTTGACTCCATATATGCACAGTATTGTATAGTCCGTGGATCAGTCCAGTGTAATGCATCCATGGCCTAACTGAAACATGGCATCAGTCATGTGACGACCCCCCCCTACACATCATGTGACCAGTAAGCAACAGTGTTCCATGGCATACATGTGCTTGTTCAACACACTGGACACATCCATGTCATAACTAACTAGGAGTAGCGGTGGAATAATGATTTTAGTGTGGTTATTGCAATGACTGCCGGTCTCTAGGGGATGTCATGTTAAAGTGTGAAAACCCCAAACTTTAGAGAGGCTAATGCACAGATAAAGGTCTGCTAGCAGTACTTTAAATACATGTATATTAGACAATTGTAGGAAGTCCTATTCTCTGCACAAATAAATGTAATAATTAGGGTCCATTCACAAGTCTGTGTTTTGCGGACACTTTAAATAGAAATGGCTTTTCTTGTCTGTGTCTGCAGACAAGAATAGCACATATTCATTTTTTTTTTTTTTTTTTTTGCGGAACTGAAGTGCGGATGCGGGCGGCACATAGTATGCTGTCCACATCTTTTCCGGCCCCATTGAAAATGAATGGGTCCGCACAATCCGGAACAGATCCGGACCAAACTTGCGGACGTGTGAATGGACCCTAAAAGGGGTTTTCTGAGATTTTGATACTGATGACCTATCCCCGTTCACTTCAGTGGGGCTGATCTCCGATACAGTGTATAGGGCTGTGCTTGGTAAGCTGTGAGCTGCTTTCAGGAGCGCCGGTGCCTTCTCAAACAGCTGATGGTGGCTGATGTTATTTATGCCAATAAATGAACGCTGTAAAATTTATAATGTAAAACCTCAATGGGAGTATAGCGGTTTTTTTCTCAACTCCCACCCAGAAAAAGTTATCAGAAAGTTATGTGCATCCCAAGAGGACACCATGAAAAACATCAACTTGTCCCGTAAAAAAACATGGCCTCATAGAGCTACTTAAGCAAAAAAATTTTTTTTTAAAGTTACAGCAAGGAGGAAAAGGAAGAAAAATGTTTGGTCAGTAAGGGGTTAATCTCAAAAAGGACATAATAGTTAGCCAAGTCTGCATGGTTATAGTACATGGTATTTTGGTACACATGACAAAAACTTGCTATACACAGAATCTTAATGGATTCCCACACTTGTTGGAGTGGACGAATGAGCTGCCAATTTTTTTTTTATTTGAATGTGGCAATAAAACTCTTAAACTATTGGTGTTTCTTGTGTATTCTTTTGCATGTCTGAGTTTAAAGGGAATCTGTCAGCTTATTCATTGTAATCTAGCCATGGGAACTGTATAGTAGCACATTGCACCGTATTCCCAACTGTACCTTTGTTATAGCGCGGTTTCCAATGTTCAGAAAAATTACTTTGATAGAGATGCAAGTTGGGCTGCAATGTGCCCAGCGGGGTGTGAATCTTGGCTGTGGGAACCCAGGCCTGCCTCTTGTCGGTGCCCAAGTCCTCTCACCAAGTTCACAGCACTGCCCCTTACCCCTTATATATAGTCCCTCTATACCACAAAAGCAAGACTGCATGTAATATATAAGCTCATCTTTGTTTAGACATAGTTAAAAATTAAACTGATCTATCCTCTGGATAGATAATCAGTTTAAACAAAGTGCAGAACCCCTTTAAATTACAATAAAAAAAAAATACGTAAGCAGCCTATGGAACATATCAGCTAGACCTCATAAGTCAGAGTCCGATAAAGTGCAATATTAATGTTTCTGGTGCCAATCAGCATCTAACCTTGTAGCCTAGGGACTAGCCATAAAAAGCACCATAAGAACCAGAATCGCATAAATACATGATCCAATATTGTCATAAGATATACATACATTACAGGTACTGTTCTGACCCTTGGGAGTTTACGGAACCCCGAGTTTCATCCAGCTTCTTCCCCCAGATGACTGCGCCCTGATGTATGTTTCGCCCAGGTTCTTCCCCTAGATGACTGTACCCAGATGTACGCTTCACCCAGCTTTTTCCCCCCAGGAAGAAGCTGGAGGAAATGTACATTGGGGAGCCGTCATCTCCCAAGGGTCAGAGCAGTACCTGCAATGTATGTAGTCCGGTCCATAAATATTGAGACATCAACACAATTCTAACATTTTTGTCTCTATACACCACAACAATGGATTTGAAATGAAACTAACAAGATGTGCTTTAACTGCACAACTGTCAGCTTTAATTTGAGCGTATTTACATCCAAATCAGGTGAAGGGTGTAGGAATTACAACAGTTTGCATATGTGCTTCCCATTTGTTAAAGAACCAAAAGTAATGGGACAATTGGCTTCTCAGCTGTTCCATGGCAAGGTGTGTTATTCCCTCTTTATCCCAATTACAATGAGCAGATAAAAGGTCCAGACTTAATTTCAAGTGTGCTATTTGCATTTGTTGCTGTCGACTCTCAAGATGAGATCCAAAGAGCTGTCACGATCAGTGAAGCAAGCCACCATTAGGCTGAAAAAAACAAAACAAACCCATCAGAAAGATAGCAAAATCAATAAGCGTGGCCAAAACTGTTTGGAACATTATTAAAAAGGAAGAACACACCGGTGAGCTCAAACACCAGAAGACCATGGAAAACAACTGTGGTGGATGACCAAAGAATTCTTTCCCTGGTGAAGAAAACACCCTTCACAACAGTTAGCCAGATCGAGAACATTCTCCAGGAGGTAGGTCTGTGTGTGTCAAAGTCAACAATCAAGAGGAGACTTCACCAGAGTGAATACAGAGGGTTCACCACAAGATGGTAAACCATTGGTAAGCCTCAAAAACAGGAAGGCCAGATAAGAGTTTGCCAAACAACATCTAAAAAAAAAGCCTTCTCAGTTCTGGAACCACATCCTATGGACAGATGAGACCAAGATCAACTTGTACCAGAGTAATGAGAAGAGTATGGGGAAGGTAAGGAACTGCTCATGATCCTAAGCATACCAACTCATCAGTGAAGCATGGTAGTGTCATGGCGTGGGCACATATGGCTGCCAATAGAACTGGTTCTCTTGTATTTATTGATGATGTGACTGCTGACAAAAGCAGCAGGATGAATTCTGAAGTGTTTCGGGCAATATTATCTGCTCATATTCAGCCAAATGCTTCAGAACTCATTGGATGGCGCTTCACAGTGCAGATGGACAATGACCCAAAGCATACTGCAAAAGCAACCAAAGAGTTTAAGGCAGGCATGTCCAAAGTGCGACCCTCCAGCTGTTGCAAAACTACAACTCCCAGCATGCACTAATAGCTGTAAGCTATCCAGGAATGCTGGGAGTTGTAGTTTTGCAACAGCTGGAGGGCCGCACTTTGGACATGCCTGGTTTAAGGGAAAGAAGTGGAATGTTATGCAATGTCCAAGTCAATCACCTGACCTGAATCCGATTGAGCATGCATTTCAGTTGCTGAAGGGAAAATGCCCCAAGAACAAGCAGGAACTGAAGACAGTTGCAGTAGAGGCCTGGCAGAGCATCACCAGGGATGAAACCCAGCGTCTGGTGATGTCTATGCGTTCCAGACTTCAGGCTGTAATTGACTAAAGGATTTTCAACCAAGTATTAAAAAGTGAAAGTTTGATTTATGGTTATTTTTCTGTCACATTACTTTTGGTCTCTTAACAATTAGGAGGCACATAAGCAAACTTGTAATTCCTACACCGTTCACCTGATTTGGATGTAAATAACCTCAAAGCTGACAGTCTTCAGTTAAAGCACATCTTTTTCATTTCTATTGTGATGGTGTATAGAGCCAAAAATGTTAGAATTGTGTCGCTGTCCCAATATTTATGGGCCTAACTGTAGAACACCGATGATGTACAGTGGTACAGATGAGCCACAGGTAGGAATTGCTCTAGTTACCATGTATACAGACCTAGTGACAAGAAGTTCCAACCAAGTACCCCAAAAGAAGCAGTTTAAGGCCTCTTGCGCGCAGCCGTTGTGGTTCCGTTCTGTGCATTGGGGACCTCAATGCACGGGCGGCGGCTGGGACGGATCCAGACCCTTTCAACTTGAATGGGTCCGTGCTCCGTCCGTTCCGCTAAAAGATAGAACAAGTTCTATTTTATTTGCGGAACGGAAGTACTCCGTAGTGCTTTCCGTGGGGTTCTGTTCGCAGAACCCCGCAGCGGCTCCCCGGATTTGCGGCAATAACGGCCACGGGAGCACAGCACAATGTTAACAAAAATAACTGCTCTTGTCCCTGTGTTCTGAGCCCCAACAGCAGTTCCTTCAGATTTGATGGAAAGCAGCAGCACTAATCCTCCTGTCAAAATGACGCACCACGTTGGAACTACTGGTGGATGGCTATAATTTTTTTTTATTAATTCAGCATTACATACCTTTCACATCCAGTGATGTCTCCTCTGATTGTAGATACTCTTTCCTTTTCATTCGCCCAAGCCTGGCTTGAATTTTCCAACCATATGATTTAAATGGGACGGATCGCTCCTATACAAGTGTAGGAACGATCCGTCCCATTAAAATGAATAGGACGGTTAGGTGTAATTACACCTGCTCACTGCTGCAGATGCAGCGGCGAGAAGGTAAACAGTGAAGAGGAGGCGGCGCTGGCACGGCGCACCCCTTCTCTTCAAACAGCTCATCGGCGGGGATGTCGGACCCCAGCCGATCTGATATTGATGACCTATCCTGAGGATAGGTCATCAATAAATACAACTTGGACAACCCCTTTAAGTAATTATTGCCACATAGTGCCCTCAGAAATTGTGCCCAGCAGATAGCACGGTCATTACTGGGGGACACTGGAAATAATGATCCCTAAGAGTACTCCTATTAGTAATACCCTCCATTGTGCCCAGTAGTAATGTTGTTCCCCATAATACTCTCCTATAGTGCTACCAGTAGTACTAATGCCCCTCTATGGTACCCCCAGGCCAGTAGTAATAATAAGCCCACCGAAGAGGCAAAGGATAACCAAATACCATTCTACTGTTCCGTGCTGCTGTCTGCAATGCGATGCATGATACAAACCCCTTTCCGGCCTTCACCCTGGTCCAGAAAGTCATTGTGCCACCTGATTGGCGGGGGTCCCGGCTGTCGGACCCCCGCCAATCAGATGCGGATGATCTATCCAGAGGAGATAGATCCAGCCAGAGGATAGATTATCGGTAAGAAAAAGCTACAGAACCCCTTTTAACTGGCAGTGGTATCTGTATGGCATTAAGTTAATTAAGATAGTGGGACTGGGCAACCGTCTGATGTGTATAAAGGATGAAGCGGTTGGATTCCAACATGCTGATCCTTCTTGTTTCCAAGGGAGATAATTCAATAAAAATTAACATTTTTTGATGTGAGAGCAACCAGGATGAACTACTGTACCCGAAACCTAAAAAAATAGACAGTGGTCTCATAGGTACCTTTGACGGTGCATCTGAAGAGGTTAAACAGGTGCTGAGAAAACACTGGGATGTTCTCCTGCTCGATCCTGATATTAAAAAGGTAGTATCTGAGACAGCACAGGTCACTTATCGTAGGGGCCTTAGCCTCAAAGATCGCCTAGTCCACAGTCACTTCAGTGAGATTCAAGATACTAAGGATACATGGCTCCTGTGGGATGTTTTCACTGCAGTGGCTGTGTGGCGTGTCCACATATCATCCAGGGACGCTCATTTAGTGGCAATGTCACTGGCAGAACATATAAAATTAGACACTTTGAACTGCCGCACTAAGGGAGTGGTATACAAGATAAACTGCGAATGTGGCCTGGAGTATGTGGGCAAGACCACTCGTGAGCTGCGGCGACGAGTGGGTGAACATCTGGGTGGTATAAGAAATGACAGATACATCCTTGGCAAAACATATCAATGGGGTACACTATAGTGACCTATCTGGCCAGAGGTTCATGAGGATTGAGGTGGTCCCACGACCAAGACGGGGGGGAAGGGGGAGACTGGGATAGGAGGGTCTTACAGAGAGAGACGTGGTGGATCTTTCAGTTGAAAACGGTGGCTCCCATGGGATTAAATGAACAGCTGTCATTTAGCTGCTACATTGGTCCCTGAATGTTCTAAACTGCCACCAACCCTCGGATCCTGGTCCCTCCCTCCTCTTTTGAACCCATTGTTTGTATTTACAACAGAGTTTTATGTGTTGTCTGGGTCCTAAGGGAGGAGAGCTGCTGGATCCGGGATAATGTATAATTAATTGTAACTATGTCAGAAACCATAAGGACCTACCTTAAAAACTCTTATGTGTAATCCTGGGGTTTGTGGACCATACAAACCCTTGGGATAATGATTTTATTGAAGCATTGTATGTAGAGGATCAGGCCTGCCCGCTGGTCCAACTAATACACTGTGAGGAACCCGCTTGCTGATGATGTTAACCTAGAGCGGCTCCGGGCAGCGCACAGGTTTTTGCAGGTTAAAGGGAACCTGTCACCAGGATTTTGTGTATAAGGCTGAGGACATGGGCTGCTAGATGGCCGCTAGCACATCCGCAATACCCAGTCCCCATAGCTCTGTGCTTTTATTGTGTAAAAAAAAAACGATTTGATACATATGCAAATTAACCTGAGATGAGTCCTGTCCCTGACTCCTCTCACATACAGGACTCATCTCAGGTTAATTTGCATATGTATCAAATCAGTTTTTTGACACAATAAAAGCACACAGAGCTATGGGGACTGGGTATTGTGGATGTGCTAGCGGCCATCTAGCAGCCCATGTCCTCAGCTCTATGCACAAAATCCAGGTGACAGGTTCCCTTTAAATACTGACCGGTCACATGGTGGGGTCTCCGCCCCTTGGAGACATCTGCTTGTTAGAACGGTTGCCCTGCAGTGTTGATATGCTCTTACGCTGTGCGCTTCCTGTAGTCGCTTGGTCATGTGACCAGGAGCTGCCGGATGACGCAAAGCAGCGCGAATAGGAGGAGTAGTGCGGTTTTCTCGTGCATGGCATTGGGGGACACAGCGCCATGGGTATATGTCCAACTACCACTAGGAGGTGACACTAGACATAAAAAAGTGTTGGCTCCTCCCCGTTGGGCTATACCCTCTCCACAGGCACTAGACAGATCAGTCTTGTTCTAGTGTCCGTAGGAGGCAGACCTGACCTGCTTTTTGTGCAGGTCATCCTGCTATTCTTTTTTCTTTTTCTCTTCTCTGCAGGTTGCGGCCTGCGGCAGGGGTGGCTCCATCGTGTTCCACTTTAGTTGCCCCCCCCCCCCCTGCGGGCGCGTACTCAGGTACCTGGCAACCACCCAGTCCCCAAATCTGCTTCCGCAGTGGAGTTCCGGCAGTCCCACGGTTCCCGTGTTGAGTCCACCGAGGGGGTGGTCATTGCTGCACCTGAAGACGTCTGAGGGTGAGTATGTTCCTTTAGATTAGGGTCTCCCATCCTCCTCCCCGGGCCTGGGCATGTTCCCCCCTCTCCTCTTCCCGGATACCTGCATCTGTTAGCTGTATCCTGGCCCCAGAAGCCCCCTGGCTTTCCGTTTTTTCTCCTCTGGGGGTCGCTTCTCTAGTTTTCTTCCCCACCTAGCCCCCGTTCGTTGCGGCAGCTCCGGAGCACTTCCGCAATCGCGGCCGTTCTTCCCCGGCCACGCTCCACTAATCGAGGCCCCGACTCCCCGCCCACTTCCTGGCTTCCCGGGCTTGCTCCGTCTCCTCCCCTGGGAGGGGCCTCTCCCGTCTGCCCATTCCAGCTCCAGCTTCTCAGAGGGGCGGTTCTTCCTCCGGCTGTCGGCTCCTTCTCTCTAGATCGTTTGCCATCTTCTGCTCTCCTGCATGGGTGCGCTGCACAGCTTCTGGGGTCTGGTAGGCAGCCTCTGGTTAATTTGCTCTGCAGGCCAATTCCCCCCCCCCCTTCAATTGCCGCATTTCCTGCAGCCCTGCTGTTCTATAGCTGCTGCAGCACCTCTTGGGAACGGGGCATTCGGGGACAGATAGGACAGCCCTGCTGCTCTATGAGGGCCTCCTCTCCCTATCGGATCGCCACGTATTTCACGTGCGTCCGTTGTCTACGGAGGTTTCCATGTGGTCGGCTTGTCCTCCTCTCCCACCCTTTTCTGTAGGTCCCCCCTGAATGGGGTCTACCCCCCCCCCCCCCCCGAGGGTCCTCCCTGCAGATGGGCCACGCTCCGCTCAGATACAGGGTCACACAAGGAGTAGTCCACGGACCTTCCTCTGGTGGTCTCAACTAGCCTCGGCATCCTCGGGTCGCCTCAGACAGGCCTGAGGCTGGTGACGAAGCCTTCTCTGTCAGTTGCCTCTGGGAACACCTCTGTACCGATTCCCTCGGAACAGAGCATCAGGCGGTCTTCCACCACGCAGAATCCCTCTGTGAGGTCAAGACAAAGGTGCACGGTGGAACCTACCCTACCCAGGTTTGGTGCCCCTCTAGTGGACTTTCGGATGGCGCTCTCCTGTCTGCACAGGTAATTACCGCACAGGTAAGGCAGCCATCACCGCGCTTAGCAACTGGGACACCGACTTGGTGTCTCTAGTACGTGCGCCCTCGTAGGCTGTACACGACAGACCTTCCTGGTTCCACAATCCAGGGGCTATGTTCTAGGCAAGCTGATAGTTCAGGCTAACGCCTCTTGTAGGGTTGGCAACCCTTCTCGGCCTCTAAAGGTTCTTTTGTAGTGCCTGTACCAGGGAATACGGGCCGGCTTCTATTGCCACTGCGATGTATATATCTATCTGTTTCCAGCCGTCTTGTTACTTCCATAGGTAGAGTTCCTACCCCTACTCCAGATGCGGTAGCCATTACTCCTGGCTGGCTCTATGGTGTTCCATGCGGCACTATTTCCCCCTACCGGGCGAGATATACAGGCCGCTTTCATTTGCCGTAACAATTGCACCTGTCTGTTTCCAGCCACCTTGCTCCCTTTATGGGTAGAGTACCTACACCATCTCCTGATGCTGTATCCAATATCCCTGGCGGGCTCTATTGTGTTCCGTGCGGCACTATTTCTCCCTTTCGGGCGAGATATAGAGGCCACTTTCAATTGCTGTAGCAATTGCCTCTGTTTGGTTCTAGTGGGCACCAGGCTGCCACCTTGCTCCTTTCATAGGTAGAGTGACTTCACTATCTCCAGAGGCTGTTGCCGTTGGTCCTAGCTGGCCTTATGGTGTACCTTGCGGCACCATTTCTCCCTTTACCGGTCGTGTTATTGAGGCCACCTTGTATTGCCGTGGCCACTGCACCAACCTTTTCGTAGTGTACACCAAACAGCCATCTTACTCCCGTCTTAGGTAGAGTTCCTGCACTGTCTCTGATGCTGCAGCCGTTACACCTGTCTGGCTCTATGGTGTGCTATGCGGCCCTGTTTCCCTCCTTTCAGGTGAAATAGAGGGCCTCCTTCAGTTGCCATTGCACTAACTTAATTGGGGTGTGCACCTGTCGTTCTTTGTGGTACCGTGCGGCCCTATTTTCCCCTTCCCGAGTGGAATATAGGTACCATTGCTAACGCGGCAGCCGTTGCACTTCTCTGGTCCTAGGGTGCACCATGCGGCTTCATTGCTCTAATCTTAAATCTAGTACCTCTACCATCTCCAGATGCTGTGCCCATTGCACCTGTCTGTTGTATCTTTACACTACACGGCCGTGTTTCTACTTTTTTTGGTTCCTCCATACATCTGCCACTCCGTTACTGTCGTGCTCTATGGTCTCCTTGTACTTCTCAAGGCACTGTCCACAACAGGCCATCCTGCTTCAGCATGTACTTGGTAACCATATTTGGCAGGGGTGGGCCAGCCCAACCCCCATATCCACCTTGTCTGTCTAGTGCTACTGCTGGTGTACCCAGTATATGGCTGATCTGTTCTGATCTGGTAGGTGGTCCACATACGACCACGCTCCCTACACCATGTGTGCTAGGGTTGCTGTGGCCATCCCTATAAAATACTGTTGTCTGCTGCACTCCGCGTTCCCCATATTATAAAGGAGTACCTGCGTTGTTTTCTATTACAGAGCGGACCAGTCCTGGTGGAGTACAGTGATCCCCACTGGCTCTTCTCCTTATTGGGGTACGTAGCTTGGTGAGCACCGGCCGCTGCAGCAGTTTTCGGCCATCACTGGATGTCCTCCGCCACACGGAATCCTTCTGGGGTCAGCGACATTATCCTCGCTGGTCGTCCTCCTGACGGGTCAGGGACAGAACCACTGAGTGCCACACACCTGCCTGGTGGGTGAATTTTCTGCTGATTGCTCTGGCATTGGACAGGGTTCCGTAGTTCCTTCTGGGTCCGGGTGTTCCCTTATATTCTCTGCTTAGTTGTACTATCTAACAGAGGGCAGTCCCCTTGGACCTTGCTATTGTCTGCGCCTGTCAGGTACCTTCTCCCCCGGGGAGTCTTCTGTATATCGGTCGCAGCTGGTTTCTACATTTCATGTAGTCACTCCTGTTTATTTTATAGCGACTTCGCCATTCCTTATGCATATGGGTGTCTGTTGCTTTAGTGGTACAACCCAAGCCGCTGTACTTGCCCTCCCCGGGACAATGTATGCAGATTGCTAGCCACTATTCTTAGAATAGCTAGTTGTCCATGGCCAATTCCTTCCCTATGGTGGTTCTTTTCATTTTTTCTTGGATACTCTGTTTTTTGTTGTCCTCTGGTGGTTCAGTTCCTGGTTCCTTGTGAGCCCGTAGCGGGTACTCCTTTCTGGATTCCTCGTCCCCGTTCATTTGACCACACAGATTCTGTATGATAATCGTTGTTTGGGAGGGGCCTGAGTTGATTGTTCCCCTTGTGGGTTCCAATAGCCTTGTGGACCTCTTGGGATTTGTGTCTATCTTCCCATCCTCCCACGTCAAGTACCTGGTGTTGAGTAGTTTAGTGCTACGGTTTGCATTTTCGCCTTATGGTCTCCTTCAGGAGGGTCTTCCTCCTGTTTGTAGAACCTTCCTCCTTAGATTGTTGGGAGTTCTCTCCTTCTCCTCCCATGTCTCTCAGTCCAGTGTGTCCCTGCTGAGGTTTTCTGGGCCTGCATCTCCCTGATACTTTATTTGGCCGGAGTTTCTCCGGTCTTGCACTTCTCAGCGATATTTTGTTTTCGGAGGCTCGTTCCTCGTCTCCTGATGTTGGGATGCAGGTCTTATATTATCTTTTCTTTTTTCCTGGCCTTTACTTACAACCCCCTCCCTTTCCAGGGGTTGGCGGTTTCCCTTAGCGCCTTCGGGGTTTTCTCCTTTCAATATGGCGCTTAACTTCATCACCTGCTTCGCGGTGGGGGGGAGTCCTGCTCACTTCTTTGTGAGCCTGGCTATGGCTTCTCTCACTCCAGTGTGTCCATGCTGAGTTTTCCTGGGCCTGCTTCTGGTCCCCTTTTTTCCCTGATACTTCGTTTGACCAGAGTTTCTCCGGTCTTGCGCTCATCAGCGATGTTTTTAGAGGCTTGTTCCTCGTCTCCTGGTTTGGGGATGCAGGTCTTATCTTTTCTCTTTTGCTAGGTTTCCCTTAGCGCCTTTGGAATTTTCTCCTTTCAATAGGGCGCTTAACTTTACCTGCTTTGTGGTGAGGGGAGACCTGCTCCCTTCACATGTGAGCCTTGCCATGGCTTCCCTCACTCGTTTGGCCTTCAGTGATTCCATGTTTCCTTGCTCCCGTGGCCTGTCAGGGGTTGGCCTCAGGGTGTTTGTGCTTCGCCTGAGACAATTAGAATGTTAGGTGCTCCAATACGCGGTGCTGTCCTACTTTCTCTCCAGCCTTCGGCTGAGCTGGGTGTTCCCCCTTGCCTTCTGATTGCATTTGGGTCGTTCTCCCAGACATTTGTTCTGGGGTGCTGGCAGTCTTCACTGTGGCTTCCTTGGGGTTTCATCCTTTGTTATGAGGCTTCTTGCCTATTCCATGCTTTTCTCCTGTTGGGTCACATGGTTCTTCCGCACCTGTATGCTCAACAGGTGGCATGGCTGTTCTTTTTCCCACCCTCGGGGACTGCTTTGGGACGTCCCATGGTGCTGTGTCCCCCAATGCCATGCACGAGAAAATTGGATTTTTTGTACTCATTGTAAAATTCTTTTCTCGTAGTAGGCATTGGGGGACACAGATCCCACCCTATGTTTTTTCTTCCGCTTCTCCGGGCTGGTCTCTTGGTCTTTCCCGGTACGGGAGTTGTTGGTTCCTTGCCTTTCTTCTCTCTCCTACTGCTTTTGGTACAGACTGATCTGTCTAGTGCCTGTGGAGAGGGTATAGCCCAACGGGGAGGAGCCAACACTTTATTATGTCTAGTGTCGCCTCCTAGTGGTAGTTGGACATATACCCATGGTGCTGTGTCCCCCAATGCCTACTACAAGAAAAGGGTTTTACGGTGAGTACAAAAAATCCGATTTTTTTAATGAGCCACGAACACATCTCCATTGCTGCTGCCACACGCAGGACGCCGAGGAGAGACACCCGCACCATCTATCTGTGTACAATGGGTATCAAACATTGAACAGATAATTAAATGCTGACTCTGTGCCTTTACACCACTGCTGTTTAGCGTTTTGTGCACACGCCATTGTACAGCTGAGGATATTCAATGGTGACATTTGACCAGGATAGCTGATTCAATGTATGGGAGTCAACATCTTAATGAGTATTGAATGGAATTAGACCTGGGCTGGTCATATTATATGAGCTTGGACTAGTATCACACTGGTGTTTATTGGATACACCTGTTTTGATTGGTGACCCGGATACTTGTGGTCACAAATGTTTTGGGCTGTTTGGACAATAGCAGCCTGAAATTTAACTGACCGTTGATTGGTGTATACATATAGATTGTATTGTGACTTGACATCTATTGGTCACAAACTTAGAATCTGAGACACTTGATCAGATTGGTGATAAGATGTCTTGTAGCCATTTATAACCTGGATTGACCATACTGTATCAACCTGGAGTACAAATGACCTGTGCCTATTGTATACACTGTATGTGAATAGTGTCCTGATATATAGTGGTCACAAACATAGTCCCCTGAGGAATTGGTAACCACCGAGGAAACGCGGCGGGGCATGTTGTGAATGTTTGTATTAAGGGATTTTTATGTCCCTAGAGTGTTGTGTGCATTTAGTGTTGTAGGCCACAAATAGCCAAATTGTGACACAGCATAACCAACCTCAGTTTTTTGTCAGTCTTCCAGCTCTCCTTAGCTGATAGAAGTTATTGAGATCCATAGGACCTTATTCTATCTGTCGGACAAAGCTGGGCAGTCCATGTTTAGGCAAGGTGACGACAGGGCTAGAGTTAGAGGCGCCTAGGGTCTGTGACCCAGCAGTGTGTCCCTCTATCTTAATACTATTTCCTCTTTCTCTATTAGTATTGCTATCCCTGTATTTTGGTCCCCTCCATTTTTTTGATAGTATTGCTATTACAGATACTTTTGCAGCCATCTGGTTGCATTCAATGCAATTTTTTAATCTTGAAAGGGCCTATTATTTTATTTGACATCAATAAATGTTAAGTTTTATTGAAGGGATTCTGTCATCAGAAATTACTCCTATAACCTAAACATATGGCGATGTCCCTAGTAATTCAGTGAATCCTAAAGTGACTTTATCAAATGATCCTGTGGCTCTATAATCATAAAAAAGACATTTATATCACCTGCCAAGCACTTCAAAATGTGTCCAAGGGGACATCTCATGGTGAAAGGTGCCCGGCTGCAGCCATCTCGTTTATGTGCCCAGCGCCGCCTCCTCAAGTGAAATCGCTGCCCTCCCTCTTATTATATCCGCCTACTTCAGTTCGTGGCCGCCTCTGTAACCTCTGCTCGCTTCAACCAGATCCCGCGCATGCGCACTAGGTATAACCTGATGCGCCCGTGCGGACTACTGGCATCAGCCTCGTTTAGTGAAGTGCGCATGCGCCGGACGGCGCACTTCGCTCAAACCTCCACAGACCGCCCTATTACAGCCCATCCCAGCCATCCAACCTCCTTACAAAGCCAGACGGCTTCAAAGCTGTTCGGAGGTTTGGATCGCACAGGCTGGATTTTTGAGAGGCTCCCTTTAGATTCTATTCAATAATATAAGGTATATAGAACATTGTTGAATAATTATACTTTATAAATATCTATCTATATATATATATATATATATATATATATATATATATATATATATATATATAGTTAGCATGGCAATACTATCAAAATTACAAAGATAGTTATATAAATATAATGGACACAATGGGGAGGCTATTCACAATAAGGAATAGTGGCAGTTGAAAAGATATTGGCACCTATATATGCCAACAATATGTATATAATCAACTCTAAATATGTATAAACAGGACAGGGGACAATTTTTATTATATATTCTATCAATTTATATTATTATATTCAGTTCAACATGGGCATAGTAATTATAAGGAAGCCAATATATATATATAAAACACTACTTATGGGGACACTATAAATAATGTTGTGTATATAGATATATATATCTATATAGAGAACATTATTTATAGTGCCCCCATAAGTGGTGTGTTATATATAAAATTAGAAATAGCGAAAAATGGGCAGCACTCCGGTCTTGTGGTGAAATATTGGTGATGTTTATTCACACCCAAAAGCAATGCAGCATTTCAGCTCTCTCAATGAAGCCTGTCATGGAGCCTTTGTCAAGCTTGACAAAGGCTTCATTGAGAGAGCTGAAATGCTGCATTGCTTTTGGGTGTGAATAAACATCACCAATATTTCACCACAAGACCGGAGTTGCTGCCCATTTTTCGCTATTTCTACTACATTGCTCCTTGTCCAGGAACGTTTGGGATTTGCACCTGGCATACCTACAGAGTGCTGCTGATCATCTTTTTCTTTTTCCTATATATATACTGCCCAAAAAAATAAAGGGAACACAAAAATAACACATCCTAGATTTGAATTAATTAAATATTCTTCTGAAATACTTTTTCAACCCATGGAGGTCTGGATTTGGAGTCACACTCAAAATTAAAGTGGAAAAACACTACAGGCTGAATCAACTTTGATGTAATGTCCTTAAAACAAGTCAAAATGAGGCTCAGTAGTGTGTGTGTGGCCTCCACGTGCCTGTATGACCTCCCTACAACGCCTGTGCATGCTCCTGATGAGGTGGCGGATGGTCTCCTGAGGGATCTCCTCCCAGACCTGGACTAAAGCATCTGCCAACTCCTGGACAGTCTGTGGTGCAACGTGACGTTGGTGGATAGAGCGAGACATGATGTCCCAGATGTGCTCAATTGGATTCAGGTCTGGGGAACGGGCGGGCCAGTCCATAGCATCAATGCCTTCGTCTTGCAGGAACTGCTGACACACTCCAGCCACATGAGGTCTAGCATTGTCTTGCATTAGGAGGAACCCAGGGCCAACCGCACCAGCATATGGTCTCACAAGGAGTCTGAGGATCTAATCTCGGTACCTAATGGCAGTCAGGCTACCTCTGCCGAGCACATGGAGGGCTGTGCGGCCCTCCAAAGAAATGCCACCCCACACCATTACTGACCCAATGCCAAACCGGTCATGCTGGAGGATGTTGCAGGCAGCAGAACGTTCTCCACGGCGTCTCCAGACTCTGTCATGTGCTCAGTGTGAACCTGCTTTCATCTGTGAAGAGCACAGGGCGCCAGTGGCGAATTTGCCAATCTTGGTGTTCTCTGTCAAATGCCAAACATCCTGCACAGTGTTGGGCTGTAAGCACAACCCCCACCTGTGGACGTCGGGCCCTCATATCACCCCATGGAGTCTGTTTCTGACCGTTTGAGCAGACACATGCACATTTGTGGCCTGCTGGAGGTCATTTTTCAGGGCTCTGGCAGTGCCCCTCCTGTTCCTCCTTGCACAAAAGCGGAGGTAGCGGTCCTGATGCTGGGTTGTTGCCCTCCTACGGCCTCCTCCACGTCTCCTGATGTACTGGCCTGTCTCCTGGTAGCGCCTCCATGCTCTGGACACTACGCTGACAGACACAGCAAACCTTCTTGCCACAGCTCGCATTGATGTGCCATCCTGGATAAGCTGCACTACCTGAGCCACTTGTGTGGGTTCTAGACTCCGTCTCATGCTACCACTGGAGTGAAAGCACCGCCAGCATTCAGAAGTGACCAAAACATCAGCCAGGAACTGAGAAGTGTTCTGTGGTCACCACCTGCAGAACCACTCCTTTATTGGGGGTGTCTTGCTAATTGCCTATAATTTCCACCTGTTGTCTATCCCATTTGCACAACAGCATGTGAAATTGATTGTCACTCAGTGTTGCTTCCTTAGTGGACAGTTTGATTTCACAGAAGTGTGATTGACTTGGAGTTACATTGTGTTCATGTTGAACTGAATATAATAATATAAATTGATAGAATATATAATAAAAATTGTCCTCTGTGCTGTTTATACATATTTATAGTTGATTATATACATATTGTTGGCATATATATGTGCCAATATCTTTTCAACTGCCACTATTCCTTATTGTGAATAGCCTCCCCATTGTGTCCATTATATTTATATAACTATCTTTGTAATTTTGATAGTATTGCCATCCTAACTAGATATATATATATAAAGTATAATTATTCAACAATGTTATATATATTTTTTTCCTATATACCTTATATTATTGAATAGAATCTAAAGGGAGCCTTTCAAAAATCCAGCCTGTGCGATCCAAACCTCCGAACAGCTTTGAAGCCGTCTGTAGGAGGTTGGATGGCTGGGATGGGCTGTAATAGGGCGGTCTGTGGAGGTTCGAGCGAAGTGCGCCGTCCGGCGCATGCGCACTTTGCTAAACGAGGCTGATGCCAGTAGTCCGTACGGGCGCATCAGGTTATACCTAGTGCGCATGCGCGGGATCTGGCTGAAGCGAGCGGAGGTTACAGAGGCGGCCACGAACTGAAGTAGGCGGATATAATAAGAGGGAGGGCGGCGATTTCACTTGAGGAGGCGGCACTGGGCACATAAACGAGATGGCTGCAGCCGGGAACCTTTCACCATGAGATGTCCCCTTGGACACATTTTGAAGTGATTGGCAGGTGATATAAACGTCTTTTTTATTATTATAGAGCCACAGGATCATTTGATAAAGTCACTTTAGGATTCACTGAATTACTAGGGACATCGCCATATGTTTAGGTTATAGGAGTAATTTCTGATGATAGAATCCCTTTAAGCTACCCATTAGTTGTGATTTTCCATTGGATTTAAAGGGTTTAGCCCATCATTATAAATAAGTAGTCTGACCAACTTAACTTGGTTGTGTTTGTATACAAGGGAGATAATTCACCTCTAGAGGCGTCTAGTAACGTTTTTTTAACCTTCTTCCTATTAAGAACTCATATTTCGTGGAACCTAGGGTTCCTGTGTGTGGGGAGTCGGAAGGAATACTTGTCGATTGAGCATTTGGGTTGAGAGCTATCTAATGTGTATGACAAGCCTTAAGTGACTAAGCTGTGTTTGCATCATTGCTTTTCAATTTGGTTTCTGTGCTCCACCAAATGACAGAAACGAATAGCACTGACTGACCCCTTTTGACTATAAATCAGGTCCGAGAGCAAGTTGCCCCATTTTCTTTTTTTCTGCCACTTTTTGGGAATCTGCGAATGAGGCCCCTATTAGAGTCCATGAGGTAGATGTTCACATATTCTAACTTAAAATGTGAAATTGTATTAACCTAAAGACTAAATTGTTACTTTTCTGTGTGGGATCCACTGGTGCAAAAAATTGTCCCACATTTACTAATTAGTCTAAGCTAGTTTTTAGCATAAACTGTGCCCCAAAAAGTCACAAACGATGACATGCTAAATTTGTGTCTTTCATCCCTTGCCAAATTAGGAAGGCGTGGTTATGCAGTAGTTTGGTGCAAATTTTGGCGCAAATCTGCACTTGCTCATAGGAGATGACTGATCAGTTCTGGCATTTATTTTCTATGCACAATAAAGCCAATATAGTATAGACAAATGGCAAACCACAAAACAAAAAAACTGGGTCTGAATTGGACAATGAAAATTGACAAGCAAATTGAGGTGTTATCAGTGCTTGATAGCATTGTGTGCATAGAGAGATAGCTGTCAGTCACTGATAACTCCTCCCTGTTCCAATGGGTATTCACAGGAGGTGAAAAAAGCCAAGATATAATGGGCCAGATTTATCATTACACTGACATCTTACTCCACTTTTACATATGTCCAAAGTCACTTTTGGCTAAGTCAGATTTATTAATGGCCCTAATACTGTGATAAATGTGGTTTGACGGTAGCAGTTTATCCTTCAGTAAGCGGCTTTACAAAAGTCGCACATCTTTACGAAAAAGTCGCATGTTCTATTAAAAAGTCTCATAAGATAAGCATGGTCCTCACTGGAGGGAAATTGCACAATTTTTAGCGACTTTTTTAAATTGTCGCAATAGTAAATCTGTCTAGAGATTCATTTACATAAGAAAACACCCACTTTCAGAAAACTGGCGAGCATAGCACAGAGCCAATAAAAAGTTGCAAAAATGTTCGACTTTTTCACTCCATTATTTTGACTTGAGCTAATGATAAATCTGGCTCATTGTCTTTTCCCACAAAATGATATATCGATTAGGGTTGTTGTGGGTATCGAAATTTCGATACCCAATCGATACTTTTGTATCGATACGATACCGGGATTTCCATTTTTTCGATACTGGGCTGCGTTCGGGGGCACTGCGCCTCCAATGATAGGACTTTTCATGGTTTCACAAGTAGCAGGCTACACAGAGCGGCGCCCAGAGATGTCCCAGCTCAGTTCGCCCGCTGTGCCCCATTACTGTCTCCTGCTCCATATTCTAATTACTATTGGAGCAATGGGGAGGAGACATCAGCTTCTCTCCTGGGCGTTCCTTTCCCCTGCGCTGCGATTGGACAGCGCTACAGCCAGGGAGAAGGAACGCCCACTAGAGAAGCTGATGTCTCCTCCCCATTCCTCTGATAGTAATTAGCATATGGAGCAGGAGACAGTAATGGGGCGGAGCGGTACCCAGGAATAATAGTAAGTGCTGGGACATCTCTGGGTGCCGCTCTGTGTAGCCTAATACTTAGTCTGGACTCATAAGGTCGTCTTTAACACATAATACAGGAGGCAGGCGCCGACAGCAGAATCGCATAGCCGGCACCCTGCCTCTGACAGGGAGCTGCGATCAGCAGCAGTTAACCCCCTCAGGTGCGGCACCTGAGGGGTTAACTGCCGCTGATCTGCTGCCAGTACCTGCCTCCTGTATTAAGGGTTAATTATCATTGGTGGCACAGTGCGCACGCCCCTCTCAACCCTCCAGTATTAAAATCATTGGTGGCAGTGGCCACAGGGTCCCCTCCCCTTCTCATTGGTGGCAGTGGCCACAGGGTCCCCTCCTCTTCATTGGTGGTTCAGTGGCAGTTCTGATTGGAGCCCCAGCAGTGTATTGCGGGGCTCCGATCGGTTACCATGGCAGCCAGGACGCTACTGAAGCCCTGGCTGCCATAATCAGCTCCTTGCTGCTGTCTGCACAGAGCAGCAGGGAGAGTGTGAGGTCTATTAGGGTGAATAGGACAAGGGATTAGAAGATCCCAGGTTCTGGCCCCTAAGGGGGGGAAATAGTTATTAAATAAAAAGTGTAATAAAAAACACCAAGATATTAAGTATAAATCACCCCCTTTCCCAATTTCACATATAAAATATATAAACAATAAATAAATAAACATATCGCCACGTCAGAAAAGTCCAAACTATTAAAATATAAAAGATCCTTTTTAAGTGCTGGGCCTATTTTTGTTTTTGTATTTTTTTTCCTTTGTCCTCCCCACATTCCAATAGCCCTAACTTTTTCCGTTTTCTGTTCACATAACCATATGAGGGCTTATTTTTTGCAGGACAAGATGCAATTTTTATTGGCACTATTTAATTTACTATGTCTTGTATTGAAAAACGGGAAACAAATTCTTTGTGCGATAAAATTGCAAAACAGCCTACAATTGTGCCAAGGTTTTTTTGGGTTTTGATATTACGGCATTCACTGTGCACTGAAGATGACATGATATCCTTTTACTGCGGGTCAGTACTATTATGGCAATACCAGATTTGTATAGTTTTTATTTTGTTTTATTATTAAATCTGTCTTCTTTGCATCACCATTTTCTGACAGCCATGACGTTTAAAAATTTCCGTCTACAGAGCTGTATTATACAGCCAGCACCCACCACATATGGAGGGCGCTCAGCGCAGCAGTTGGTTCTATACAGGCTCTTGCGCTTAATGGCATTCATGTACAGCATTATGCGTTAAGTGGGTAACCAGACTGCTTGCCAGTAATTATAGAGTCTGTTTCTCAGTTTGATTCCTTTTTGCCCCCCTGATGAACCCATATCTGCCAGGGAAACACACTGAAATGCCAGTTTGGGAATTGTGAGGCAGCATTACAGAAGTCACCCTTCTCAGGGTTGGCACTGTTTCAATTAGGGCTTGGTGTGTGGACAGTGGAAATCCCTCTTCTCTTATCTTTTGCCATCAGCTCCGGGCATTTATATGTTACAAAATCTTCTAAATGTGAACAGTTTGGTACTAAAGTAGGTATCCAAACTATTATTGGTACCAACAAGTGTTAGTTTCTAGTTGTCCACAAGGTGGCGGTTCAGCATTTTAAAATTTGGCTTTTAGCATGTGCTTCCAGAGTAACTGTTCTTTATTTCTTTTTACACTCATTTGGCAAAACTATGGAACATAATGCATGTCTTGTGTATCAGTTATGTTCAAAGGATCTGCACGTTGTAGCTGTTTTAAGCTGCACATCTTTTACTACTTATCATACATACTGAGTGTAGACGCCCGAAATACTGCATGCACAATTAGACAAATGACAGAAAATGTTATTATGAGCAGTAAAACCACCTGCCTAATATTGTGTATGTCCCCCTCCTTTCCCATGGTATCTGGCACCAAGACATTAGCAGAAACTATTAATCTGTTATTTGTGAGGTTGGGCATCCATGGGCTGGACTTGTTCTTTCAGCGCATCGCACAGATGTTCAATCAAATTTTGATTTAGAGACTTTGGAGGCCAAATGAACACCCTGAACTCTGTCATGTTCAACAACTTTGCAGTGTGGCTGGGAGAATTTCCCTGCTAAGAGGCCACGTCCATTCAAAAATATCATTGATGTGCACAGGTGTACTTGGTCTTAAACAATGCTTAGGTAGGTTATGTGTGTCAAAGTACATGAATGACATGAACTAAGCTATCCCAGCAGGAGATTGCCTAGAGCGGGGATCAGCAACCTCCCAACACTCTAGTTGTTTTGAAACTACAACTCCCAGAATCCTCCTTTCACTGCTATGGGAGTTAGAAGAACAGCCGAGCAAGTGTGCATGCTGGGAGTTGTAGTTTCACAGCAGCTGCAGTGCCGAAGGTTGCTGATCCCCCGTGTAGAGCATTACATTGTCTCTGCCAGCTTGCCTTCCCATAGTGCATCCTGGTGCTGTCTGCTCACCCAGGTAAGTGACACACACTCACTTGACTGTCCATATGATGTAAAATAAAATGAGATCCATTAGACTAGGCCACCTTTTTCCACTGCTCTGTGGGACGGTTCCAGTTCTCAAATGCCCATTGTAGGTGCTTTTGGTAATGGACAGTGGTCAGCATGTGGCCGCTCTGCCGCATACTCAGCACACTTCTATGGACCGTATGTTCTAACACCTTTATATCATAGCCCACATTAAAGGGAACCTGTCACCATGAAAATTAAATTTAAGCTATAGGCAGTATGTGAGAAAAGATTCAATATAACCTGTAATTTATTCGTATAAATTCCTGCTCATTCTGGGCTTTGAAGTCAAATAGACGGTCCTATCAGTGATTGACAGTCTGCCCTCTATGACTAGGTATATGATAGCTGTCAATCACTGATAGGACCGTCTACTTGACTTCAAAGCCCAGAATGAGCAGGAATTTAAATTAATGAATGTATTATTGATTTTTTATATATAGTTAGGCCTCATGCACACGACCGTTGTTTTGGACCGCATCCGAGCCGCAGTATTTGCAGCTTGGATGCGGACCCATTCACTTCAATGGGGCCGAAAAAGATGCAGACAGCACTCCGTGTGCTGTCCGCATCCGTTGCTCCGTTCTGTAGTCCGCAAAAAAAATATAACCAGTCCTATTCTTGTCCGTTTTGTGGACAAGAATAGGCAGTTATATTAATGGCTGTCTGCGCCGTTCTGCAAATTGCAGAACGCACACGGACGCCATCCGTGTTTTCCGGATACGCAATTTGCGGACCGCAAAACACACAACGGTCGTGTGCATGTAGCCTTATACTGAATAATTTCCCACAAAACTATATCGGTCTGCTCAGCTCCTCCTGCTCTATAGCGTACTGCCTGCAGATCAGACACCATGTTCAACCTAAGAGGTTCCCTTTAACTTTTTCAGCAATTTTTGCTTTTGTGGAATTGGACCACATGGACTAGGCTTCACTTCCCACATGTATCAATTAGCTTTTGGTGTCAGTCTCCTTCCTTGGACCACTTTTGGTAATTACTAACCACTACATACCAGGAAACAACCACATGACCTGCTTTTTTGGAGATGCTGGGACCCAGTTATCAAGCCATCACAACTTGGTCGGTGTCAAAATCGCCCAGAACTTTGTGTTCCTATTTTTCCTGCTTCCAAATCATCAACTTTAAGAACTAACTGTTCACTTATTGCCTAATACAGTATTTCACAAAAGTCAGTACACCCCTCCGATTTTTGTAAATATTTTGTTATATCTCTTCATGGGACAACACTGAAGATATGACACTTTGATACAATGTAAAGCAGTCAGTATACAGCTTGTATATAGTAACAGTGTAAATTTGGTGTTCCCTCAAAATAACTCAACACACAGCCATTAACCCCTTCCCCCCAGTGCCGCAGTATGGCACAGCGTGACGTGACTTGCCGCCCAGTGCAGTACTATTACGGCGTGCAGGGGATTGGCTGTTCCCGTTAGCCGAACCCCTGCTGTATGCGCAACATCGGTGAAAACACAGATGCCGGCGCATTAACCCTCACTATGCCGCGGTCAGTGCTGACTGGGGGTGTGTGGAGGGAGGGAGCTCCCTCCCCTTCCCCATCTGGTCCCTGCGCTGCTGTGAATGGGACCCAATGGCAGGGAAGGCAGCCCGATGCCTTCCTTAGTAGGCTGTAAGTGTATTACAGTGTGTAATACACTTACAGCCAATGCATTACAATACAGAAGTATTGTAATGCATTGTAAACGGGATCAGACCCCAAAAGTTGTGGGTGAAAGAAAAAAAAAAGTTTTACAAAAAATATTAAAAGTTTCAAGTAAAAAAAAAGTGTCCTTTTCCCAAAATAAAGAAATAAAAATAGGGAAAAAAAGAAAAGTATATATATTAGTTATCGCCATGTCCGTATCGACCGGCTCTATAAAATATCACATGACCTAACACCTCAGGTGAACACCGTCAAAAAATAAAGTAAAAACTGTAATAAAAAAGTCACCCCACATCACTAAAAATGCAACACCAAGCGATCAAAAAGGCGTATACCCCCCAAAGTAGAACCAATCTAACCGTCACCTCATTCCACAAAAAACGAGCCCTTAAAAATAAAAAAACTATAGCTCTCAGACTACGAAGACACTAAAACATGATTTTTTTTGTTTCAAAAATGATTTTAAATGTAAAAAAAAGAGACATATTAGGTATCGCCGAGTCCGTAACAACCCGCTCTATAAAAATACCACATGACCTAACCCCTCAGATGAACACCATAAAAAATGAGTACAAAAAGCCATTTTTTGGTCACCTTACATCACAAAAAGTGTAATAGCAAACGATCAAAAAGTCATATACACCCCAAAATAGTGCCAATCAAACAGTCATCTCATCTGGCAAAAATGATACCCTAGCTGAGACAATCGCCCAAAAAATAAAACTATGGCTCTCAGAATATGAAGACACTAAAACATTTTTATTGTGTAAAATTTAAATTAAAAAAGTATACATATTAGGTATTGCCACGTCCATAACGACCTGCTCTATAAAAATATCACATGACCTAACCCCTCAGGTGAACACCATAAAAAATAAAAAGTGTGTCGAAAAGCCATTTTTGTCACCTTACATCACAAAAAGCGTTATACCAAGCGATTAAAAATTCACATGCAAACTAAAATAGTACCAATCAAGCCGTCATCTCATAACGAAAAAAAATGAGCCCCTACATAAGACAGTCGCCTAAAAATAAAACAAACTATGGCTTTGAGAATATGGAGACACTAAAAAAATCATTAAAAAAAAAATGCTTTATTATGTAAAACTGAAACAACCAACAAAAAAAGTCATATTTGGTATTGTCGCGTCTGTAACAACCTGCTCTTTAAAAATACCACATGACCTAACTTGTCAGATGAACATTGTAAATAGCAAAAAATAAAAACAGCTATTTTTTGTTACCTTGCCTCACAAAAAGTGTAATAGAGCAACCAAAAATCATATGTACCCTAGAATAGTACCAACAAAACTGCCACCTTATCCTGTAGTTTCCAAAATGGGATCATTTTATTGGAGTTTGTACTCTAGGGGTGTGTCAGGAATAAGGACCACCTTATCCCTAGTTATTATAATGTTTGCTGTGATATTATATGGTTTATGTCGTAGTGTAACATATTCTGGTGTGATCCACAAATTGCGGATCTGAAACACACCTGCCCCGCACCCCTATAGAAATGCCTATTCTTGTCCGCAGCTGCGGACAAGAATAGGACATGTTCTATCTTTTGCGGACCCAAAGATCGGGGCCGCGCTCCGCAAATGCGGACAGCACACTGTGTGCTGTCCGCATCCATTCCGTCCCCATAGAGAATGAATGGGTCCGCACCCGTTCCGCAAAATTGCGGAACGGATGCGGACCCATTTGCGGACGTGTGAATGGACCCTTATACTGAGACTAATTAAAATCAGCCTATGGGGCAAACAGGCTAATCAGGAGTGCACGACTCGCTGGAGTGCCACATCTCCAGCACTGTAAATCTAGTTTTGTGTTATTGCGCGGGTGTGCTTGCAGGCTTAAGGTGGCGATTTATGCTTGAATTACGGCCTGGTGCAGGGCGTAACAGCGTGTGAGGGCGTGAGATGAATCAGCCTGAAGGGCCGGATTTAAATGGAAAATCTGCCAAAAAAGTTAAATTCTGAAATTTCATCTACATTTTCCTTTAAGTCTTGTGGAACACCTAAAGGGTTAACAAAGTTTGTAAAATCAGTTTTGAATACCTGTGTGTAGTTTCTAAAATTGGGTCATTTTTGGGTGGTTTCTATTATGTAAGCCTCACAAAGTGACTTCACACCTGAACTGGTCCTTAACAAGTGAGTTTTGGAAATTTTCGGAAAAATTTTAAGATTTGCTTCTAAACTTCTAAGCCTTCTAACGTCCAAAAAAATATAAAATGTCATTTTCAAAATGATCCAAACATGAAGTAGACATATGGGAAATGTAAAGTAATATCTATTTTTTTAGGTATTTTTCAAAATGTTTGTTAAATTTTGGTATTTGTTTATAAATAAAAATAAAATATTTTGACAGAATTTTACCACTGTCATGAAGTACAATATGTGACGAGAAAACAATCTCAGAATGGCCTGGATAAGTAAAAGCATTTTAAAGCTATTACCACATAAAGTGACACATCAGATTTGCAATACATGGCTTGAGCAGGAAGGTGGAATCTGGTTATGTCTAAACCGCTGGCAACAAAAGTGAGTGTATCCCTAAGTGAAAATGGCCAAATTGTGCCCAAAGTGTCAATATTTTGTATGGCCACCATTATTTTCCAGCACTGCCTTAACTCTCTTGGGCATGGAGTTCACTAGAGCTTCACAGGTTGCCACTGGAATCCTCTTCCATGATGACATCACAGAGCTGGTGGATGTTAGAGACCTTGATCTCCTCCACTTTCCATTTGAGAATTCCCCACAGATGCTCTAGGGCAGGCATGTTCAACCTGCGGCCCTCCAGCTGTTGTAAAACTACAACTCTCATCATGCCTTGCTGATAGCTGTAGGCTGTCCAGGCATGCTGGGAGTTGTAGTTTTGCAACAGCTGGAGGGCCGCAGGTTAGGCATCCCTGCTCTAGGGTTTAGGTCTGGAGACGTGCTTGGCCAGTCCAGCACCTTTACCCTCGGTTTCTTTAGCAAGGCAGCGGTCGTCTTGGAGGTGTGTTTGGGGTCGTTATCATGTTGGAATACTGCCCTGCAGCCCAGTTTCCGAAAGAAGAGGATCATGCTCTGCTTCAGTATATCACAGTACATGTTGACATTCATGGTTCCCTCAATGAACTGTAGCTCCCCACACATCATGCTTGACTATAGGCAAGACACACTTGTCTTTGTACTCCTCACCTGGTTATCGCCACACATGCTTGACACCATCTGAACCAAATAAGTTTATCTTGGTCTCATCAGACCACAGGACATGGTTCCAGTAATCCATGTCCTTAGTCTGCTTGTCTTCAGCACACTGTTTGCGGGCTTTCTTGTGCATCATCTTTAGAAGAGGCTTCCTTCTGGGACGACAGCCATGCAGACCAATTTGATGCAGTGTGTGGTTTATGGTCTGAGCACTGACAGGCTGACCCTCCCCACCCCTTTAACCTTTGCAGCAATCCTTGCAGCACTTATACATCTATTTTGAAAAAATAACCTCTGTATATAATGCTGAGCACATGCACTCAACTTCTTTGGTCGACCATGGCGAGGCCTGTTCTGAGTGGAACCTGTCTTGTTAAACCGCTTTATGGTCTTGGCCACCGTGCTGCAGCTCAGTTTCAGGGTGTTGGCAATCTTCTTATAGCCTAGGCCTGTGATGGCTAACCTCCGACAGTCCAGCTGTAGTATAGAAATAGAAATGAATGGAGCATGCTGAGAGTCATAGTTTTACCACAGCTGGAGTCATGGAGGTTAGCCATCACTGGCCTAGACCACAAACAGCCCGCGGGATCATTTCATGTGGCCCTGCTAGAGCACATAGTGCAAATGCTAATGACCGCTTCCATTATGGAAGTGGTTATTAACATGCAGGTGGCAAGGGAAGGTGAGAACAGCACTGCACTGGCTGTACTCGCCTTCCCTGGTATTCTTCCGGCCCCACTGTGTGCACCATGATCTGACTGTGCGCTGTCAGGTCACAGTACAGCACGGCAGGAAGAAGACCAGGGAGGGTAAGTAAATCTTTCGAGTGGCATCGCCGTCCGGAGCTGGAGAGGTAAGTTTATTTATTTTAAACGTCTGATCTGAGGTCTGATTGGATGCTGGGGGGGGTCTAATAGGGTTTTGATCTTAGGCTGGGGGGTCTGATGGAGGTCTGATCTGAGGCTAGGGAGGGTCTCATGTGGGGGTCTGATAGGAGCTGATCCGAGGATAGGGAGGATCTAATGGGGCTGATCTGAGGCTGGGAGGTCTGATCTGAGGCTGATATCGGCTGGGAGGTCTGATAGGAGGCTGGGTGGGCAGATCTGAGGCTCAGAAAAGGACAAAGGCAGGGACAGTTGCGAAGAAAGAGGCAGGGACAGTGGCAGAGTGAAAGCTGGGTAAACCCCTCTTTGTACCACCCTGGGATTAGCTTGGCTGCCATTAATGACAAATAAAGAACTAAATCATAACATTCTGATTTTAAAAATTAGACTGATATATTTGGTCAAAATGGCACCTGTACTATACATTGAGGAACAGAAGTATTTAAACACCCTGCAATTTTGCAAGTTCTCCCACTTAGAAATCATGGAGGGGTCTGACATTCACATTGTAGGTGCAGTCCCAATCTGAGAGACAGAAAAAAAAATAAAAAAAATTTAGGAAATCACATTGTATGCTTTGTAAAGAGTTTATTTGTCTTGCACTGCTGAACATAAGTATTTACGCACCTGAGAAAATCAGTGTTAATATTTGGTACAGAAGCCTTTGTTTGCAATTACAGAGGTCAAACGTTCCCTGTAGTTCTTGACAAGGTTTGCACACACTGCAACAGGGATTTTGGCCCACTCCTCCACACAGATCTCCTTTCTAGATCTGTCAGGTTTCGGGGCTGTCGCTGAGCAACACAGAGTTTCAGCTTGCTCCAAAGATGTTCTATTGGATTTAGGTCTGGAGACTGGCTAGGCCACTCCAGAACCTTGATATGCTTCTTACGGAGCCACTCCTTGGTTATCCTGGCTGTGTGCTTCGGGTCGTTGTCATGTTGGAAGACCGAGCCACGACCCATCTTCAATGCTCTGACTGAGGGAAGGAGGTTGTTGCTCAAAATCTCACAATAAATGGCCCCATTCATCCTCTCCTTAATACAGTGCAGTCCTGTCCCCTTTGCAGAAAAGCACCCCCAAAGCATGATGTTACCACCTCCATGCTTCACAGTAGGGATGGTGTTCTTGGGATGCAACTCATCCTTCCTTTTCCTCCAAACACGACGAGTGAAGTTTAGACAAAAAAGTTCTACTTTGGTCTCATCTGAGCACATGACTTTCTCTCATGCCTACTCTGGATCATCCAGATGGTCATTGGCAAACTTCAGACGGGCCTGCACATGTGATGACTTGAGCAGGGGAACCTTCCGTGCAAGGGAACAGTAAACTTCACTCTCACGCAGAGGACAATAGCAATCGACACTCTGCGGAATCGTGGAATTCAATCCAATGACTCCAGGTTTTAGTCAACATCTTCTCTGTGTGTCTCAAAGAGAAGGTGAGGTCTTCCATTCTCATGGTCTCCTGAACTTTGTTGATCCACATATTGACAGTGGGAGCAGAAGGTTGCCTCCACATGCACGGGATGCAAGCTCTCGCTGCATTGACCAGATGTCGTATCACAGACTTGCCATAGGTAGAGAGAGGAATCTCGCACTGATGGAGCAGGAAGAATGCAGGCGTCTTAGGCAGGGCATAGGAGGTGAATTTAGATGTGATCAGCCACAAAGAGTCCCAAAAACTCGTGAGAGTAGGACAATCCCAGAAGATATGTAAGATAGTACCTCTCGCAGAACTACACCACCAACATAGGGGTGAGACAGGTGATGGGCCCTGAATTTGTTACAGTATACTAGGTCTCGAAAGGGGCCACGTTCCATCAACATGGCAGAAGGGGACGGAGAGACACCAGGACGATCCTGTATGGAAGAAAAGGCTTTCAGAGAGGGGCCTATGGTCGGGTGCAATCGCGCCTCCAGAGGGATATGGGCGGCTAACCATGGTGTAGCAGCTAATAGAGTTGGTAGGAAAGACTGTTCAACTGAGATCCATTGTTTGTACGCCTTATGGCGACACCAATCAACAATTCTCAGGAGATCTGATGCTCTGTGGTATGTAAGGAAGTCTGGTAGCCCTAGACCTCCTTCAAGCTTGGGACGGAAAAGGACTGACCTGGCTATTCTGGACAGTTTGCCGGCCCAGATGAATTGCGTCAGCATTTTCAGAAGATTGTGAAAAAAGAGTCTGGGAATGTGGACAGGCAGGGCTTGAAAGAAGAAGAGGATCTTTGGCAATATGTTCATTTTAAAAATAGAGACTCTACCAAACCACGAAAACTTGCTTTTATGCCAACGGTCTAAGTCTGATTTTATGGTTCGGAGAAGTGGCGGGTAGTTAGCCTGGTATAGGTCAGAGAGAGTAGGGGTCAGATATATCCCAAGGTATTTTAGTGATGATCTCGCCCATTTAAAAGGGAAATTATCTGATAATGTCGTGACCAAGTCAGGTGGGAGAGAGATGTTTAAGGTTTCAGACTTCTGATAGTTGATCTTAAAGTTCGAGAAGTGGGCATACGTCTTAAGTTCTTGTTGCAAATTTGGTAGGGTAATTCTCGGGTTGGTGAGAAAAAATAGCAGGTCGTCCGCATACACTGCGACCTTATGTGAGGTCCCTTGGATCTGCAAGAAGTCGGGGTTCCCCCGTATGCGACATAAAAGTGGTTCCAGACAAATAACAAATATTAAAGGGGATAGAGGACAGCCCTGGAAAACTGGTTATTCACCTTGACTACGGCCATAGGATTGGAGTAAAGATTACCCAATCCTATGTGTCGCAGGGTCTCAAACATGAACTTCCAATTGACTCTATCAAATGCCTTTTCGGCGTCAGTTGATAGGAATAGTGTTGGAATCTTAGAGGTGATGGCCTGGTAAATCATGTTTATCGCTCTTGTGGTATTATCACGGGCCTCTCTCAGGGGTAGAAAGCCTGTTTGGTCTAAATGGATTAACTTTTGGAGATATGGTAGGAGATGCATGGTCAGTATTTTAGAGAACAACTTTAAATCCACATTAATCAGCGAGATGGGACGATAGTTTTGGCATTGCGATAGGTCTTTCCCTTCTTTGGGGATGACTGTGATGTGTGCTCTAAGGGTATCATTGGGGAGGATACGAGTCATATCAAATGAGTTAAAGGCAGCTAGAAATTGAGAAGACAGAATGTCCCCGAACTGTTTATAATAGGATAGCGTGAGTCCATCCGGACCAGGAGCCTTCCCTGTTTGGGAGTCTTTAATAGCTGTCTGTAACTCAGATGGCGATGTGGGCGTCTCCAAGGCCGAAACAGCCTCTGGGGGGAGAAAAGGTAGACCCGAGGACTCAAGATAAGCACTGGTGAGAGTCATCAAGATTATACAGTGTGTGGTAGTATGTTCTGAAAGCTTCTGCTATTTCCCGTGGAAGGATGATTTTCGTACCCGAGCGGTCCGACACGTGGGGTACATACGAGCATAGCCTAGTCTTACGCAAAGCACGAGCAAGGGTTCTGCCTGGCTTATTTCCATGTTCGTAGTAGTATCTACGACATTTGACTAAAGTCGCCTTCGCTTTGGAGAGGCATAGTGAACGAACCTGGTCTCAAAGTTGGGTGATGTGACGAAACCAACCTCGCAACGGTGTTTTGGAGGGGGCTGTTTGCCAGCCTCTTGCCTCAGGATTATGGCCCATACTAACTTTAAAGAAGAAGACAGACCGGCCGCACAGCTTAAATCTGTCTTTGGAATTCTATTTTATGTTATTATGCGTTTGGTTAAATTGTATGTTATGTGAGGGTACCCAGATAGCTAATATTATTGTATTTGTGTATTCTGAGTGCCATTCACCTAATGATATGCACTCCGACTTGAGCTATCTGGGGATATGTTAAATGTCTGTGTTTGCTGTGGGGGTGTGACATTGTGTGTTTGGGTGGTGATTCCTGTCCTGTTGTCTCCACATGTTGTATTGGTGATTTCCCTTTGTCCTGAGAGATAATTGGATTGCTCCTCGGGTGTCGCCAGGGCAGAGAGGAGGAAACCATGATGCATTGTGGGGATGTGTTGTGTCTGTGTATCCTGAATTGCTGCATATCTGTCCTGTGTCACAGTCTCCCTTCTTGTCCCCTAGGGGCGTGTCCACCAGATGGGGACCTGCATAAATACGGGCGAGTAGCCCTCAATAAAGTGTTCCTGTTTTATCCTTCATCATGTTGAGACTGGTGTTTGGATAACTGATCAAAACTGGGGGATTGCTATACGCTGAAGATTTGCTATACTCCCCTGGCATAACTACTACCTCTAGTAAGAGCTGTTCCTGCTCTCGGGTTTTAGGAGAGGTTCACCCACTGGAGCCTGGAGCCTTGTCGTAGGTCCAGGGTGGGTAGGAGACTGTGAGACCTCAACCAAGCTTCGGCGGTTCGTGGGGTCTGCAGTACGTATGGTGTCAAGTGGAGTGCTTGGAGTCCTCGGAAAGCACTAGGAGCATCTATCAACGGAGGTACCCGGTCGGGGTGCAAGGAGATCCGTTACAGTTGAGTTCTGCTCCCAGCTGAGAGTCCAGGGTCTGTTTGTGTTGCTGCTCCAAAGCGTGAATACGCGTCAGGAGGGCAGTGATTTTTGCTGCTCTTTCTTTTTTCCGCTGGGATCCTATCTTTATAAAGGTACCTCTGATAAAACATTTATGGGCCTCCCAAATAGTAAGAGGATCGCTCTCAGGTGTAATATTGTTTGCAAAATACTCAGTCAGGACTTGCAGGAGTGAGTCGTTTAACTGCCAGTGCCAGGCTCTGGCCTGGAAGGTCGGAAAGGAGTGAGATATAGAGATCAGAGCATGATCAGAAAAGGCTAGGGTAAATCTCCGCCCTGGTAAGGAGGTCTAGTCTAGCATGGTTCAGGAGGAGGTAATCTAATCTGGAGTAGGAGTTGTGTGAGTGGGAAAAGAACGTATAGACTCGAGACGTTGGGTATAAGATGCGCCATGTGTCTACAAGTTGATGGGAAAAAAGGAGCTCCTTTAGCTTGGATAGTGCTGAGCGGGGCAGTGAAACGTGGCCCTTGGAGGAGTCCAAGCAAGTGTCTAAAACAATATTAAAGTCACCCCCGAGAATCAGGCGCCCTCAGTGAAGTCCTCCAAGGCCCTAAGAGCCTTGGTCAGGAAGCGAACCTGTCCCGTATTGGGGGGATAAATGGACGCCAAAGTAACCAGTGTGCCTGCCAACCTAGCTTTAACGAACAGGTACCTGCCCGTCCCATCAGTGCGAGAGTCAATGAGATCCCAGGAGATAGCGTTGGAGACAAGAATAAAGACATCTTTAGTCTTGGCATCAGGAGCAGTGCTGTGATAGACATGAGGGAAGCGCCTGTCCGAGAGCTTCGGAATGGAAGTAGAGCGGAAATGCGTTTCTTGGATAAACGTCACTTGTGCCAGTTTTTTCCAGAGGAGACGCAAGAGGGATGATCTCTTTAGGGAGGTTCAAACCCTGTGCGTTAAGAGAGACCAGTAAAACATCAGACATAATGCAATAGTTAGATAAGTGCGCTGAGAGTATTTTTGTGAGAGAGAAGTATACCATGGAGAGGGGGAAGGGAAAGGGAGATATGGACATGAGAAGGAGAGATGAGAGAGAGAAAAAAAAAAGGGGGGGGGAATTAAATTAAATTTGGGGGGGGGGGAATAAATTTACAGCTAAAAGTAAGAAAAAAGCTTCAGAGCTATACCGAACTGTGAGTTGCCTGTCCGGGAGGGTTTCCTAAGGGAAGGACTCAGAGTGCCCTAGTGGGGGAAGTAGAACAGATGACGTCTAAAGAAGGAAGTAGAACGTATCACCTGGGAGAACGCCCAGTGACCCAAAATGCAAAAAGACAAAATTTGTATCAAGGAGATCCCTTCAGAAATGTGATGTAACCTTGACAGCGAGGAGAGAAGAAGACAGGAGCAGGGACTATGACCTACGAGATAGAGGGAATAAGGACAGCGCAGACAAGAAACAGGAATCAGAGGGAGAGAGAGAAAGACGGAGCGTCAGAACAATAAGTGTCATCGGAGACAAAGAGATGAGGTAAGCAAATCATCAACGTCCCCATCAGGAGTTCAGAAGGTGGATCCCAACAAGGAAGAACAGGATGGTGGATCAGCGGGGAGAAGTTTTCTTGGAGGTAGGTATTGGAGCCTGGATGGACGGCCACAGGAGGAGCCGGAGCGACCAGGTGATGTGCGTCTCGAGGAGGGTGATGCTGATCTCCGTGGAAAATCAGGTCTTAGTGGTGGATCCTGCAGGAACGGAGGTAGTGTCCAATCAGGAACCGTAAATGGAGGAATGTCGAGGAACTTGAACAACTCTGGAAGATCGGCAGGAGAGCGAACCAACACAGATTGGCCGTTGTTATGGCGAATAATGATATGGAACGGATGGCCCCAGCGGTAGGACGCACCAGCCTCCTTGACAGCTTCCAACAGGGGTCTAACCATTTTCCGCATGGATAGGGATAGGCGAGAAACATCTGGCAAGATGGTAATCGGTGTACCCTCAAAGAAAAGTTCCTTCTTTTCCCAGGCCTTGCGTAGGATGCGCTCTTTCACTGTGTAAAAATGAACCCGGCAGATGACATCTCGCGGCCTTTCCAAATCACGGTTTCTGGGTCCTGTGGTCCTATGGACCCTGTCCAGCTCAATCTTGGTAAGTGGTGGGTTGTCTAGAATCGAGTTGAAGATGCTGATCACAGCAGTGTGTAACTAGTCGCTGGGGATAGACTCCGGAATATTACGGAGTTTAAGGTTATTTCGGCGGCCTCTATTCTCCACATCGTCAAGAGGCATGCGAAGATAGGGACGTAGAGAGAGAGTGAACCTTAGAGGCTGTAGCTGAATAGTGGCGTTCCAGCGACGACAGTCGGTCGTCTAGCTGCTGCAAATCTTCACGTACTGCTTGAAGCGCTTGGGCCTGTTTGGTCTCAATACGGGCTACTTGCGCCTCTAGATCCGACCATGTAGGTAGTGCCCGCACCATTTCCCATAATTCCGCCAGTGTGCGGTCGATGGTAGATGGGGGTGGGGGAAGCCCCTGTGACTCCTCAGGTTTCTGCGGAGGAGAGGAGAAGATGGCAGGTATGTCCTGACTGAGAGGCTGGGTATCAGGGGTGGATAATGGTTGGCCCAGGGCAGGTGTAGAGTTGTGCAGAGCCTGGGGCAACCCTCCAGCAGCACCCCTTGAGCATTGAACATTAGGAAGGGGGCTATGGGCTCCATTCCTCCCGGGAACATGCTGAGTCCCGCCGCAGTGCGATCCATCGGGCGAGGAGTCGCGGGCGTATAGGCCGTCACACATAGCAGGCCCCGTTCCCACCTGACTGGCGGTACCTGAGTGACCAGGGAGGATCGGAGCTGTGTGGCACAGTGGAGGATTCGGTCGGGTGGTCACCTCACAAACAGAGGGTGGGGTGGAGTGGTGTGGATGGAGCTCACCCAGGTTATGGTCTCGTATGAGCGGGATCCCAGAGGCTGGCGATGGTGTGAAAGGCTGGGCCGTGGGCCGCAGTGAAGAAATTGTGGCCGCCATTGCAGGCGTCTCTGAGCCTCCTTGCTGGCTGGAACGGAGGAAACGGCCAATAGATTGTTCAGGAGGGACCGCGGATTGACTCCTTGATCTCCTCCCCTTAGTCATGGCCTGAAGAGAGTGAGGAGGAAGGTGATCTCCACCAGTTTTTCTGAGCTGGGTCACGGAGCTCTCCCAACATGCGTCTTCACGCCGCCATGCCGAAGCCACGCCCCCGCAGTAAAAAATTTAAGTTGAGAATTTTCTATGGCCCGCGAACAATGTTACAAATATCCAAATGGCCCTCGGCAGCAAAAAGTTTCCCCACACCTGATGTAAAGCAACAATTCTTTTTTTTCAGATCTTCAGAGAGTTCTTTGCAATGCGGCGCCATGTTGAACGTCCAGTGACGAGTATGAGAGAGTGTGAGAGCGATAACACCAAATTTAACACACCTGCTCCCCATTCACAGCTGAGAGATTGTAACACTAATGAGTCACATGACACCGGTAAGGGAAAATGGCTAATTGCCAGCGGTTTAGACATTAATGGCTGTGTGTTGAGTTATTTTGAAGGCACACCAAATTTACACTGTTATACAAGCTGTACACTGACTACTTTCCATTGTATCAAAGTCTCATATCTTCAGTGTTGTCCCATGAAAAGATAAAATATTTACAAAAATGTAAGGGGTGTACTCACTTTTGTTAGATACTGTATATGCCACCCTTTGACACGTGCCATTGTCACAAAATAATGCTATTCACAGTTGTTATGGCTGATTGGTGTGTGTATATATGTATATTTGTCATCTCTATCTTCCCAAAACCATCTTTACTACTTTTCGATATGGGGGTTTACTTTTTGTGGGATGAGTTGTAGTTTTTAGGTATGTATAATATGAAGCACTTCAGGCACCTGTAGCAAATACAAGTCCACAACAGGAGCTCTGCTTAACCCAGCACTGATAGTCTTTCAAATATGCAGACGTTTGTGTTCTTTTTACTTTATTGTGCCAATATTGTATGTGAGTGAGCAATAGAAGTCATACTCACGAGTTGCTGGTACAAAACCTTTTGTTTCTTTTTATTTCTTTACTTCATTCCAATATAAAATAGTACATCATGAGGGACGCTGAGACAGACATAGTTCACACCTCCTCCCCTCCACACGACTTTTTAGGAGAACATGCCAATGAATAATATTGCAACAATGAGGTAAAAAGAACACACAAGTCTGTAAGTTTGAAAGATTTTGATTGTTAAGGCCATTATTTGGGTACATTATTAAAATCATATAAAAGTGTCAGGACATCAGCAGGATGTGGTTCACAGCAGAGACCTGGACACCATTGCAGTGGTGGGGTATCAGTGAGGTAAGTGAATATATATTTTTTTACATCATTTGTATCCCACTAGAAACCTTTATTATTTGTCTGGAATACCCCTTTAACTTTTACCTTATGGGCAGGCGGTAGTCAAAAATGGAATTCCATATACAGGTCCTTCTAAAAAAATTAGCATATTGTGATCAAGTTCATTATTTTCTGTAATGTACTGATAAACATTAGACTTTCATATATTTTAGATTCATTACACACAACTGAAGTAGTTCAAGCCTTTTATTGTTTTAATATTGATGATTTTGGCATACAGCTCATGAAAACCCCAAATTCCTATCTAAAAAAATTAGCATATCATGAAAAGGTTCTCTAAACGAGCTATTAACCTAATCATCTGAATCAACTAATTAACTCTAAACACCTGCAGAAGATTCCTGAGGCTTTTAAAAACTCCCAGGCTGGTTCATTACTCAAAACCGCAATCATGGGTAAGACTGCCAACCTGACTGCTGTCCAGAAGGCCATCATTGACACCCTCAAGCAAGAGGGTAAGACACAGAAAGAAATTTCTGAAGGAATAGGCTGTTCCCAGAGTGCTGTATCAAGGCACCTCAGTGGGAAGTCTGTGGGAAGGAAAAAGTGTGGCAGAAAACGCTGCACAACGAGAAGAGGTGACCGGACCCTGAGGAAGATTGTGGAGAAGGACCGATTCCAGACCTTGGGGGACCTGCGGAAGCAGTGGACTGAGTCTGGAGTAGAAACATCCAGAGCCACCGTGTACAGGCGTGTGCAGGAAATGGGCTACAGGTGCCGCATTCCCCAGGTCAAGCCACGTTTGAACCAGAAACAGCGGCAGAAGCGCCTGACCTGGGCTACAGAGAAGCAGCACTAGACTGTTGCTCAGTGGTCCAAAGTACTTTTTTCGGATGAAAGCAAATTTTGCATGTCATTCGGAAATCAAGGTGCCAGAGTCTGGAGGAAGACTGGGGAGAGGGAAATGCCAAAATGCCTGAAGTCCAGTGTCAAGTACCCACAGTCAGTGATGGTCTGGGGTGCCATGTCAGCTGCTGGTGTTGGTCCACTGTGTTTTATCAAGGGCAGGGTCAATGCAGCTAGCTATCAGGAGATTTTGGAGCACTTCATGCTTCCATCTGCTGAAAAGCTTTATGGAGATGAAGATTTCATTTTTCAGCACAACCTGGCACCTGCTCACAGTGCCAAAACCACTGGTAAATGGTTTACTGACCATGGTATTACTGTGCTCAATTGGCCTGCCAACTCTCCTGACCTGAACCCCATAGAGAATCTGTGGGATATTGGGAAGAGAAAGTTGAGAGACGCAAGACCCAACACTCTGGATGAGCTTAAGGCCGCTATCGAAGCATCCTGGGCCTCCATAACACCTCCGCAGTGCCACAGGCTGATTGCCTCCATGCCACGCCGCATTGAAGCAGTCATTTCTGCAAAAGGATTCCCGACCAAGTATTAAGTGCATAACTGAACATAATTATTTGAAGGTTGACTTTTTTTGTATTAAAAACACTTTTCTTTTATTTGTCGGATGAAATATGCTAATTTTCTGAGCTGTATGCCAAAATCATCAATATTAAAACAATAAAAGGCTTGAACTACTTCAGTTGGTGTGTAATGAATCTAAAATATATGAAAGTCTAATGTTTATCAGTACATTACAGAAAATAACGAACTTTATGACAATATGCAAATTTTTTGAGAAGGACCTGTATATATTTTTTCAGAATTCACCATGCGGCTTAAATAAGGTGTTAGGTTGTTTCAAATACAAGACTAATTTCACTGGGCATGTTTTTTTTTATTAACTTTAGTTCACTTTAAATGTTTTTTTCCCCCGCTCCACTAGGGAACTTCATAAAATGATTCTTTTGATTGCTGATATAATGCTTTGGATACCAAAACATTATTACTTTTCAGTTTACAGCTGACAAGCATAATAGCTTTAAAGCCATGACAGGCCTGGAGACCACGGCAACCCATCGCAGCCTGGAAGGCCCAATGGGGAGGATCGGAGCTGCTGCACTGGAATGGAGGGATTAGGAACATTGAGTGTAACTTTTATTTTAATACTCTCAGTGCTTTTAAAATATATATCTATTTACGCAGACATCCCCTTTAAGGGGTTAAAGCGATGTTCAATTTTAGTGTACATTTTTTAATTCATAATTTAACCTCTAACTTACCGTCACACAACTATATAAATTGTGGAGATAAGCTCTTATCTGTAACCCGACATATAAAAGCCTCGGGTTACATTGAGATCTGCCGGCGCCCAGTGGCTCACAGATCTTTGTGACCGCACGATTTTTAGACATCTGTGGTCATAGTATCCTGGAGACCAGCCAAAGTGGTCTCCCTGTGTGGCAGGGATACAAAATATTTTATGAAATTTAATAGAAACAGTAATACTATCAGGCATAAAAAATTCCATCTTTACAAGCAGAGTTTTTCTATAGAGGAGTGGGTAAAGCAGCTTTTCACTGAACAGAAGGTGGTTTTAAATCAGAGACTGGTAAAATAATCTTTACAGTGGCAGTAATACAATTTTTACTTTCCAGCTTTTTTTCTTCTATGGTAAAAATTAAAATTTTCTGCAACGTTATTGTTATTTCAAAAAATAACAAAGCAAAATCTATTAAAGTTTTTGTAATATACTTAGTATGAAATATCACAAAACAGTGTTTGGTCTTCCTGGAATAATAATAATAGTATAGTGAACACATTATTATTTATGGTGATTTGTAAATGGCGTAATTTTTCCCCCTTCATTTCAGTAATATACTATTTATTTAGTATTATGCCTACAAAGAAAATAGCTTTTAAATACAGAAAATCCAGGCCTACCAGGTTGCGCTCAAGCTCAAAGGCCTCATGCACACGACAGTTGTTTTTCTCGGCCTCCGTTCCGTTTTTTTTTGCGGATAGGATGGGGACCCATTCATTTCAATGGGTCAGCAAAAAAATGCTGATAGTTCATCCGTTTGTGTTCCGCGTCTGTTGTCCATGTTTCCCTTCAGCAAACAAAATAGTGCATGTCCTACTTATTTCACATTTGTGGACAAGGATAGGCATTTATTACAAGGAATCTGTGGAAAAAAACTGATCCTCCCAAAATAAGCTGATGCCGAATCCGTTTTTTTGGGCGGACACACAATTTGTGGATGCAAAAAACAACTGTCGTGTGCATGAGGCCAAACACTGCGGATTTTGTTGCAGAAATTTCCATGACTGAAAATCAGGTCCATTCATTTGAATGGGGCAGAAAGCACATGGATTTCTGCAAACCCCAGTCATTTGAATCAAACTAATTTTCTGTTGCAGAGATTTCTGCAACTAAATCTGCATTGTGTGAGTAGGGATGAGCACAGGATGTTCGGGTTCGGGACCCGAACTTGACCCGGACCCGAACCCCATTGAAGTCAACGGGGACCTGAACTTTGGTGAACTAAAATGGCTGTAAAATAGTCGTAGTAAAGGTGAGAGGGAAGCAAAATGGAGGTAAGAGCAGGACAGTTGCCAAACAAATGTGGATAGGGAAATGACTTAAAATAACATAGAATAGAAAAAATATATAAATAATCTTGAACTAGGAGGCGGAGTAGGAGGTTGAGGAGACGGTGGATGTGGCACAGTGGAGGAGGAGGAGGTAGCTAACACTGTTTTTGTTGTTTTTTTATTTTATTTCCCCCCCCTTATTTATTTATAAATTTGGGAAGACCCCAAAACATTGGGAAATAGAAAAGAGAATGCAAAGAGAAAGTGCACTGGAGTATAACAATTACTGGGAGCGGCCGGTATACTTGTCTACTCAGCACAAGGTACGGACAAGTCCTGTGGGATCCATGCCTGGTTCATTTTAATGAACGCAAGCTTGTCCACGTTGGCTGTGGACAGGTGGCTGCGCTCATCTGTGATTACCCCCCCCCCCCCCGCCATGCTAAACACACATTCGGACATTACACTTGCTGCAGGGCAAGCCAGGACCTCCAAGGCGTAAAGGGCAAGCTCAGGCCATGTGCCCAATTTGGAGACCCAGAAGTTGAATGGAGCAGACCCATCAGTCAGTACGTGTAGGCATTTGCACACGTACTGTTCCACCATGTTGCTGAAATGCTGCCTCCTGCTAAGACTTTCCCTATCAGCTGGTGGTGCTGGTTGTTGTGGCGTACTGACAAAGCTTTTCCACATTTCGGCCATGCTAACCCTCCCTTCTGAGGTGCTGGTGGTACGCCAGCTGCGTTGGCGACTTCTTCTTCCTCCTCCTCTGCTTTGTGCTTCTGCTGAGCCCCTGCTGTCAGGTGTGAATGCCATCAGCAGCGCGTCTACCAACGAGCGCTTGTACTCGTGCATCTTCCAATCACGCTCCATTGACAAAATTAAGGACAGCCCATTGTCCTTGTAGCAGGGATCCAGCAGGGTGGCCACCCAGTAATCAGCCCTAGTTAGAATGTGGGCAACTCGGCTGTCGTTGCGCAGGCACTGCAGCATGTAGTCACTCGTGTGCCAGGCTGCCCAGAGGCAAGGACAAGCTGTCCTCTGTAGGAGGTGTATTGTCTGTGTCCTCTGTATCCCCCCAGCCACACTCCATTGATGCCTATAAGCTGCTTTGGGTGCCACCCTGCTGTGAACACGGTTTCCCCTCCTCATCATCCTGCAGAACTGTGCCCTGGCTGGACAGTTGTGTACCTGGCCTCTGTTGATGATGACTGTCCTGATAACCATGGAAATTATCCCTCTTCCTCCTGTACCTCATCCTCCTCCATCATCGCCCGAAGTGTTTTTTCTAGGAGACATAGAAGTGGGATAGTAACGCTGAGGATTGCGTCATCGGCACTGGCCATGTTGGTGGAGTACTCGAAACAACACAACACGGCACACACTTCCCGCATGGAGGCCCAATGTAAAGTGGTGCTGTTCTGCAGAGCGACTCACCTGTGCATTCTGCAGCTGAAACTCCACTATCTCCTGCTCGCACAGTCTCCCCAGCATTTGCAAGGTGGAGTACCACCTTGTGGGTACATCACATGTGAGCGGGAGGGCTAAAGTTATGCTGCAGCGCAGACAGGCAAGAGTGAGAACGCCGAAAGCGCGCGCAGATGGCCCGCACTTTCTGCAGCAGCTCTGACATATCAAGGTATTTTTTCAGGAACCTCTGCACCACAAAATTCAGCACATGCACCAGGAAAGGGATGTGCATCAAACCGGCTAGCCTTAGAGCTGCTACGAGATTTCGCCCGTTATCACACACCACCAGGCCATGCTTGAGGCTCAGCGGCACCAACCACTCATTGGTCTGTTCCATGCTCGTCCACAGCTGGGCGGTGTGGGGTTTTTCCCCCAAATAGATGATTTTCAAAACAGCCTGCTGTCGTTTCCCCCTGGCTGTGCTGAAGTTCGTGGTAAAGGTGTTACGCTGACCGGATGAGAAAGCTGAGGAGGAGACGAGAAATGTTCTGCAATCCTCGGTGGCGGTAGGACATGCGCCAAATTGCTATCCGCCTCAGGCCCAGCCGCCACTGCATTTACCCAGTGCGCAGTTAGGGAGATATCACATCCCTGCCCATGCTTACTAGTCCACGTATCGGTAGTTATGTGGACCTTACCACAGATGGTGTTGCGCAGTGCACACCTGATTTGGTTCGCCACTTTGTTGTGTAGGGCAGGGATGGCTCGCCTGGAAAAGTAGTGGCGGCTGGAAACCAAGTACTGTGGGACAGCCACCGCCATAAGGTTTTTAAAAGTCTCTGTCTCCACCAGACGGAATGACAGCATTTCAAAGGCCAGAAATTTTGAAATGTTGACATTCAGGGCTAGGGATCGTGGGTGGGTAGGGGGGTACTTCCTCTTTCTCTCCAGTGTTTGGGGGATGGACAGCTGAATGCCTCCATGAGACATTGTGGACATGCTGGGTGGAGGTAGTGGTGTTACTGCGACATCCTCTGTTTGCAGGGTGGCAGGTGCCACTGCCACTCCAGAGGGGGAGGAAGAGGCCGCAGCAGAAGAGGGAGCAAGAGGAGCCCGAGATCTTTTGTGGTTTTTCAGGTGTGTACTCAACTGCAGCTCGTGCTTTGCATTTGGTCATGCAGGTGCTCAGGTTTAGAACATTTATGCCTCGCTTTAGGCTCTGATTGCACAGCTTGCAAACCACACACGTCTTGTCGTCAGCACATTGTTGGAAGAACTGCCACGCCAGGGAACTCCTTGGAGCTGGCTTTGGTGTGCTCATTCCCTGGGTGCGGTGGGCAGTACTGGCTAGGGGACAGCCACTCTGCTTTTGCACCATGCTCCCTCTTTTCCTGTGCGGCTGGCCCTGTGTGACCACCACCTCTTCCTCTGAACTGCACACTTCACTCGCATGACCTTGATTCTATGTGGGGTCTAGGACCTCATCATCCTCCAAATCATCTTCCACCCACTCTTCACCCCTGCCCTCCTTGCCGTTCTGAACACGGCAGAAAGCCTCAGCAGTTGGCACCTGTGTTTCGTCATCATCATCAGAGACGTGGTCCTCCCATGTCCGCATACTGAAATATAAGTGGTTGGGCATCAGTGCACTCAATCTCTTTCACTTCTGGGGCAGCAAAAAGCATAAGAGTGTATTATATATAATAACTGCCACCCTATGGTGGAGGGTACTGGGCACACTAAAATATCACATAAAAATCGAGAACCATTAATGAAACAGCATGCACGATAACAGCATTCAATAGCAGCATTCACAGGTGTGAAATATAAAGCCTTCGAATTGGAAAGATCGATGGCTGTTCAATCAAGATTTATAGCATGCAGATAAAAGTCTTAATCCCACATGGGTCACTTTAGAAGAACAAGATTAGTCACTGGGAACTCATATACAGCTTGTTGTAAGCTATTCCCCAACAAATTATCCTAGCGGCGTCCCGCTATGGTGGAATCTCAGCGGCGTCCTGCTGAAACACTAAGCTGTGTGTTCCCAATCCCATGCTTCAGCTGCCTGCTTCCTGTCCCTGCACTACTCAGAGCTGATGGGCGGTGCTACACGTGATCCAGCGTGTATAGAGGCTGGGTCACATGATGCACCGGCCAATCACAGCCATGCCATTACTAGGCATGGCTGTAATGGCTTCTAAGTGCCCACAGCTTAAAAGCTTGTTGATTGGCTGCCCTGCAGTCTTTCAAAAGCTTTATTAAATGCTCAAACCCAGACTTTTCCAGCAACGTTCGGGTCTGGGTATCCGAACTCGCAAAGTTCGGGATGGACCCGAACTTTACAGTTCGGGATTGCTCAACGCTATGTGTGAGTACACCCTAAGACCTTTTTTCAGACGAGCATCTCCTGTACGGAAAACACACTCCGTGTGTGAGCGCGATTTCCCGTTTTGCCAGAGCGCATGGCATAATGATGTGCTTCTCTGCATGACCTTGCATCTACTAAATTGTACTGGCATAATGCTGTCAGTATATTTCTATAGAAGTATGGTCATGCAGAGACAGAGAGCATTATAAATCATTATAATGCTGTGCGCTCCTGCAGAACCAGCAGTGTCCATAATGAGAAATCCTGCTCACACACGGAGCGTGATTTCCACACAGGACATGCTTGTCTGAAAGAGGCCTAATGGTAACTCTTCTGCCTACTATACAGAAGGTCTTGGGTTCAAATCCTGATGAAGACCTGTTAAATAATTTATTTAGTAAATGTATTAGGGGGTCATAGGAGGTCAAATGGCTGATTTATGACATGGCGTGCAGTCCGTGAGCCTGGAGTGAAAACTACTCCAGACCCTGACTGGTGTAGTTTTCACTCCCTTTTTACACCTGTTTCCAGGCATAAATTATATTGTAAATTTGTTGGGGCTGAAGGCCCGGCCCCACCACTCCCTCAATACTACCGATGCAAAAACACTAGTGTAACAAAATATTGTCACATGGGCAATCCCAAAACAGGGTCTTGCGACTTTTTTTAAGCCAAAAAAGTGGCGTGCATAATAAATGACCCCATATGTGCTGGAAGAGGTCCCCTCCTCCAACCCATATCCAACACAGTTTCATTACTAGTATTCACTGCACTGAAGTGAATACTATTGAGGCTCCCAGCCCTGCTTAGATCTGTGATGGTCCAGCTGGGAGGAGAAGGAGAGACAGAGACCTGATATTCCCCGGGAGTCTTGCGCTGGGATGTAAATACAGGGTGCAGGTCACAGATCACAATTACAGTTGAGAAGTCAAAATGCACTTAGAACTTCATCTGACTTATGTAATGTTCAATGCTTTTTTTTTTGGGGGGGGGGGGGAGGGAATGTGTAACTGGAAAAACCCTTTAAGATAGGTTCACCCCACACAATTGTTGGGCAGATTATTGAGAACGAGCATTACTGCGAATGTCAATTCTGATTATCTGCCCCAGTAAATATGTTTTGTGATATGTGGATCCACTATGTCAACCACCCAAGAGTTGCAGGCTGCTGAGTCTGACCCAGAGTGGAGTACCAGAGGAAACAGTCAAGGCTACTTCCACACTCGCGTTTGGTGCTGATCCGTCATGTATCTGCACAAACGCATCTGTTCAGATAATACAACCACATGCATCCGTTCAGAACGGATCCGTTTGTATTATCTTTAACATAGCCAAAACTATCCGTCTTGAACACCATTGAAAGTCAATATGGAACGGATCCGCTTTCTATTGTGTCAGTGAAAACAGATCCGTCCCCATTGATTTACATTATCTATCAGGACGGATCCGTTTGGCTCAGTTTCGTCAGATGGACACCAAAATGCTGCAAGCAGCATTTTTGGTGTCTGCCTCCATTCCGCTTTGAACTGAGCCTGCTGAGGCAGGAGTGCACTACCAATGAGGCCAGGTGAGGCAGTCGCCTCAGGCAACACCAGGTAGGGGCAAGAGTGGGGCAGCAGAAGGGCCATGGGCAATGAGCACTTTCATTGTGACAAAGGGGTTAGGTTAAGAAATTGGTGAGGGGGGGGGGGGGGGGGCGCCGTTTAAATTTTCGCCTCAGGCAGCAGAAAGGGCTGAGGTCAAATCTAGGAAGGCAACTTTCAGTATATCGACAGGTATATGGATGATAGCTCAGATAGTAAGGTAAATCAGACTAGCAGAACCTACCAGGACCTGTATTGATCAGTCAAGGAGTACGAGCGAGTATTTATAGGGGAGCTGATGAACTACTGTATTTTTCACTTTATAAGATGCCCTTTTTTCCCCACAAAAGTGGGGGGAAAATAGCAGTGCGTCTTATAAAGCGAATACTAGTGAGTTCTACCATTATGGAAAAACTCACTAGTATGCATTAGCTGCAGGGAGAAGGGAGTGAAGTTCTATGTGCACTGCCGATACTCACCTTCCATGGTATTCTTCCGTGGATCCGCGCTGCACTGTCCTGACTGCATACAGTGCCAGGAAGTAGTGCGTGCACTAGGACCTGATGCTATGATATGGGGGTCTGATGTGAGGTACTGATATGAAGTTTGATAAAAAATATATTTTTCTTATTTTCCTCCTCTAAAACCTGTGGTGCGTCTTATCACCAGGTGCATTACACATACACACCGAACAGACACATAGAGAGTGAAGCGGCGGACACAGGACGCCAGTACTGCCAAGCACCCAATGAACGAGCAAAACGCTTGTTCATCAGGGGGGAATTATCTGTCATGCAGCAGGATTGGCTGGCGAAGATGTGAATGATCGCGCAAACTTATGTTCGCGCGTTCGCACACTTATTCGCGCCCTTTCCGTTGCCACGCTTATCCTCGTGGATGAAGAAACCTTTGTTCGACGGTCCCCATCCCTCCCGCCTCAGCCGGCGCCATGACACTGGTATCCTGCAGTAATACCAGGCCGGGCACAAATCAGCTACAGGTCGGGACGACCAGACCATCGTGCGAAAGTTTCTGCGCGATACGAACGCGAATGTGAACAAATCCATAGGATAGATGGCGACCATACGGCGAACAATAATTTTTCCACAACAAAGTTATATTTTAATATCGCCCCCTCCCCCTTCCTTCAAATTTGCTTGCCTTAGGGTACTTTCACACTTGCGGCAGAGAATTCCGGCAGGCAATTCCATCGCTGGAACTGCCTGCCGGATGGGGCAATCCAGACTCAAACGGGTGGCATTGAAATACCGGATCTGTCTCTCTGGTGTCATCCGGAAAAATGGATCCGGTATTTATTTTTTTCACAAATTTAAAGGTCTGCGCATGTGCGGACCGGAAGAACAGATCTGTCTATGCGGCACTAACACATTTCAATGGAAATTAATGCCGGATCCGGAATTCCAGCAAATGTTCAGGATTTTTGGCCAAAAAACATACTCTCCATTCAGAATGCATTAGGATAAAACGGATACGTTTTTTGATACGTAACGGAACTCTATACCGGAAAATAAAAACGCTAGTGTGAAAGTACCCTTTTTCAACCTAGAGCACCGGGTGCAACAGCAACACCTTCGTTGCATCACTGGGCTAATTAGTATAATATTAAATTGCTAATCTCTGAATTCGGACAACCTATCAACATGGGACAAATAGAGTTAGATTCAGCTGCCAAGTACAAATCTCTGATGTCAGCTGGATTTATTTAAAGAAATGTGGTGATATTCCCTTTAACCACTTCCAGGCTGAGCCAGTTTTCACCTTCCTGACCAAGCCTAATTTTGCAAAACCTTGACATGTCACTTTTTGTGATAACTATGGAATGCTTTTACTTATCCAAGCGATTGTGAGATATTTTTTTTTGGTGACCCTTCGTACTTTGTTAGTCGTACTTTATATTATTACAATACATTACAGATGATATCAGGTAAAAATACGCACTTGTGCCCTTGATAAGGCCATACAAGACCTTTGGGGGATATTTAACATTACATTATTTTTTTACTGCTGAGTTACAGGAGGAATACAGCTCCCAGAGAGGATGCACAGTGTTATACAGAGCTGTCCAACCTCACTGCAGAGCTGATCTGGGATTACTGAGACCTATCAGCTCATGCAGACTCCACTAGGACCAGATCCAGGAAGCTGCATTGCACTGCCTGCAGTCTATGCACATTGCTCGTAAAGAGCTGTTTATAGAGCAGTGGGAAGGTAGGGATGGTGCCTCCTGTCTCAGCCTTTTATATGGCAAGAACAATTGGTGTGTGCAACTACGATTTCTGCACTGACATTTTAAAACCAGTGCAGAGAAGTTTTGACTGCCTGGATGTTTATAGTCTATCAGCCGTCAGGAACTGGTTAGATTATTTTGGGATATCCTTTATTGAACTTTGATAATATGTATGCTTACTTTAATATATCATTTGGGTTTTAATCTAATATATGTATGTAGAAATTAACCCTTTCATGACCAAGGGTCATTGATGCCCCAGTGTCCAGGTCAAAATTTACAAACCAGACATGCGTCACTTTATGTTTATTTATCCAAGCCAATCTGAGATTTTTCTCGTGACACATTGTACTTCATGATAGTCATAAATTTGAGTCAATATATTTCACCTTTATTTATGAAAGAAATTCCAAATTTACCAACATTTTTGAAAAATTCACAATTTTCAAAATTTCAATTTCTCTGCTTCTAAAACCAAAAGTCATACCTAATAAAATATTTATTACTTAACATTCCACATATGTATACTTTATGTTGGCATCATTTTGGAAATGTCATTTTATTTTTTTAGGACGTTAGAAGGCTTAGGCTACTTTCACACTAGCGTTCGTCGGTCCGCTCGTGAGCTCCGTTTGAAGGGGCTCACGAGCGGACCCGAACGCAGCCGTCCAGCCCTGATGCAGTCTGAATGGAGCGGATCCGCTCAGACTGCATCAGTCTGGTGGCGTTCAGCCTCCGCTCCGCTCGCCTCCGCACGGACAGGCGGACAGCTGAACGCTGCTTGCAGCGTTCGGGTGTCCGCCTGGCCGTGCGGATCCGTCCAGACTTACAATGTAAGTCAATGGGGACGGATCCGTTTGAAGATGCCACAATGTGGCTCAATCTTCAAGCGGATCCGTCCCCCATTGACTTTACATTGAAAGTCTGGACGGATCCGTCCGAGGCTATTTTCACACTTAGCTTTTTTTTGCCATTTTAATGCAGACGGATCCGTTCTGAACGGAGCCTCCGTCTGCATTATTATGAGCGGATCCGTTCAGAACGGATCCGCCCGAACGCTAGTGTGAAAGTAGCCTTAGAAGTTTAGAAGCAATTCTTAAAATTTCCAAAACCCACTTTTTGAAGACCAGTTCAGGTCTGAAGTCACTTTGTGGGGCTTACAGTGGAAACCCCCCATAAATGACCCCATTGTAGAAACTACACCCCTCTAGTTACTCAAAACTGATTTGACTAACTTTGTGAACCCTTTAGGTGTTCCACAAGAATTAAAGGAAAATGGAGATGAAATTTTAAAATTTCACTTTTTTGGCAGATTTTCCATTCTATTACATTTTTTTTTAACACATTGAGGGTTAACAGCCAAACAAAACTCAATATTTATTACCCTGATTCCGCGGTTTACAGAAACACCCCACATGTGGTCGTAAACTGATGCAAGGGCGCACGGCAGGGCGCAGAAGAAAAGGAGAGCCGTATGGTTTTTGGAAGGCAGATTTTGCTGGACTGGTTTTAGATGCCATGTCTCATTTAAAGCCCCCCTGATGCACCCATACAGTAGAAACTCCCAAAAAGTGACCCTATTTTGGAAACAAGGGGATAAGGTGCCAGTTTTATTGGTACTATTTTGGGGTACATATGATTATTAATTGCTCTATATTACGTTTTTTGTGAGGCAAGGTAACCGAAAATGGCTGTTTTGGCACAGTTTTTTGTTGTTTTTTTTTACAAGATTCATCTGACAGGGTAGATTATGTGCTATTTTTATAGAGCAGGTTGTTACGGACGCAGTGATATCAAATATGTTTACTTTCTTTGTTTGTTTGTTTCAGTTTTACATAATAAAGCATTTTTGAAAAAGAAATTATGTTTTTGTGTGTTCATTTTCTGAATGCCATATTTTTTTTATTTTTCTGCCGATCGTCTTGTGCAGGGGCTTGTTTTTTGCAGAAAGAGTTGAGGTTTTTATTGGTACTATTTATGGGTACATAGGATTTTTTGATCATTCATTATTACACTTTATGGGCAAGGTGACCAAAAAATTGGCTGCTTTGGAACAGTTTTTATTTATTTTTACAGCGTTCATCTGAGGGGTTAGGTCATGAAACAGTTTTATAGAGCAGATCGTTACGGACGTGGCAATACCTAATATGTATACTTCTTCTTATTTATTTAAGTTTTACACAGTAATAGCATTTATGAAACTAAAAAAATGATGTTTTAGTGTATCCATAGTCTGAGAGCCATAGCTTTTTTATTTTTTGGGCGATTGTCTTAAATAGGGTATCATTTTTTGCATGATGAGGTGACGGTTTGATTGGTACTATTTTGGGGGTCATGAGCCTTTTTGATCGCTTGCTGTTGCACTTTTGTGATGTAAGGTGACAAAAATTGCTTTTTTGGCACTGTTTTTTTTGTTACGTGTTCACTTGAGGGGTTAGGTCATGTGATATTTTTATAGAGCTGGTTATTACGGATGCGGAGATACCTAATATGTACACTTTTTTTTAATTTATTTTACTTTAACACAATAATAGCATATTAGAAATAAAAAAAATATATGTTTTAGTGTCTCAATGTTCTAAGAACTATATTTTTTTTATTTTTTGAGCGATTTTCTTATGTAGGATCTCATTTTTTGCGGGATGAGGTGACGGTTTTATTGGTACCATTCTGTTTAATATATACCTTTTTGATCGCTTGGTGTTGCACTTTTTGTGATGTAAGGTGACAAAAATTGCTTTTTTTACACAGTTTATATATATTTTTTATGGTGTTTATCGGACGGGGTCTATTATGTGATACATTTATAGAGACGGTCGTTACGTACGCGGTGATACCTAATATGTGTATTTTTTTTTTCATTTTTAATAGGAAAATGCAATTTTATTTTTTTAATTTACACTTAAATTTTATTTTATTTTTTTATCAAGTCCCTCTTGCATCTTGAAGATCCAGTGAGGCTGATGGCTGTACTATACTTTGCAATTCTCTTGCATTGCAAAGTATAATACTATCAGATGTCCTGTAGGTGGCAACACCGGACGCTTTGCAAAGTGTCCGGTTGCCATGGCAACCATCGGACGCTGCCATCGCAGCGCGGCAGCACCGATGGTTTAGAGAGGGAGCCCCCTCCCTCTATTAACCTTATGGATGCCGATGCAGCGGCATCTAAGGGGTTACAGCAGAGTGTCAGCATAGAGCTGACACTCGCTGCTTATGACAGCGGCTCAGGAACAGAGCCACCGCCATCACACACAGCTGGGGGACCGCACCGCATCGGGGGCAAAGGGCAAAGGGCAGGGGGCAGCGCTGGAAAGGGGGAGGGGGAAGATAATGCCAGCATTGAGGGGCAGGAGCAAATGCGGGCAGGGTGAATGTATGGGGCCGCATCAGGGGCAGGCTGCATGAATATAGGTGGGGACTGCATCAGGGGCAGGCGGGGACAGGAGGCGGACAGGAAGGGGGCACAGATCGGGGGTCACTAGAACACATTACCTGATTTCAGGCTCTGATCTGCAGAGCGCAGATCAGAGCCTGGAACAGGCATTTTTTCACTGCCGCGATCCGATTGGTTAGTCTGCACAGACTAACCAATCGGATCGATTGTTGGCAAGGTACCACTCTGATTGAAACATAGAAACATAGAATGTGTTGGCAGATAAGAACCATTTGGCCCATCTAGTCTGCCCAATATACTAAATACTATGGATAGCCCCTTGCCCTATCTTATATGAAGGATGGCCTTATGCCTATCCCATGCATGCTTAAACTCCTCCACTGTATTTGCAGCTACCACTTCTGCAGGAATGCTATTCCATGCATCCACTACTATCTCAGTAAAGTAATACTTCCTGATATTACTTTTAAACCTTTGCCCCTCTAATTTAAAACTATGTCCTCTTGTAGCAGTTTTTCTTCTTTTAAATATTCTCTCCTCTTTTACCTTGTTGATTCCCTTTATGTATTTAAAAGTTTCTATCATATCCCCTCTGTCTCGTCTTTCTTTCAAGCTATACATGTTAAGGTCCTTTAATCTTTCCTGGTAAGTTTTATCCTGCAATCCATGTACCAGTTTAGTAGCTCTTCTCTGAACTCTCTCCAAAGTATCAATATCCTTCTGAAGATATGGTCTCCAGTACTGAGCACAATACTCCAAATGAGGTCTCACTAGTGCTCTGTAGAGCGGCATGAGCATCTCCCTCTTTCTACTGGTAATTCCTCTCCCTATACACCCAAGCATTCTGCTAGCATTTCCTGCTGCTCTATGACATTGTCTGCCTACCTTTAAGTCTTCTGAAATAATGCCCACTAAATCCCTTTCCTCAGATACTGAGGTTAGGACTGTATCACTGATTTTATATTCTGCTCTTGGGTTTTTACGTCCCAGGTGCATTATCTTGCACTTATCAACATTAAATTTTAGTTGCCAGATTTTTGACCATTCCTCTAGTTTTCCTAAGTCCTTTTCCATTTGGCGTATCCCTCCAGGAACATCAACCCTGTTACAAATCTTTGTGTCATCAGCAAAAAGACACACCTTACCATTGAGGCCTTCTGCACTGTATGCTGCCGGCATTACTGCACTGTATGCTGTCCGTGACAGCAGCAGGGCAGGGGCAGAAGATTTAATCCAAGCGTTTTGCAGCGCTTAGATTAAAGAGCTGGCTTGACGTTTATACATGTGCTAGCTGCACGGGGCATGTGCAAATAGCACGTATATAAACGGATTGCAGTCGGGAAGGGGTTAAAATATCTGAGTCTTTTATTATGTACCATACCTGTGGCAATGATCACAAGGTCTGTTACAACTCCAGATTACTGCCAAAAACTGCAACGATGACGCTGTGTGAGCTTGTACCCGAGAGAGACGGTGGCCCTGAACACTGAAATGTGTTTTATGTTGGTTCTATGTTTTTATACATGTATTATCATTTTAACAATACATTTTACTATGTTTTAACACCAGTAGTGCCCCAATAGTATCTACATTTTTTATCTAGTATTCTGCAAATATATTGTACATCTTGATCAAGGTTCTACAGCAGGAGAGAGCAGCAGCCCGGTATCCAAACTAATCCCATTGTTGTGCCAAGTGAGCGCAACCTCATTCGTAAGCATATTACTCTGGTCTTGATCTTTGTTACTGACCTTTGTGTTTATTGAAACCCATAGAATGCAATAGATAAAATTAATCACAAGTTGTTTGCATTTTCGAATACAATATTTTCATACAGATATAAATCAATGAAACATTAATCCAAAAATAAGTGATGAGGGAGGGGGAGACAAGACAGAGTAAAAGGGCAGGAGGAAGGGAAGGAAGATGGAAAGGAAGTAGACTAGTAATCCAGACAAGAATTCAAGGTAGTAGGACTGATATGAGTAGATTAAGTAAAAGTACTTGAGGTCAACCAACCTGAAAAATAGCCGATGCACGGAACTGATACCAGGCTTCCCATTGTTTAGAATGTGCAGCGCCAGTTCCCTGGTCTTCAGCACCCAATTCTTCCAATCGTGCTAGATAGTCTAGAGCCTTTACCCATGTGACTCTATGGAGGCTTTCTGTTGAGCGCCATGCCCGAGGGATGATTTGGCGCATTGCTATAATAAAGAATCTAAGAATGCATTTTTTTTACCAAATTGATTCTACCTGGAAAAGCTGATAGGAGAGCTATCTGAGGAGATGGGGGGGTATAGGACCTATAGAGGTGGTCATGAAGTTTTAATATATCCCGCCAAAGGGTGGCAACCTCGGGACAATCCCACCAAATGTGTAACATGGTGCCTCTTGAACTCAGGCACCGCCAGCAGGTGTCTGGTATGGAGGGGTAAAACTGGTGGAGCTTAACCGGGGTCCTATACCATCCAGACCAGATCTTATAATTGAGTTCCTGTATCTTACAAGATATCGAGGACTTATGGGTGAATAATAGAGATCTCCACTGGTCAGGTGTGAGGGAGCATCCCAGATCATTCTCCCAGGATGTATAATTTTCTTAACCGGAGCAGGGAACTCCTCCGTGTTGTCCCCGATCTCTCCCGAATTCAGTATAGCATATATGAGAGATAAAGGATGTCCAGGCGCAGAGGTAGCAAGCCATATTTACTGAAATTCGGAAAAGGGGGATTGAAGTTGCGATCCAGGTGCCAGAGATCTAGTGAAATTGTGTAATTGAAGATAATGGAACCAACGTCCAGGTGAGTCGGGTATGAGGTGGACTAAGTCTTTGAGGTCCATTATCCCCCTGGTGGAATGTATGTCCTTGACTCTGATCTGGGGCTTGGTGTGTGACCCGAAAGATGGTAGGGCCATAAGAGTGGGTGGTAGTGATGGATGTCCAGATAGGTTTGTGAGTGGGCCAGGAATCGTGGCTAACTTAACCTTGGAAGAGAACCCTATCCAAATATCCACTATGGAGGATAGAAAAGGCGAGAGCCGTTGAATGGATAATTGGATCAAGGTAATTTTCGGGAACCAGAAGATGCCCGGGATCAAGCCTGGGGCCAGGGCATGCTCTAATTCGACCCCACATTTCATGTCAAGGTTGTGTGTGAGGTCAATTATGCAGTTGGCGACCGCCGCTCTATAATATGATAGAAAGTTGGGCAAACCCGTGCCTCCTTGCGTCTTTGATCGAGTCATTAGGTTGTAGTTCAGTCTAGCCCTGGACCTACCCCAAACAAAACGAGGAGTTATTCTTCTGAGTCAAGTGAAATAAGAAAGGGGAACCCGACAAGGGATTGTCTGGAATAGATCAAGGAGCCTGGGCAGGACGTCCATTTTTAAGGTGTTTATTCTGCCGAACCAGAAGACATTTAAGTTCAACCAGGATAGGAGGTTATTTCCGATGGTATGGAGTAAGGGTAAATAGTTGAGCTTGAACAAGTGGGAAGGATCTGGGGATATGTATGTTCCCAGGTGTTTAAGCGTATGTGGGGACCATTTAAACAAGAAGGAACCCTTGAGGGTGTCGACTTCTCTGGGAGGGAGAGTGATATTTAGAAGTTCAGATTTTTGAATATTAACTTTTAAGTTGGATAGTGATCCAAAAATATGAAATTCTTTCAACACCAAAGGGGGTCCAATTCTAGGAGAGGTTATGTATAACAATAGGTCGTCGGCGAACAGTGAAAGTTTATGTTCTACATCACCAATACGAAGACCTTTAATCAAGTCGTTAGCTCGCAGAGCGTTAGCTAGGGATTCCATGACTAATATGTAAAGGAACGGGGAGAGGGGACACCCCTGGCGTGTTACGTTTGAGATAGGAAAAGGATCCGACAGTGTACCGTTGACATGTACTCCGGCAGTGGGGCCGGTGTATAGTGCCATAATTCTATGTATCATTTTGGAACCCAAGCCAATATGCGTTAAGGTTCTCTCCAGAAAGTGCCAACTGACCCTATTGAAGGCCTTTTCCGCATTAACCGAAAGCAAGCATAAAGGGATCTTTAGTTGTTTAGCTTTAGAGATCAGGCTGATAGATTTAATAATGTTCTCGCGGGCCTCTCGTCCTGGGACAAATCCCACCTGTTCCCTATGAATGCAGTTTGGTATGTGGGGGTGCAATCTTAAGGCTAATATTTTAGCAAATATTTTTAAGTCTATATTGAGGAGGGAAATGGGTCTATAGTTTGAGCAGAGGGAATGATCTTTGTCCGGTTTGGGGATAACTGTGATGTGTGCTTGAATGGACTGGGATGGAAAAAGACATGTATCTGATATCGAATTGAATGTCTCTAGGAGTAGAGGGGTCAAGTCGTCCTTAAAAGATTTGTAAAAACGTGCGGTCAGCCCATCTGGGCCAGGACTCTTCCCGTTTTTAAGATCTTTAATGATGGACAGGAGTTCTGGGGTGGAGAAATCATCCTCCATAACAGAGGACACATCAACTGGGAGACATGAGGGTCCAAATTTGGAAAGGTAATTTTGCGCGTCGGAGGACGATGATCTAGGAGTGTTTGTGCGAGTTTGGTCTAGATTATATAAATTGGAGTAATATGTCTGAAATTCATGTGCGATTTCAAGTGGAGCGTGAATCCGACCTTTCGAAACCCATGTTTAACGAGGGAATATGTGTGAGAGGGATACGTGGGTGCAAGGCTTTCGCCAGCCATTTACCACACTTATCCCCAAACTCATAGTAACCACGTTTAACCTTGTCTCTGAGACAAAGGGATTTTTGGTCAAGTATTTTTAAGATCTGTTGTCGGATGGAGGAGAGCTCAGCTTTAAGGGAGTCTGAAGAAGAGGTTTTGTTTATAGCCTCTTTAGTGTCTAGTTCCGTAAGGAGTGTAGATAGCTTGTGAGTCCTTTCCTTTTTGAGCCTAGCCCCATGTGACAAGAAGATACCCCTGAGGACACATTTAAGTGCTTCACATTTTAAAGGCGGGGCAGTGTTATCTGACCTATGATCAGAGACAAAGTCTGCAATGGTTTTTCTCACGTCTGCAACACAGACTGCGTCATTCAAGAGATTGTCATTTAATCTCCAAGTGAACATGCGAGGAAGTGTGTGAATTGGGGACAGTAGGCCGAATACCGGTGCATGATCGGACCATATCATGGAATCGATTGAGCATCGGGGATCAAGGTCCAGGAAGCTCTGCTACACAAAGAGATGGTCCAATCTGCTGTAGGTGTTGTGGGCAGAAGAATAGAAGCTGTAGTCCCTGACACCCGGATGCAAGACCCTCCAAAGATCAACCTGCTTGAGAGATGTGAGAGCTGCTTTAAACATGCACAATGAAGAGGGAGAGATTGCGAACTTACCCACAGGAGTCCAGCTCGGGATCCATGACCATGTTGAAATCTCCGCCCAAGATGATATGGGAGCCCTCGGCGAAGCCAGCCAGTCTTCTCAGGATTTTGGTCCCATAGGATGTCTGACCCTGGTTGGGGAAATAAACATTTGCTACAGTAAATATGGAGTCCTTAGGCCGGAAAGCTTTGTGGAAAGCTATGGAAACTCCACCCGCTTTTTTATCTGGATGGGGACTGTGGTACCAGGTGGGGTAGTACCTGTTCACACAGCCTGGTATAGATGAAAGCTTAAAGTGGGTCTCCTGAATCATCGCTATCATAATTCTTTTTTTATGAAATCGATATAGGACTTGGCTGCGTTTCTCAAGTTTAAGGCATTGTCATTGTAGGAGCTAAACGATAAAAGACCTGTCATGGTGGGTAAGAAAGAAGAGAGGCAAGATCATATGGCTGGACTACATGTAAGGAAAAAAATAAGAGGGGGGGGGGGGGGGACAAACACATGTTACAGTAAAGGAATAATGTGGACCCAGTAGGCATATACTGGGAATTTAGAGCTCAACGGGAACCAAACAATCGGTTCAACGGTCACTAAGTAATGACTAATCGTCATGTACAACACTACAAGAGGTGTTGTGGTACCTAGTAGGGGAAAGAGAAGACAAGGGCAGTACAGCAGCCCAACATGTCTCCGGACAAGTTATGAGGTATGTAAATAAAACAGGTTTCAAACAGCCTATCAAGCTAAAACATTAAGTAGGATAGAAACAATGAACAGGTAGGGCCTATGTGACAAGGCCATAGTAAGAATGCGATTGCAACTAGGAACTGAAGCCTATCAAAAGTCGGACAGTTCAGTCCTTGGAAGGGCGTGAGCTTCTAGAGGGCCTCTGCTGTTTCGGGTGCGCCGCCTGCCAGGGATCCCTGTGCGGCGTGGGGATCATCTCCCGTTGTCTGGAAGGTTGACAGGCGGTAGGTTGAAAGTGTCCAGCATCTTCTGGGTCAGTGATGGTTTTAAAGGAGGCGGACTTCCCATCTTTTCTGGCAAATAGCTGGAAGGGATAGCCCCAGCGGTAGACAATATCATTGTCCTTGAGAAGGAGCAACAGTGGCTTGAGAGTTTTGCGTAGCATAATTGTGCGCCTGGCCAGGTCCGGCAAGATAAGTACGCCAGGGTAGTCCGGGAGACTTGGCGACAGGTTCCTGGAAGCTTTAAGGATCGCCTCTTTTTCTTTGAAGAAATGAATCCTACACACAATATCACGTTATCGACTTGGATCCATGGATTCCGGATACAGTGTTCTGTGGATTCTGTCAATCTCAACCGGTGAGTCCAATGATTTATTAAGTAGTTTGTAAAAGAAACTTTGAGCCCAATGCTCTAGATCATGTGGAAGGACAGATTCTGGTTCACCTCTTATGCGGAGGTTGTTCCTCCTGTGTCTGTTTTCAATATCATCAAGATGGCTCAGGATGTCTTGGATTTGCTCAGTATGATCCTGCAGGGCCTGCTGATGAGACTCAAGTGACTGGAGAGTCTGTTCCTGAATGGCTTCAATTTCCTCTACTCTGTGTCCCACTTGTTTGAGATCTGATTGCAGAGCTGCTATGTCTTGTTTATGGGAGGCTTCCAGCCTGGAAAAGAGAGCATTCAGCTCCTGTTTGGTGGGTAGAGCCTTGAGGTGGACTTTCCAGTCCCAATCCCCATCCGGCGAGGACGGTGTCACCAGTATGGCTGTGTTAGCCGGAAGCCCTGAGGAGCTATGTGACTGGGGTGAGGAACCAGGTGTGGAGCGTCTGCTGTCTGCCATTGCAGGAGAGGAAGGAGCTACTGAAGACAGGCTATTAACAGCCCCAGCGTAGGATAAAGCCCCTGATGGAGCGAGCGGTGAGTGACCGGGTTTCGGGGAAGCGGCTGTGACGATTGGTGCCGCGGTCTCCTCACCTACAGTAGCGTCCGCCATCTTGGGAAGCATGGAGTTCTTGGCGCTTCTCACCGGCTGAGAGCTGGAGGCCAGGATACGCTCTATGGCCCCTGAATCTCTCTCCATCGGTGCCGGTGTGGACGAGGTTCTCTTCCTCCTGTTTTTCATGAGGGTAGAAAGTCTGAGTGTGTCCCGAATCTGGAATGAATACCGGAGACAGTCAGGAGCTCAGAGTGCACGCTCCTCACTCGGCCATTGGCAAGCTCCGCCCCCCCCTTCTGTTATTTTTATAATTGTGACTTAAAATATTAGTAGCAGAAATTCAGAAAAGTGCAAAGAGTTCACCTATTTTTTCTTACAGCTGTATATTGTCACGATTCACGATCTAATTTTTCCTATAATCCTCCACAACAGCACTATAATGAGATGACCCCCTTCTCTATCCATGTAGGGACAGAAAGAATACATTTGATCCTCCCCTGGTTCCTCTTTAGGGTAAATGAACACAATCAGGATTTATGTGTGGAGAATACGCAGGGAAATCCATGCTGATAATACGCATCATGTGGATTTTACTCTCCGCATTGAAGTAAATGGAGAAAATCAGCATGAAATCTAAACAGGAAAAATAAAATAAATTGACATGCTGCAGATTTTAAAATCCGCACCGCAGGTCAAAATCCCTATGGAAAAAGTCTGCACGATGTGGATTTTTAACACGCAATCCTGATTGGGTGCATTTAGCCTCAGTGTTTTCTTGTCTCCTGTCCCTTCCAGGAGATGATTGCATCACCCTAAATCGGGTGTCTTGGGTCCACAGCATTGCTGTGTGACCCTAGACCCCAGGGGTGCTGCAGCTTGGTTTGGGTTCAAGGTTGTGTACATTTTATTATTTTCCCTTATAACATGGTTATAAGGGAAAATAATAGCATTCTGATTACAGAATGCATAGTACAATAGGGCTGGAGGGGTTAAAAAAAATGGTGATGGATCATGTGACGGACCATGTGATAAACGTAATGACATCATCAAAGGTCCTATTCCTCACAAAAGAAGACAGAAGAGATGCCGGCTGCGCGAACAAGTGGATTAAGGCGAGTTAAATATTTATTTATTTTTTATTATTTTTTTTTAACCCCTCCAGCCCTATTGTACTATGCATTCTGTATTCAGAATGCTATTATTTTCCCTTATAACCATGTTATAAGGGAAAATAATAATGATCGGGTCCCCATCCCGATCGTCGCCTAGCAACCGTGCGTGAAAATCGCACTGCATCCGCACTTGCTTGCAGATGCTTGCGATTTTCACGCAACCCCATTCATTTCTATGGGACCTGCGTTACGTAAAAAACTCACAAAGAGGAGCATGCTGCGATTTTCACGCAGCGCACAAGTGATGCGTGAAAATCACTGCTCATGTGCACAGCCCCATAGAAATGAATGGGTCCGGATTCAGTGCGGGGCCAATGCGTTCATCTCACGCATTGCACCTGCGTGGAAAAGGGGCCTTACACGCATACACACACAGACGCAGACACACACTCCCCTATGGCCCGCCGGATAGTCTCGGCCGAGGAGGCATACGCCCAGCTTGCCTCAGAGTCCGAGAGTCCTAGTGAGGACGAGGATGACCCCACTTTCCTGTTGTCATCCACGTCCTCCTCATCATCTAGCGATGATGATGAGCCCCCAAGGCGGCGGAGACGCCGCCAGGCAGAGCAAGGGGACCGCCATGCTAGGGACCCTGTGGCCCACCCTAGTACGAGCAGCTCTGGGGCTCATACTAGTTTTCCGGCCCACCAGTTAAATCCACTGGAGCTCCCTGCCGGTGAACTTGTCTGGTGTACCCCAGAGCGTTATGAGCCCGTGATTCTTGATTTTGTAGGCCAACCAGGAATCCAGATTTCCACAGTGGGCTTCACTGAATATGACTTTTTTAGTCTTTTTTTCAGTGCCCTTTTTGTAAATCTAATGGTGGAGCAACAAGTTTGTTGCTCAACACTCGGGCTCCTTTTTGGCTAGGCATAATGCAGCATGTCCCCCCCCCCCCCAAGGTGATCCTGCCTATGACCGCCTGTACAAAATCAGGCCGGTCATCGATCACTTTGGGGCCAAATTTGTACAGGCCTATGTACCTGGAAGGGACATCGCGGTTGATGAGTCTCTCATTGCGTTCAAGGGGAGACTCATTTTCCAATAGTATGTTCCCTCAAAGCGAGCGAGGTATGGCGTGAAGCTGTACAAACTTTGTGAGAGTACCTCAGGGTACACTTACAAGTTTTGTGTGTACGAGGGGTGAGATTCCTGTATTGAACCCCCAGAATGTCCCCCCACTCTGAGTGTTAGCAGGAAACTTCTGTGGGACCTTATGCACCCACTGCTAGATAAGGGTTACCACGTGTACGTGGATAACTTTTATACCAGTATCCCCTTGTTCCAGTCCCTCGCCGCCAGATCCACGTCCGCTTGTTGGACCGTGCTGAAAAATCAATGCAGCCTCCCTGCCCACCCCCTCCAGGTACCTATCCCCAGGGGTGAGACCTGTGCCCTTACCACTGGAAACCTGTTGCTGGTCAGATATAAGGACAAGAGGGATGTCCTTGTACTGTCCACAATTCATGGTAACGGCATCACCCCTGTCCCTGTGTGAGGTACCGCGGCAATGGTCCTCAAGCCCGATTGTATTGTCGACAACAATCGGTATATGGGAGGAGTTGATCTCTTTGATCAAGTCCTCAAGCCATATAGCGCCATGCGCAAAACCCGGGCATGGCAAAAAAAAGTTGCGGTCTACTTGGTGAAGGTTGCCTTGTACAACTCTTTTGTGCTGTCCCGGAGCGCTGGCAACACAGGGACATTCCTTCAGTTCTGTAAGGCAGTCCTCAAGGCCCTGATCTTTTCTGACCGGGAAAGAGCAGGCCGGAGTGAGTACCTCAGGAACTGTAGGCGCCCAGATAGTCCCTGGCCAACACTTTCCAGGTGTGGTCCCCCATACTGGAAAGAAGGGACAGACCCCAAAAAAAGTGCAGAGTGTGTCGCAGGAGGGGGATACGGAAGGACACCACAACTCAGTGTGACACGTGTCCCTACCAGCCTCTGCATTGACGGTTGCTTCAGGGAGTACCACCACACTTCCATGGAGTACTAAAATTTATATCCCAATTTAGCCAATGACAATCGGATAAAAAAAAATGGTTCTCAGACTAGAGACACTAAAACAAAAAATGTTTCAAAAATATTATTTAGTAAAACAAAAAAAAAGAAAAGTTGACATATTAGGTATTGCCACGTCCGTAATAAGCTGCTCTATAAAAATACCCCCTCTAACCCCTCAGATGAACATGGTCAAAAATAAAATAATAAAAACGGTGCAAAAAAAAGTTATTTTTTGTCACCTTACATCACAAAAATTGTAATAGTAAGCAATCAAAAAGTCATATGCCCCCCAAAATAGTGCCAATAAAACCGTCCTCTCATCCCAAAAAAAATTAGCCCCTACCTAAGATAATCGGCTAAAAACAAAAAAAAAATGACTCTTAGACTATGGAGATACTAAAATGTTGTGTAAAACATAAATAAATTAATAAAAAGTAGACATATTAGGTATCGCCGCATCCGTAAGAATCCACTCTATAAAAATACCCCCCCAACCCCTCAGATGAACACGGTAAAAAAAAAAACGGTGCCAAAAAAGTTATTTTTTGGCAAATTTTCCATTTTAAACAGTTTTTTTCCAATAACAAAGTAAGGGTTAACAGCCAAACAAAACTTAATATGTATTACCCTCATACCGCAGTTTACAGAAACACCCCATATGTGGTCTGCTGTATGACCAAACGGCAGGGCGCAGAAGGAAAGGAACGCTGTATGGTTTCTGGAAGGCAGATTTTGATGGCCTTTTTTGGGGGCACCATGTCCCATTTGAAGCCCCCCTGATGCACTCCTAGAGTAAAAACTCTATAAAAGCGACCCCATCTAAGAAACTACACCCCTCAAGGTATCCAAAACTGATTTTACAAACGTCATTAACCCTTTAGGTGTTCCACAAGAGTTATTGGCGATGGAGATGAAATTTCAGAATTTCTATTTCTGGTAACCTTGCCTCACAAAAATGTAATATAGATAAACCAAAAATCATATTTACCCTAAAAATAGTCCCAATAAAACTGCCACCTTATCCCATAGTTTCCAAAATGGGGTCACTTTTATGGAGTTTCTACTCTAGTGGTGCATCAGGGGGGCTTCAAATGGGACATGGTGTAAATAAACCAGTCCAGCAAAATCTGCCTTTCCCTCTACGCCCTACTGTGTGCCCGTACAGTAGTTTACAGCCACATATGGGGTGTTTCTGCAAACTACAGAATCGGGGCAATAAATATAGCATTTTGTTTAGCTGTTAACCCTTGCTATGTTACTGGAAAAAATTCATTAAAATGGAAAATTTGCCCAAAAATTTAAATTCTCAAATTTCATTCCTATTTTCCAATAACTCTTGTGCAACATGTAAAGGGTTAACGACGTTTGTAAAATTTGTTTAGAATACCTTGAGGGGTGTAGTTTCTAGAATGGGGGTAATTTTTGGGTGGTTTCTATTATGTAAGCCTCACAAAGTGACTTCAGACCTGAACTGGTCCCTAAAAATTGGGTTTTAGAAAATTTCGGAAAAATTTCAAGATTTGCTTCTAAACTTTTAAGCCTTGTAACATCCCCAAAAAATAAAATACCATTCCCAAAATGATCCAAACATGAAGTAGACATATGGGGAATGTAAAGTAATAACTATTTTTGGAGGTATTACTATGTATTATAGAAGTAGAGAAATTGAAACTTGGAAATTTGCTATTTTTTTTTTACAAATTTTGGGTAAATTTGCTATTTTTTTATAAATAAAAATGATTTTTTGTTTACTTTATTTTACCAGTGTCATGAAGTACAACATGTGACGAAAAAAACTATCTCAGAATGGCCTGGATAAGTCAAAGCGTTTTAAAGTTATCACCACTTAAAGTGACACTGTTCAGATTTGCAAAAAAATGGCCTGGTCCTTAAAGAGGACCTTTCACTACAATAAAAAGTCTAAACTGAGCATACAGACATGGAGAGCGGCACCCAGGGATCTCCCTGCACTTACTATTATCCCTGGGCGCCGCTCCGGTATGTGCAGATTTTCGGCTCAACTGGGAGGAGCCTGCTGGCGTCTCCTTCTCCCAGGCTGGAGTGCTGGCCAATCGCAGCGCTCAGCTCATAGCCTGAGAGGAAAAAAAAACCTCTCAGGCTATTAGCTGAGCGCTTCGATTGGCCAGCGCTACAGCCTGGGAGAAGGAGACGTCGGCAGGCTCCTCCCAGTTGAGCCGAAAATCTGCAGATACCGGAGCCTATACCGGGAGAACAGAACGACACCCAGGGATAATAGTAAGTGCAGGGAGATTCCTGGGTGCCGCTCTCCATGTCTGTATGCTTAGTTTAGATTTTTTATTGTAGTGAAAGGTCGTGAAATAAGTCTGGGTCCTTAAGGAGTTAAACATTATAGAATTGATGTAAATTTTAAACAGGGCTTATCTTTTGGTAGAAAGTTTCTGCAGGCAGTGGTCCCACTCTAGTTGGATTAATCTGATAGATCTCATAGTACTGCCGTGTGGAGGATGATAGGTCAAAACTGGATTGCTCTTACCTGTAATTCCCTTTCTGTGAGTCCTCCATGAGAACACAGCCTATATCCCACCCTAAAAAAATTAAATACAATTTTGTTGATTAAAGGGGTTGTCCCATAAAAATATTCTACCGTTTTCAAACCAGCACCTGGATCTGAATACTTTTGTAATTACATGTAATAAAAAAATTACCATTTCAATAGAATGTATCACTATAGAGCCTCCTGCCTTTTCTCTTATTTCTTTGACCAGCTCACTGAGAAGGCTGCACATGCTCAGTTTCATCCTTGAATTGCCTCCTGAGTTGTGATAGGCAGAGCATGGATACGCCCCCTTAGATGCAGAGGAAAAGACACTCCCCTTGAGCTGATAGCTTGATATTAATCTATCAGAGTAATGAATGTGGAGATCTGTGGATCCATGTGAGGTACAGGGCTGGTTCTAGCTGTGTTAGAAAGAAGTTGCCATGTACTATATGATGTCTGATTTTCATTTTTTACATTAGTCATGGAACAACCCCTTTACGTGAAGGTAGTATGTGTTAGTGTGTGATATTGTAAATGGTCTTAAGCTTTCTGGTTCCTGTATGACACTGAGGAGGAGCCAGAGGAGGATCACATTTATTTTTACTGTCCCTACGTGAATGGAGGAGGGTCATCTCAGCATAGTGTCATTGTGGAGGACTCACCAAAAAGGGAATTATCGGTAAGAGTAATACAGTTTTCACTGTCATACATACATACTTAGGTCAATTTCATAGGAACCCAATTAACTTCTCAGTAAGTTTTTTGAATGTATGAAGAAACCCACACTAACATGAGAATAGAGATGAGCGAATCGATCCACCGGAACAGCACAGTTGTTGCTCTGGTAGAAGCAGCAAAGCCTCTGCACTTGCGATACTACTCGGATCAGTGGCACAGACGCAAGATGCCTGGCCCAGTCAATTAAGCGGTAGGAGGAGTCTCTTGATCAGCAGGCACAGACCCTCACTGCTCAAAAACTGTCTGATGAACGAATAGATTCTTACAAATCGATTCACTCATCTCTACATGAGTACAGTCGTGGCCAAAAGTTTTGAGAATGACACAAATATATTAGTTTTCACAAAGTTTGCTGCTAAACTGCTTTTAGATCTTTGTTTCAGTTGTACACGCACTTCATACGTTTCAAAGGCTTTTATCGACAATTACATGACATTTATGCAAAGAGTCAGTATTTGCAGTGGTGGCCCTTCTTTTTTAGGACCTCTGCAATTCAACTGGGCATGCTCTCAATCAACTTCTGCGCCAATTCCTGACTGATAGCAACCCATTATTTCATAATCACTTCTTGGAGTTTGTCAGAATTAGTGGGTTTTTGTTTGTCCACCCGCCTCTTGAGGATTGACCACAAGTTCTCAATGGGATTAAGATCTGGGGAGTTTCCAGGCCATGGACCCAAAATGTCAACGTTTTGGTCCCCGAGGCACTTAGTTATCACTTTTGCCTTATGGCACGGTGCACCATCGTGCTGGAAAATGCATTGTTCTTCACCAAACTGTTGTTGGATTTTTGGAAGAAATTGCTGTTGGAGGGTGTTTTGGTACCATTCTTTATTCATGGCTGTGTTTTTGGGCAAAATTGTAAGTGAGCCCACTCCCTTGGATGAGAAGCAACCCCACACATGAATGGTCTCAGGATGCTTTACTGTTGGCATGACACAGGACTGATGGTAGCGCTCACCTTTTCTTCTCTGGACAAGCCTTTTTCCTGATGCCCTAAACAATCGGAAAGAGGCTTCATCGGAGGATATGACTTTGCCCCAGTCCTCAGCAGTCCATTCACCATATTTTCTGCAGAAGATCAATCTGTCCCTGATGTTTTTTTTGGAGATAAGCGGCTTCTATGCTGCCCTTCTTGACACCAGGCCATCTTCCAAAAGTCTTCGCCTCACTGTGCGTGCAGATGCGCTCACACCTGCCTGCTGCCATTCCTGAGCAAGCTCTGCACTGGTGGCACTCCGATCCCGCAGCTGAATCCTCTTTAGGAGACGATCCTGGCGCTTGCTGGACTTTATTGGACACCCTGAAGCCTTCTTAACAAGAATTGAGCCTCTTACCTTGAAGTTCTTGATGATCCTATAAATTGTTGATTGAGGTGCAATCTTAGTAGCCACAATATCCTTGCCTGTGAAGCCATTTTTATGCAACGCAATGATGGCTGCACGCGTTTCTTTGCAGGTCACCATGGTTAACAATGGAAGAACAATGATTTCAAGCATCACCTTCCTTTTAACAGGTCAAGTCTGCCATTTTAACCCAATCAGCCTGACATAATGATATCCAGCTTTGTGCTCGTCAACATTCTCACCTGAGTTAACAAGACGATTACTGAAATGATCTCAGTCCTTTAACCGCCTCCGGACCGCTGTACGCACGGATGCATCCGGAAGGTGGTTGATCTATTCCTCCTGGACGCATCCGTGCATCATCTCGCGAGACGCGAGATTTCCTGTGAATGCGCGCGCGCTCACAGGAATGGAAGGTAAGCGAGTGGATCTCCAGCCTGCCAGCAGCGATCGCTCGCTGGCAGGCTGGAGATGTGATTTTTTTAACCCCTAACAGGTATATTAGACGCTGTTTTGATAACAGCGTCTAATATACCTGCTACCTGGTCCTCTGGTGGTCCCTTTTGTTTGGATCGACCACCAGAGGACACAGGCAGCTCTGTAAAGTACCACAAAACACTACACTACACCCCCCCCGGGTCACTTATTAACCCTTTATGAACCACTGATCACCCCTGATCACCCCATATAGACTCCCTGATCACCCCCCCTGTCATTGATCACCCCCCTGTAAGGCTCCATTCAGAGGTCCGTATGATTTTTACGGATCCACTGATACATGGATCAGATCCGCAAAACACATGCGGACCTCTGAATGGAGCCTTACAGGGGGGTGATCAATGACAGAGGGGTGATCACCCATATAGACTCCCTGATCACCTCCGTCATTGATCACCCCCCTGTAAGGCTCCATTCAGACGTCCGTATGATTTTTACAGATCCACTGATACATGGATCGGATCCGCAAAACACATGCGGACGTCTGAATGGAACCTTACAGGGGGGTGATCAATGACAAGGGGGTGATCTGATCACGCATATAGACTTCCTGATCACTTCCCTGTCATTGATCACCCCCCTGTAAGGCTCCATTCAGACGTCCGTATGATTTTTACGGATCCACTGATACATGGATCGGATCCGCAAAACACATGCGGACGTCTGAATGGAGCCTTACAGGGGGGTGATCAATGACGGAGGTGATCAGGGAGTCTATATGGGTGATCACCCCTCTGTCATTGATCACCCCCCTGTAAGGCTCCATTCAGAGGTCCGCATGTGTTTTGCGGATCCGATCCATGTATCAGTGGATCCGTAAAAATCATACGGACGTCAGAATGGAGCCTTACAGGGGGGTGATCAGGGAGTCTATATGGGTGATCACCCCTCTGTCATTGATCACCCCCCTGCAAGGCTCCATTCAGAGGTCCGCATGTGTTTTGCGGATCCGATCCATGTATCAGTGGATCCGTAAAAATCATACGGACGTCTGAATGGAGCCTTACAGGGGGGTGATCAATGACAGGCAAGTGATCAGGAAGTCTATATGCATGATCACCCCCTTGTCATTGATCACCCCCCTGTAAGGCTCCATTCAGAGGTCCGCATGTGTTTTGCGGATCCGATCCATGTATCCGTGGATCCGTAAAATATCATACCGTCGTCTGAATGGAGCATTACAGGGGGGTGATCAATGACAGGGGGGTTATCACCCCATATAGACTCCCTGATCACCCCCCTGTCATTGATCACCCCCTGTAAGGCTCCATTCAGACATTTTTTTGGGCCCAAGTTAGCGGAAATTTTTAGTTTGTTTTTGTTTTTTCTTACTAAGTCTCATATTCCACTAACTTGTGTCAAAAAATAAAATCTCACATGAACTCACCATACCCCTCACGGAATCCAAATGCGTAAAATTTTTTAGACATTTATATTCCAGACTTCTTCTCACGCTTTAGGGCCCTAAAATGCCAGGGCAGTGTAAAATACCCCACATGTGACCCCATTTCGGAAAGAAGACACCCCAAGGTATTCCGTGAGGGGCATATTGAGTCCATGAAAGATTTAAATTTTTGTCCCAAGTTAGCGGAAAGGGAGACTTTGTGAGAAAATACAAAAAAATAAATTTCCGCTAACTTGTGCCAAAAAAATAAAAAATTCTAGGAACTCGCCATGCCCCTCACGGAATACCTTGGGGTGTCTTCTTTCCAAAATGGGGTCACATGTGGGGTATTTATACTGCCCTGGCTTTTTAGGGGCCCTAAAGCGTGAGAAGTCTGGGATCCAAATGTCTAAAAATGCCCTCCTAAAAGGAATTTGGGCACCTTTGCGCATCTAGGCTGCAAAAAAGTGTCACACATGTGGTATCGCCGTACTCAGGAGAAGTTGGGGAATGTGTTTTGGGGTGTCATTTTACATATACCCATGCTGGGTGAGATAAATATCTTGGTCACATGCCAACTTTGTATAAAAAAATTGGAAAAGTTGTCTTTTGCAAAGATATTTCTCTCACCCAGCATGGGTATATGTAAAATGACACCCCAAAACACATTCCCCAACTTCTCCTGAGTACGGCGATACCAGATGTGTGACACTTTATTGCAGCCTAGGTGGGCAAAGGGGCACACATTCCAAAGAGCACCTTTCAGATTTTGCAGGCCATTTTTTACACATTTTGATTGCAAAGTACTTCTCACACATATGGGCCCCTAAATTGCCAGGGCAGTATAACTACGCCACAAGTGACCCCATTTTGGAAAGAAGACACCCCAAGGTATTCCGTGAGGGGCATGGCGAGTTCCTAGAATTTTTTATTTTTTGTCGCAAGTTAGTGGAATATGAGACTTTGTAAGAAAAAAAAAATCATCATTTTCTGCTAACTTGTGACAAAAAATAAAAAGTTCTATGAACTCACTATGCCCATCAGCGAATACCTTAGGGTGTCTACTTTCCGAAATGGGGTCATTTGTGGGGTTTTTCTACTGTCTGGGCATTGTAGAACCTCAGGAAACATGACAGGTGCTCAGAAAGTCAGAGCTGCTTCAAAAAGCGGAAATTCACATTTTTGTACCATAGTTTGTAAACGCTATAACTTTTACCCAAACCATTTTTTTTTTTGCCCAAACATTATTTTTTTTATCAAAGACATGTAGAACAATAAATTTAGCGAAAAATTTATATATGGATGTCGTTTTTTTTTTCCAAAATTTTACAGCTGAAAGTGAAAAATGTCATTTTTTTTGCAAAAAAATCGTTACATTTCGATTAATAACAAAAAAAGTAAAAATGTCAGCAGCAATAAAATACCACCAAATGAAAGATCTATTAGTGAGAAGAAAAGGAGGTAAAATTCATTTGGGTGGTAAGTTGCATGACCGAGCAATAAACGGTGAAAGTAGTGTAGTGCAGAAGTGTAAAAAGTGGCCTGGTCATTAAGGGGGTTTTAGCTAGCGGGGTTAAAGTGGTTAATGACAGCAATGAAATGCAGTGGAAAGGTTTTTTGGGGATTAAGTTAATTTTCATGGCAAAGAAGGACTATGGAATTCATCTGATCACTCTTCATAACATTCTGGAGTATATGCAAATTGCTATTATAAAAACTTAAGCAGCAACTTTTCCAATTTCCAATATTTATGTAATTCTCAAAACTTTTGGCCACGACTGTACATACAGACCATATATATATAAAAACACAGAAATATAGTGGCAAATCTGGGGGAGCTGCTCAACCCCTAACACTGTAGCGTGTTTTTCATTGGGGGAGCAGCCCCACCGCATGTGGACCGCAGCAAACGACTATCCCCAGCAAAAAAATGTTTGCATACGGTGGAGGATGTTGGCGCGGTCCACATGCACCACAAAGGCATCCTACACAAAACGGAGCATTGTGCGGATGAAAATATAATCATAAATCACAGAAAAAATGCACCACACGGATATGCCACTGACTATACTGGCTAGTCATAAATGCAGATATTAAAAGCTGAGACTTTTGCCAATATATTCCTGTCAGGAAGATATCGGAGCCCATCATGCACCACGTCACGGTTCTCAGCATGGCAAGGGGTCCTACCACTAAGCTACCTATGGTGTGAACAAGGTCTGAAGGTGATGTAATCCAGCTCACAGCCAGGCTTCCACACAACCGCCTAGCAGGACAACTAGTGCAATGTGAACAAAGCCAGACTGTAAGCCACACCCATATCAGACCATGTGATGGAGGCTACCAGGTGCAAAGGAGAGTGTTTGAATGCCAGGTAAAGGCACATACACTACATATAAAACAAGACAAAAACACAGAGATATAGTGGCAAATCTGGGGGAGCTGCTCAACCCCTAACACTGTAGCGTGTTTTTCATTGGGGGAGCAGCCCCACCGCATGTGGACCGCAGCAAACGACTATCCCCAGCAAAAAAAAATTGCATACGGTGGAGGATGTCGGCGCGGTCCACATGCTACACAAAACGGAGCATTGTGCGGATGAAAATATAATCATATAAAGCATTTATGACTAGCCAGTATAGTCAGTGGCATATCCGTTTGGTGCATTTCTTCTGTGACATACAGACCATGCAGATGTTTCTGCAAGACAACTACTGAGGTATGTGGCCAGACTGGCTACTGTATATCGGCATAAACTCACTAAAATTAAGTATAACCTATGAATAGCTAAACCAAACTGTAGTGAACGAGTTCAAATACAAGCCAAATTAACAAAGAGACGTTTTATACAGTATTTGTAGTTTTTGTGGTTTTTTAAGTCAAAAACAGCAGTTGGTTCAAATGAGAGGAAAAATACAGCGGTCCCTGTCGTTTTTATATGAATTTGTTCCAGTATGACCTTTTGAAAGGTAAAATAATGTAGCTTCAGACCATAAGTATATGTTCACATGGCGTTTTTTGACAGCGGAAATTTGGTGTCCATTTTGTGCCAGAAAGCCACAGATGGCCACACAGGATCCGCATCCCATTCTTTTCAATGGGAGGCCTCGGATTAGCTCCGCAGCCGCACCAAGAAAATGCATCAGCTCATAGTTGGTGTAGTTTTCGGCTTCTGACGCACAGACTGTCTCTTAATAAATTGGCATATCTTACTCCAGTGTGCTTTTTGCTAAGATTGGCATATGAAATGCCAGTCTTAGTAAACCTGGCCCACATTAAAAAAATATAATTAATTGTGCTGCCCTCACCTAGTGCAGCTCATCCTGGTACAGGTATGGAGCAGTGCAGGACATGTACAGAACTGTACTGTAGAGACACGCTACTAGACAGCCAGATACTGCACGCACTTCTATAATACATGTATTTTTCTAGTTATATACAAATTCTAATTGGTTGGATCTTCCAGCCAACTGCAGCACCTGGTGTCTGTAGCATTGTATGTTGAATGTAGATTCTAGTTGCAATGGCTCAGGAAACACAATTGTATGTTTAAAATATTGTAATCTGAGGCCATAATAATTTGAGAACCACAAATATTGCTGATTTCTAACCTGAGGCCATTGTTACTCAGTGAATCACTTCTAAATGTTGCAGATTTGTAACACATTTTCAGTGCAATGCATTTATTGTATTATTTATATTGTAATACTGTTTATTTATTTTGTGCATGTGCCATTTGCCTTTTTTATTCATTCTTGCCCTCACAAGCAGGTGCCCTGTTTGGGTTTAGTTTCAGGCATGTATCACTGATGTATATCAGATTTTTCAGGTGAGCTTGGCAGACATTTATTATTGATGCTCGGTCTCTAGTGGCAGTTTTAATGGCCAGATACAAATAAGCATGGTCTGCACAGCAGTGGTAGGTTAGACTGTGACACTGGATGTTTCACAGAGCAGTGGTGATAAAACATAACCCTAAGGTAATGGGCTAGAGGAATATCTCCCTTTAGAGAGCCCTTGTGATCTGTCTGCTCTAGTGAGCCATTTTAAGTGCCCTATTAAAATTTTATGGGCTACTTCTACTGTATCAAAATCAGAGTGGTCAAAGAAGATTGTGATAGAACACTTGACCTTGAGTGGTGATCGCTTAGTACAGTTTTTCCTAAGCAGTGATGGAGTGCATACCGCTCTATGATGGTCCCTATGCTACAGGAATCTAGCAGGAGACGTTTATTATCTGGGCCGTACTGCAGTGTGCTTTCGATTTTTCATTTTTGTCCTCAAGATTCGATGAGAAAAAAAAATTGTGTCATGCAGCAATGCATATTATATTACTGTGGTAAAGCAATGCCTCATAGAGATGAGGTGCACAAGGATCTATTTAGTAGCCTGTGTGTTGCCTTATGCCTCCATACACCATGTGTATGAGTCCTTGGACTGTGCAATTTCTTGTATCTTTCTTTTTGGTAAAAGTTCCCAAGAGCACAGTGGCCTCCATAATTCTTAAAAGGCATCTGTCAGCAGATTTGTACCTGTGAATCTGGCTGACCTCTTGCATGTGCACTCGGCAGCTGAAGGCATCTGTGTTGGGTTTGAAGGCAGTGCCTCCATAGCTCCTAGAGTCTCATTCACCTATATAAAATGTTTTTTCTCAGCAATGCTTGCACTCAGTAATGAAAACCTGATCCAGAGTGCACTGGACCTCACACTGGGTCAAAACCTCACCTTCCAACAAATCAATGACTCTAAGTACACAGCCAATACAACACAGGAGTGACTTGGGGACAACTCTGTGAGTAGCCCAGTCAGAGTCCTGACTTGAACCCAATCGAACGTCTCTGGAGAGAACTGAAAATGGCTGTCGACCAAATGTCACCATCCAACCTGACAGAGCTTGAGAACCCCAAATCCAAGTGTGCAAACCTTACGGCATCATACCTAAGAAGACTGGAGTCTTTAATCTCTGCCAAAGGTGCTTCAACTAACTATTGAGTAAAGCATCTGAATACCAATGTTAATAAAATATTTAGGTTTTTCCTTTTCAATAAACATTCTGCTTTCGCTTTCTCTTTATAGGGTGTGAATGGAATCAACTGTAATGATATGATGATGGGCTTAAATCAAGGGTTAAGTCCAGCGGCTCAGGAAAACCATCACAGAGACACAGGAGGTGTGTTCTTCAAAAATGTCTAAACTTTATTGCATACATTTTAAATACCGTATTTTTCAGACTATAAGACACACTTTTATTCCCCCAAAAGTGGGGGGAAAGTGGCAGTGCATCTTATAGTCCAAATGATATAGAACGTGTCAACAGCAGGCTGGAGACATGGGGAGGCGAGGGCAGTGCTGCTCTGGATGTACTCACCTTCAGTAGTCTTCTTCTGGATCCTGCTGTGCGATGTCAGGTTACAGTGCAGGGCGGAAGAAGCGCTGCGGGGAGTCCTTGATCTGCAGTACCGTCCGGAGCAAGTGAGGCATAGTTTTTTTTTTTTTTTACTTCTGATCTGAGGTCTGATGGGGGTCCGATATGAGGCTGATGGTGGATGGGAGGTTTGATGGGATAAGGTCTGATGGGGGCTGATCTAAGACTAATAGAGGCTGGGGCGGGTCTGATCTGAGCCTGATGGAGGCTGGGTGGTCTGATGGGAGGCTAATGGTGGTTATAGGATCAGATCTGACGCTGATGGAGCTTGGTGATTTGATTTGGGGGTCTGTTCTGATGTCTGATGGAAAATATTTTTTTTCTCTTATTTTCCTCCTCCAAATCCTAGGTGCGTCTTATAGTTCGGTGCATCTTATAGTATGAAAAATACCTTATATACTGACAGTATATCATAATGCCTCTAGGCAAAAAAGCTGTGAAACTCTCACAAAAGTGAAGACAAAACCTTCGGCCTTTAGTTTAGAATTATTCTGTTCTAGAGATTATATACATGCAGGCATCAGCATAAGAATAATTGAGTATGAGAATAAAGAAGGGAAGAACCCACTGTGAGGAGAAAGATACAAGATGGAGTATATATGATTTCATCCACATGGTATTGAGTACAGAATGATGTGGAAACATTTGATCTGTGTTTTATTTTAGCACAAGGTTGCAACATAACAATATGTGGAAAAATGAGAAAAAGTCTGAAGACTGTCCGAATGCATTGTACGCTGGCATTAGTGTGCAGAAATATAAGAAAGATATCCATTAATGGATCCAGACATGTCGGTTTTAGTAAATAATTGCATTCCACATTAAATGGCCATTCTTTTTTATGTAACTGTATGTTGTGCTTCACCTGTTATTTCTACTAGACTTTTACTCAGTAATGTACAACTGGATGTTACCACCAATTGGTGTGCCCCTGTCCCTGTGGTGGAATCTGAGGAACAGTGCCAGTCAGATAAGTTTTGGGGACTTGGACATAACACTGGGGAAAATCAGAATTTTACACTGGCAAGCGCATTTTCATTATAAATGAAGAGAGATGAGAACTTTGTCCTGTCCTACTTCCTGTTCCAGTACTCTGGCAGCTAAATATAATAGTGATACTGAGCCTCATATCAAGCAATCAGATCTGTTTTTTTTTCTTGTGCTCATTAATGTGAAATTAGAGCTCATGCACATGGATGTATAATGGCTGTGTTTTTTTTAGAGCTGTAATGAGGCTGCCATATAGGTACATAGGGCCTCTACCGTACAATTTCACACAAATGCACTTTGTGTGGAGGCTTCCTACCTATATTTTTTCTAGGGCAGGAGTAGGAGGGACACCACCAGTGGTCCAATATACTGGAATTTTCTTGCCCCTATGATGTATGATGCCTCTAAGTGCTCTTCACAGCAGGATGATCCCTTAGCATGCAAACACAGAATGAGTCGTCGCCCCCCCCCCCAATAGGATATCTCCTTAAGGAGCTCGCCTTTAGTGCTTCCAATTTGAATACACATCTACCCCATATTCACCAGAATGCAAGCAGGCACAATAACATCACTGCATCACGCCTGCCTTCGCTGAACCACCAATGGCAGTGGAATGGTGAAACAGGGAGCTTGATGGCTCCCTGCTTCACCATTGTACTCAACTGTATGTGTGTCCCGAGTATGCAATAGAGTTGAAATATGAAGGGCTCTGGGCAGCTAGAATCTACAGTCTGGATTTGGAACGTGGTCCACCAGTTGGGTATCCCTGTTCTAGGGCATATTTCTGTACATATGACACTTGACCGAACCTGGATGGCAGCACACAGAGGCCTTGACCTACAGGCTCTCTATTAACTGTAAAATGTAAATGTGGAAAGCAGCCTAAAGCAAGTTGGTTCTCCTCTTGGAGACATCCAGGAGAAATTTAAGACTGGCGTGTGTGTCATACACTAGTCTTAATCAGAAGTGTGTTTGAGTAAGATTCACCAAATGTATTAAATGTCACATCTTTTTGTGGCATAAATTATACCCCATCCCTTTCACTAACCCCTGTCTACTTTTTTTTTTTTTGTGGCGAGACAAGTGGAGATTCTGCTAATGATACATTTTTCCCATAACCTATCAATCTGGCCATACCTGTAAGTAAGAAGTTATGGCTCATGCACATTGATGTAAGTGTTTTTTGCAGAAATGTCCTATCCTTGTCTGCAAAATGGACAAGAATAGGACATTTTTTATTTTCTTTGCGGGATGCAGAACCGATTTACAGATGAGGACAGAACACGGGTGTGCTGTCTGCATCTTTTGCGGCCCCATTGAGGTGAATCTGATCTGCAAAAAAACGCATAGGATGCGGACCAAAACTGCGGCCGTGTGCATGAGGCCTTAATTGGACGCTTGTTCAACACAGAGCTCCTCAACTTCTCCAAAGATATGCAACTGGGCAAGCGTGCATGCCCAGTTATACTCCTTGATGTTTGACAATGTAATTTACATCCACATACAAAACCTCTTACTACTTGACTTGATAAATTATAATTCTGGATCTACATCATAACACTGTTTAGCTTCTTGACTTGCCTTGTGCCATGTTTATAATCCTATGCCTACCCTGAAAATGTGACCTATGTGTAGAGCTTAGCCAGTTCTATCTTGTTCTACAAATGTCTGGAGGTGTGATAGAATCCAAGAAAGGAAATGGAACACAACAATGAAACACAAGCCTTTTCCAATATTAAAACAATTCTTGTGTGAATAAGAAGAAATGAAGTGCACGAAGATGTTTTGCAGGCAGTGTTCATTTAAACAGCATTATAGGACGGAAGCTTCTCATGAATTACCCCCTCCCTCGTGCTGTGGGCAGGCGTTCCGCCTTCTCCAATCCACAGGCCTTGCTTTCACTGCACAGAAGCTATTTTAGGAAGCTTTATAAACCACAAAGGATCCTGGCAGGTCCCTCCTTCTCCAGAGACACTCAAATCCTCTTTGGGTATAGTCTTTCCAGAATGTGTCTGCCGGTAACCCCTTTCTGGCCAGTAGGATTACACATCTCTGTGGACTGTCCTGGAGATTAGTACTTTATATTTGTTGTACGTTGTCTTGACATTTACTGTACAGCACCCTCGACTTCTTTATTTTCCAAAGGTATTTCTCCACTTTTCCCCTATCCTTCTTACCCTCCCCCTATAGTCCTGTTTTTATTCTCACCCCTTCTCATCTTGTTTTCTCCGACACCTCCCCCTTTTTCCCCTATTAATGCTCTCTCCTCCTGCCTCCCTGCCCCCAGCACACATCCCTCCGATTCCTGATACCCAACCAATCTCCTAGGTAACACTGACCCTGCAGCCTTTGGGAGGGCAGGAGGAGGCTGGGGAATGGGGACCAGGACAGTTTCCATAACAACCATCTGTGGTGACATCTTACCACTCCCCTGGCACCAGTTCCTGTGGCAACACGCCCAGCACATCTCCTCCTACTGTGTGCTTCCCATTAACCACTAATGTCAGATTTAACTCTTTCACTCTTTAAGCAGGTCTTCTGCAGGTCTAGTAGGCAAAGTGCTAGCAACAAAAAGTGCTTCTAGCAAAGGGAAGAGATTGTAGGAGGTACCTTGGTGATTCTACTTTCATGGAACACATAAACCAGTGTAAAGGCACCATGCATGAAAACCCTCTGGTCCAGATTTACTAATTCTTAAGATGGCGTAAGCTTAGACAGGCTGTCTAGATATATTACAGGGGCTCAGGATGGATGATAAATCTGCTGCAAGGACACTTTTCTCTGACTATACCAGCTACTAGATGGCTTACTTTGAGATGGATTTTTACGCCAGAATTGTAAAGCAAAATGGTACATCTTAGGCCCGGTCATCTTTCCAGATTAAATACTTATACTTTTAAAAGTATTTAAAACCTTTGTTATGAAACTTTAGCTCTGGGGTCTCCCATGTCTTTTGATCATCTTTGAGATGTTTCTACACCTTGATTGGAGTCCATCTGTGGTAAATTTAGTTGATGATTTGGAAAGACATGCCCCTGTCTATATAAGGTATCACAGCTGTCAATACATATCAGAACAAATACCAAGCCATGACGAAAAAAGAACTGCCCAGAGACAGAATTGTGAGAAGGGTCCAAAAATTCTGCTGCACTGAAAGTTCCCAAGAGCACAGTGGCCTCCATAATTCTTAAATGGAAGAAGTTTGGAACAACCAAGACTCTTCCTAGATCTAGCTGCCCCACAAAACTAAGTAATCAGGGGTAAAGTACTTTGGTAATAGAGGTGACCAAAAACCTGATGGCCACAATGGCTGTGATCCAAAGATCCCGCGTACAGATGGAAGAAACTTCCAGAAGGTCAGCTATCACTGCAGAACTCCACAAATCTGGGCTTTATGGCAGAGTGGCCAGAGAGAAGCCTCTTCTCAGTAAAAGACACATGAAAGCCCTGCAGTTTGCAAAAAAAACCACTTCAATGACTCTCAGACTGTGAGAAACAAGGTTATCTGGAGTGATAAAAGCAAGATTGAATGTTTTGGCCTCAATTCTAGGTGTGAGGTCTGGAGAAAACCAGGCATTGCTCATCACCTGCCCAGTACCATTCCTACAGTGAAGCATGAGGGGGGGGGGGGGGTTCAGTGGATGGGACAGGGAGACTGGTCAGGGTTCAGAGAGAGCTGAATGGTGCAAAGTACAGAAATAATTCAAAGGAGTTGAGGTGCAATACCAGACACAACTCATGGACACATATGGCATTCTTTCTGGATGATGGAGTGAATTGCACCATATTTATTAATAGGCACATACCTCTTAAATTAGTAATGATATTTCTGCCATTCATGTTAAATTATCCCAATTCTATGTACTGCTGGTAAACAAAGCTGCTCTCATCACATGCCAAGCTAACTAAGGGTTTGTCATTCTTTTAGTTACCCCAGTAATGCATGATAATGAACGACTATGGAAGGGGGCTGTAAATGAGGATCTTAATGAGGACCAAGAGGCCCTTGAACTTGGGGGGGGGGGTTAGGCAAGGGGAGATATAGAAGCCATGGGGTCGGGTACTCTTTGGCTCTATGTCTAGTTAGGAAAAGTGGGGTGTTGCTCAAATATTGCTCACTTAATTGCCAGCTGTGAGGTTAGGTCACAATGTAAAAGAGACTATACAAAAATATGCTCGATTGTAATCAGATTGTTTTTTTTTTGGTAGAAAAAAAAACGAGTTCCTTCTCAAGCTAGTCATCGTTTACATCTTTTGCAGAAATATATCTGGATCTAATATTTTTGGATTATCTTGTCTTCCATAAGTATTGTAAAACATACAACTCAATATAAATTAAGTCAAACTCATTATATTGGAATTTTGATAATATAATGTATATAAAGTAAGCTGCCGGAAACTACAGAAATCTAGTTTGTCTAAAAATAATTGTGAGATCAAGAAGATCTTTATCAGACATTCTGGAAAATGCACTCATAAGCCCTCTTCTATTTAGCTATAAATCAGCATAAAAATATATTAATGACACTAAAAGGCGAAATAAGAAAAAAATTGGTTGGAGAGTACATAAAGAATGAATGCTAATAGAAAGGTGACAGATGGCAGTGATTTAGACATTAGAGGACAGCCAAGGGTCATTTTATTTTCTTCTAATCTGAATCAGGGTAACCACTGTGCTTTACATTTATTTGAATGCCCTTCTAATGCGGAAGTAATGTCCTCTGTAGATATTGCATTGTTCACCACAGATAGCCAGTTGCACCATCTGTGATTGGATGAAGGGAATCTTTCACATTGTCAACTAAATGGGTTAGCAAAATCCTCTTGTAGAGCTTCCATCGCAATCCCTTATAATGCAGGATGCTAGACCGTCTGGGAGAGTCATTCCCCATAAGCTGTCACATGGTTCTGCTGGTGTCTTCTAGAAAAATCAGAAAGGCGTTTAGTGAAGTCTTCAAAATGTCCACAAATCCAAACTGCACTTATACTCGTGTAGGCACTTTTAGTTGTATTTTAATTGGATATCTGTACTGGATTGTTAACATATTCGTAATTCTGATCCTCAGTGACTCTGCCTGTTTCATGCAATATACAGGATAGCCCTGTATCTGAAGAAGGGCAAAGCCCCGAAACGTGTTGTTTGGACTTTAATCTCACATACCACCTATATGGTTGCATTTTAAACCTGAACATTTTTATTTGAATAAAACCTAAGCATTTTGAAAGAGAAAGCGCTGCTTACAGATTGCATTTTCCACTGCCTTTTTGATTTCATGTCATACAACGCCCTGTTAAAATGGAAGTGTAACTGGCTTCAGGATATGCAGACAGCAGCACTGAAACAGGACATTGTAGATTTGGAGCCAGACAGTGAGGAGACACAGGGGTGGAGCGATGGAACGATATGACCTAAGACTGTAAACAGCTCAGTATGCCAGGGAATAAGTCATTAACGAATGATATTCCTGCACACCACTCAATGTGTGTAACAGGAACGTCCGCCAGCAAAATATTACACCAAACTATACAATCACTCCTGCTAGACATCAGGATAGTCTGCATATAGTCACGCTGGGGAGAAATATAGTTACTCTGGATATGCTGAACACGTTGCGCACATTTAGTAAGGCTGTATTATGGCCAGCCTGTAGTATTCTCACAGCATTGAATGTAAAGTTGTCCTGATTCTGGCTGAAATTAATGCCCCATGCTGATTGTGTCACACACAGTTTAGGGGTGAAAACACACACAGGTATTTTGTGGTGATTTTCTACAATGTGGCATTTTATGGTCCATTTTTCTGCCCTGTCCAACATATTTATGACAATGGCTATTGTCAACTGACTCCCTGATGAATATAAGAAACACTGCTTGGAAACTTCCTGGAAGGTCACAGCCAGACTAGGGGCATAACAGGGACAGGTTATTTTTTCAATATTAGAGCATTTTAGCAATTGTACCTTAACTAGCTATGGAATGGCTCTTAACTTAATGCGAAATGAGATTTCCCCTCAGAAGTAACCACAGTAGGATGGATGGTCTTCCCTAAATATTTTCAGATATTGATACATTTGTGCCTTATCTGCACTGATGAACATATTTATGTGTATTTAAAAAATATGGTTTTATTTAAAGAAAAAGGGAAGTAAAAGTTAAAAGGGGTTTTCCTGGTGTTTTACACTGACGACCTATCCTTTGGATAGGTCATCAATATCTGAATGGTGTGGGTCCAACACCTGGCTGATCAGCTATTTCAGAAGGCAACGACGCTCACAGTTGTGTCGTGGCCTTCTCTCGACAAAACAAACACAGCGTTGTACCATTGTATAACTGCTGTGCTTGGTATCGCGGCTTAGCCCCATTCACTTCTATGGGGCTGAGCTGTGCCTAGGTCATGTGACCAAGGAACGTGTCAACACTGGCCTAGGAAAAGCAGTGAGAAGGCCACGGTGCTACTGTGAGCGCCGTGCCTTCTCAAATAGATCACCGGCCGATCAGATACCGATGACCTAATCAGAGGATAGGTCATCAGTATATGTCTCGGAAAAACCCTTTAAGTTTTAACTATGTATTTTATATTGAGAAATTCAATAGCCGTGTAATAATCATTTGGAGGGGTGAGCTCCATAAACGCTCACTATACTTGTCTTTTTAAACATCATTGTTTGCTAAGAGTATGTGTTCACTGTAAATAAGAGAATATCCAAAGATGCCATTATCTGGTATGTTTCCCATAAGGGCTTCCATACTGCTTTTTTTTTTTTTTTCCTATTCTTATTAACCTTTAGTAATGCAATGATAATGATGGTTTCATTCCCTAGGTGAAGTGTCATTAGGTTTCTCCACTTATTGGCACATAAAGTACTATTTTTCGTTGAATTAAGCTCATATGTACACAGTCCAGTTTTAGAGTCTGAGGCTACATTCACGCGTCCATAAGTGTTTTGTGGTCTGCAATTTGCGGACCGCACATGCCCGGCACTATGATAAAAATGCCTATTCTTGTCGGACAATTTGCAGAACGGATGCAGATCCATTCATACGATCGTGTGACTGAGCCCTTAAAAGAACATTAACTGACCATCGGATTTCTGCTGTGCGAGTGCAGTTTGTCATTCAGTGGGGCTATTACATTTCCTTTCTGCTCAGAAATTGCTTAAATAAATAGCTTTTTTTCATGTTGGAATTCAATTTGGTTTAATGAAAATCCATGCAGAATATTCTCGTATGAATGGGGTTCCAAAAAGCCTATTTACATGTGTGGAATGCAGACTGGGGCCAGATTTGACATGGAATTCAGTGCAAAATATGTGCTGAAACCCATGTAAAATCTATAAGTGCAAAAATAGCCTTAGTGAGGCACCAAATCTAACAGGTAGCTTCTGGGTGCAGGCACCATTGAGACATCTCCCACTAAGGGTCTTTAAAAAGGTCAAGTCACCACGTTATCATCCCTTATGGCATCATCATCACTCCGGTGATAAATGTACTGCTGCCCTGTAGGACTCACGACAGCCCGTCTCCTTGAAAACTATTGATAATGTCAAACCTGTGATGTATGTATTATGCAGCCGTGAAGGGATACATCTTGCCTTCAGTGTAGACCACCAATGTTATTGGATATAGCTGTTGTGGCTGACGAACAGCAGTAACAGGCTTAATTTATAGGACATCTCCACCTGTGATATCACTAATTAATCTGGGGCCACAGCAAGTCCACCACCCTGTGGTGTCACCACGTGCACTGGTGCCCTACAGGATATATGTTCATGTCCCTGGCAACCATCCCACCAGGGGATGTCACTAAGGTAGTGATGTTGGTCTCCATTAGGTCACACCCATGGCTGAGGAGCATTAAAAGGGGGGTACATCAGGCCTCCATTATAGGCCACTCCTGCTCAAAGGTGCAGCCATTGAGTCTATCTCGTGGCTGCAGGTTGTAGCGCTTAGTTGTCACCAATCACTTGTGATGTAACCTGATTCGTCATTGTGACATTACTGCCTCATGATGTTGCTGCATGTACAGCGTTTGTAACCACTAAGGAGCCTTAAAAGAGAATGTTCTAGACCTCCAACATGGGCAGCCCCTGCTACTGGGTGCAAGGCACAGCTGTTTGGCAGCTATAGCTCACAGCACTCAGTTTATAGCGCTGGCACCCCTTGTGACATCACCACCTGTTCTGGGGCCTTAAAGGATCAGCAAGCTGATCCGAGTCCGTCTCGTCTCTCAGGATGGATTTTATCTGTGAATTGAGTGATCAGTGCAGAAGGCTTGGGGAGGAAGGGGGGGGGGGGGGGAGAAGACATCGCTCGTAACTGAAGAAAGACATTTTTCTCTAATAAAATATACTACAATGTTTCTTATACTTGCCTGTACTATTAGTTAGTGCAAAGTTTGTTGACAGTACAGTGCATATTTAAAGGGCTTCTGTCACCCCACTAAACCGTTTTTTTTTTTTTTTGTTTACTTATAATCCCTATAGTGCGATTTCTGCATACATAAGCTAAATAATCATTTCGGTTCAGTAGAATTTGTTAAAAACGTAATTTTAAAATATGCAAATTACCTTGCTACCAGCAAGTAGGGCTCGTAGCAGCCGCATCCTCCGATTCTAAAGACGCCCCCTCCGCATGTTGATTGACAGGGCCAGGAAACAGGATCGTTCTCTGCTGGCCCTGTTTGAATTCAAAATCTCGCGCCTGCGCCGTACCTGTCTTCAATCGGCGCAGGCGCACTGAGAGGCGGCCGCTCGCTCGGCCGCTCCATCCTCAATGCGCCTGCGCCGATGACGTCACATCTACACCCAGCGCAGGCGCATTGAGGATGGAGCGCCTGCGCCGATTGAAGACAGGTACGGCGCAGGCGCGAGATTTTGAATTCAAACAGGGCCAGCAGAGAACGATCCCATTCCCTGGCCCTGTCAATCAACATGCGAAGGGGGCGTCTTTAGGATCGGAGGATGCGGCTGCTACCAGCAAGTAGCCGCCCTACTTGCTGGTAGCAAGGTAATTAGCATATTTTAAAATTATGTTTTTAACTAATTCTACTGAACCGAAATGATTATTTAGCTTATGTATGCAGAAATCGCACTATAGGGATTATAAGTAAACAAAAAAAAAATGGTTTAGTGGGGTGACAGAAGCCCTTTAAACCTTGCAGCGCACTGGGTCCCCTGCCCTCTAGCTGCTGATTATCATTTTTTACCTTTTACTGTGCAGAAAACTGTCACAGCACTGTCCATTGCGATGTTATTACATGCACCCCTGCTACCAGCCCATGGGCATAACAACCCATTTAATGACCTCATCAGCAGTGACATTATGATGTTAGTACCCACTAAGGAGCCTTAAAAGTAATGTGCTACACCTCCAACATGGGCAGCCCTGCTACTGGGTGCAGGCACACCTGTCTGGCAGCTGCACAGCTTTACAGAACTGAATTTATAGGGCTGGCACTCCTTGTGACATCACTTATCCTGAGGCCTTATAGGGGATATGTTTAAAAAAAAAAATCAATAACAGTGCGCATTATGGCATCATTAATGATGCCCGTGATATAATTAACCCTGTGACATTGCCACATGCACTGGTCATCAGTGATACTGGCCTCATTACCATGTTCCCCCACTTGCAAAGATGTCAGATATGCTTCTGTGCTCGAGGTGTGAACATATCACTTCACTCTCCCCCATAGCAGCACATGTTCTGTTTGGTTAACAGTATATTCTCACATTAGCAGCACATACTCTCCTTCCTCCACAGTTTTCTCCAACAGAACAGCTTTCCTTATGTTCACCATAACTTGCAATTCTTTATTTACCGTAATAAAATGATGTCTGTCGGATACTGGCCCTACAGAGGCTCTTTTGGCCTCTATTGGGTGAATGGGTTTCTATAGGTGAGTTTGAAGGGAATCAGTCACCAGTTTTATGTGGCCATATCTGAGTTATGGTTGTGCAATTCCCAGTATGCTTAGTAGTTTCCTATAAACCACCATAGCAGCACATAGAGTTAGATTTCAAGATCCTGCCCCCTATCTTTTTCTCCTTCCTAAGCAGCAGCAGCATGGAGGACATTATACAGCAGTACTGAGCAGTGTAGCTGTAAATCCAGCACTGGGTGAGATAGAAAACCTAACAGAGCCATCAGCTCCAGTCATTGAGTGTCTCTCTGCCTTTGTCTATCGCCAGCTGCACCCATCACCCCCATCTCGATAGATTTCAATGGGCTCCACATGACCTGATCCCTCAATGAGCTCATCCAAGTCTGTGTCTGGATTTTATCTGTGAATTAGTGAGTGGTATTTTTCAGTGCATATTTAATTCTTGCAGTGCACAGGGTGAACTGCCCTTCAGTTGCTGATTATCGTTTTTCCCTGTGCCTGTAAATCATGAATAGATTAGACTATTTGCTGGCGGTGAGTTGCAATGATTAATACGTAAATGCTTACTACTGCACATTAATGCTCACTGAACTTTCAATAAACTTTGCCTAAATCAATAGTACATGAATATAAGAAACGTTGTAATTGTAATATAGATGTCAATTCCTCTACCTCCTAAACTAACATTCTCTACTGAATCCATCTTGAGAGACTAGGCGGACTGCTTGTTCACTGAACGATCAAATTACATGCTGGCCATAGAAGTCTATGGAGATAGAAGGGGTGAGGAGGAATGAGCTGCTACAGGGAGAAAAAGGCATTAAAAAGTACAATGACCATTTAAGTGAAATATTGCTGAAATACGTGTATTTGTCACAACCTTATGGTGCCATAAGTGAATAGAATAACACGTATGATATGCTCCCTTTAGTATAGGACATTTCACTGTATTGTGGGTTTATTTAATTGAGATTCATAATGGAGGCAACAAAGCATAACTGCAAACTTTTCGGATGGTCAGAGACTGCAGACTGACTAAACTTTGCGGTCCTAACTAGTTAACTGGAGCCCACTGCAGATCATACACCTGTATGGTAGTCAACCACAGTGTGACTGTAGACCTGTCAATCAAGGGGAAGGGGAGTGTGCAGAGCATAGTGGTTCTCCAAGGATTCAGCCCTGTTCTCTGGTGCTCCAACATGCTAATTTGCATACAAATAAAAACACTGATTTCTCCTGCAGCTGTTTAACATGCAGACAAAAGAAAGTTATCGTTTGAATCAGCATGATCAACCCTACCAGGCAGTACCCCTGGTTTAATAGGGTTGATCATGCTGATAATGCTCTTTAACTTTTGGGACAATGTAAAAATGCTGAATGGCCAAAAGCATACATTTCTTTTTCTTCATAGCAATAGAAGGGAAAATGTGGAGGTGTTATCTTTAGCAGCTAGTCATTTCCTAATTTTCTAACCTGGTCAGTTGGTAGCTATGGAGAATATCTCCACTTTGTAGGTGTTTATAGTTAAATATGTGACCTTTGGTCCATACTCCCCTCTCTCCTGTCACTATGACGTTAGCAAACAAGGGAGGATGGAACCAGATCAAAAGATATTACATGAATCTATGCTTTCCATGAGAATGGGGTCAAGCTGAGCTACAACTCTTCTAGAGGGGAGGAGAGTGGGAAGATACCTGTTAACAATATACATGTGATACAAAATTAGATAGCACATGATTATCTAATGTCAGTGGAAGTGTAGGACAAGGAACAGTTCATGAATTTGCAGAGTGCCTTTATGTTTTTTCCTATGTGTGATTGCTTATGTGATCCTGATATCATACACACTGCTATCTTGCTTACTTGGCGTCACACATAGGAGGCTTGAGATCGTTGGGGGTTTGGTCTACTGAAATAACGCCCGGTTTTGCGACATTTACAGGTCTACCATGTTGTAAAGCTGTGAACAGTGCTGCAGTAATACTGTGTCATGATCACTATTACAATGCTGTTGTCTGTGTGTCGCTCCCCCTCCCCCATGCATTGATGTCAGCAGGTAGACTGCAGATGGCAGCGAGGAGGGGGAGTGATCCCAGATCCCGCCCCGCTCACTGCTGCCCTATTCCATCCTAGCAGAAAGTAGGGTTTAGAGCACAAGAGGATTTCTCCAGGGCTTAGCCACTGTTAACCCATTCCTTGCAAGTGTGTTAACTAGCAAAGCATTCTAAAATCTAAAAAAATGTCTCTGATAATAGATCCGCTTACTATGAACATTAACATTTTAATAACCCACCGTTATGTTTCATAGATAGATATGTCAGAGGTCTTACAGTGCAGGGTTCATGTACACATATCTGCCTCACTGTCCCTTCTACCCCTAGTTACCTAGTATAGTCACTGTATCTCATTTACTGGAGCCTGTACAAGGTACAGTCATTCTTCATACAGAAATGTTTTTTATTTTATTTTTTCAAATGCTATTTTTTTCCTTCAGACCTTTCAACTGTACACCCTCCCCCCCAAAATAGGGGGGAGCAGGGCTACATAACCATAGAGAAGAGAGAACTCACACCAGAGTAAGGGAAGGAAGGTGCTAAAATGATCATGGTTATAAGAGAAGGCGAAGCAGAATCTGGAGACAGAGAGAGAGACGAGAGGAACAGGAATTGCATGGGAGAAGGCAGAGGTAAGAAATGCAGGAAAATAAAAATCTCAAATGAAAGCTTCCAAACGACAAAAAAAATAGAAAGTAGGAGGGGGCTGCTAGTGTAGGGACCACTGCAGAAGAGACAGTGGAAGTATGAATTGTTCCAGAAAGACTGGCTATGTAATGGACAGAATGTGTACAGAATGACTGATGTACCCAGCTGTGTGCACCCCCATACACTGCTGTGTGCACAGATACATCATGACAGGCTGGCTCTGCGGACTATAGAGCCATGTATTTTTCCAACTCTGTACTTGGAGGTATGCATATTTTTTCTTCTTTATGTGGACTGATATGTGTATATTTTTCTCCTCTTTAAGAATTGAATGCAATGATAATTTTATTAACCACAGATTTACAGACTTAACCGATGCACCCTGCGGATTTCAAATGTATACAGATGTACACCACTATTTTGGTATGTCAATGTGTATTTGATATCATTGTGGCCAATAAAGACAGGATAAGATAACGTAATACATTCACACGTACAAATAAAGTCACTTTTCAATCATGTTCAGTACGTAGCTGTATTCTGGGAACATGCTGTGTCTGTTATTGTGCGACTTGCATCTGAAGCCAATTGTGTGCATATGTATTTCACATAGCTCCAGTTCTCAATAAAGCTCTATTTGCACAGACAATGAAGTCTTACACTGTGGTCCGGCTGTGACGATGCGTTTTCTGTGGTGCTACTCTCTGGCTTGCACTATAGTCTCTGAAAAGATAATAAAGTGTAAAGACGATCATTTAAACATGCTTAGAATTTTAATTACGATATGTTTTCTAGGTTGGTGCGTGTTGTATCTACGTTTTAGCATTGTAAAGCGTTATAGTGCGTCTGCTTTACAGAAAATAACATTATACATGCCTAAAATCCGCTTGTGTAAGACATGAAAGCAGCCTAGGTGAAGAGGGCAGTGATGTAATGGAGGATCGCCATCTACGGTGACATCTGCAAGCTATAATATGGCTCTACAGTCCATCTGTGCAGAGATTTGCAAGGGGCGTTTTACTGTGGGAATGCATTTGCTGTAATTTTCAGGGTGAAAATGCACGAATCATGCCCGTACCTTCCATCACAAATACTTTGATTGTCAAGATTCAGTAGACCAAGCTAAAGGTACTCTACCTAGACTCAAATAAACAAGAGACGGGCACTCACGCCAATCCTTCAAGTGTGAAGATTAATTAACAAGTGTTGTCTCCAATAAGCCTGGGCATTTTAGGACGCTTAATAAACTTGATCGTGACACATTAGTCTTCCAGGCATGGGAAGAGCTAGCAGCCTGGCTTTCCGTTATGCTTGGGTTGCTATTCCCATGAGATGCAAACCTCTAGAAGAACATTTGTGCACTGAACTGTAAGTGTCCATGTTAGCATGCATGGGAATAAGCAGCTGGCATGGAGTGAATCTCTTCCACAGGGTGGCTGGTTTTCTGCAAAGCATTAACGTAGCTTCCAGGTAAGTAAGATCGTTACCCTCCAAGTATAAAGGGTTTAAAAAACAAGCTTGAAAACCCAACCCTATGCATTAGGAATACATTACAGCTTTACATTCAGCTTTTTTGTAGCTGCCTATGGTTCCTATATAACTAGCATGAAATGCCCACCCATATTCATTTCATTTTTTTGTTAACATTTTTCACCTCATTTCATTTTTTTATTTGTTAACATTTTTCACCTAAAAATAAATATCACCTAAAAAAATGAACATTGAAATGTTAGGGTACGACCACGCAACCAGGTTTCTTGATGCAGTTTTGGAAGCCAAAATCAGGAATGGAAAATAAAATGAGTGAATCTATAAAGGACAGATATGACTTCTTCTCTTTTTGGAATCCACTCCTGGTCTTGGCTTCCAAAATGGCATCAGGAAATCTGAATGTGTGGGCATAGCCTTAACTCCCAGGGACTGAGCTGTATGGATATACAGTATGTCTGTCTGTTTACACAGTTCTTGGCCATACAGAAAACACTATTGTCTATTTCTGCGTCTCCCAACCCGGGTTTCATTCTTAGGGTGTATTCAGATGTTGCGTTTGAGGCGTGGTTTTAAAATGACAAGCTGCATGTGCCTTTACCTGAATTAGCAGTTGGTTTGCAATGCAGTAACTGACCACACTGTTATTACAGGTGAAACACTTATTTTAAGGGTATTTCCCCAAATGACTGAATACAGTTGAAAAGTGCATGTATTGCATGCGGTTTTTCCTCCGGAAATGTCTGCAGATTTCACTCTTTCCAATTTTTAAGGGTAAAATCTGTGGTGGAGATTCGCAGCATAACTTGACATGCTAATTTCAAATTTGTACTGCAGGGGGAGATTTATCAAAACTGGTGCAAAGAGAATTGCCACAATGAGATTCCATTTTTCAGAGATCCTTTGGGAAATGAAAGGATCAATCTCATTGGTTGCTGTGGGGAACTAAAGGTTCCACATGGTAAAACCATGGAACCAATCACTGTACCACAAAACCATGGCAAGTGGTGGTAAAGTTGCATGCGTCTGAATATACCCAAATACTGCAGCAGGAGCAAGTGCTGTTACTATTAGGGCTCATGCATACGAACGTGTGCATTGGGGACCGCAAATTGCGATCCCCAAGGTACGGGCCTGCAAACCCATTCATAGAACATGCTCTATTTTTTTGGTGCAGAGGCACGGACCAAGATGCCACCTTACCGCTACGGAGTGCTTCTATGGCATTTCTATCCATGCCCCTGTACTGTTTCTTCCGGATTGCGGACCTATTTAAATGAATAGATCGCCATCCATGATATAGTGCGCACACAGTATTGCAGACCCGCTGTTTGCAGGCAGCAATACGGGCACGGCTGCCACACGTTTGTGTGCATGAGCCTTTACATTGAGAATAAATCCACACTCATTAGACTTGCCGCAGATTAGCTCCACAGTAATCTGCAAGGCAAATCTTTGGATTTGCTTTTCAATGCAGAAAACAGCATGGATTTACCTCTGTAGATTCCACTAAGAAATAACAAATAACTAAAACAGGCAATCTGTAACCAAAACGGCATATCTAGATTTCTTCTGGATTCGACCACAGAGTTTATCTGCCCAAGAAGTCCACAACAGAGCTGACATGATTCAGATTTAAATATCCACTCCACAAATCAAAATCCATGAGGATTAGGCAGTATGTTATAGAGCGGGAGCTGTGCAGATTGATATCTATGTATACACACTTAAGACCCCTTTACACAGACCGATGATCAGGAAGGAGCGTTCCTAGGAACAAATGTTCCCGATAATTGCCCTGTGAAAGGATATGGCCACACAATCAGGTTTCCTGATGCAGTTTTGGAAGCCAAAACCAGGAGTAGATCATAAAAGGAGAAAAAGTATAAAGGACAGATACAACGTCTCTCCTTTTTTTTTTTTATAATATCATTCCTGGTTTTGGCTTCCAAAACAGCATCAAGGAACCTTCAGCAAATGGCATTATCATGTAAACAAAGTTAATACAAGGCACTTGCTAATGTATTTTGATTGTCCATATTGCCTGGCTTTGCTGGTTGATTCGTTTTTCCATCACATTATACACTGCTTGTTTCCATGAACACGACCACCCTGCAGTCCAGCAGTGGTGGTCGTGCTTGCACACTATAGGAAAAAGCACCAGCCTATGTGCTCTCCTACGGTCCCGGCCACCAGAGAGACCAGAGCTTTTTCCTATAGTGTGCAAACACGACCACTGCTGCTGGATTGCAGGGTGGTCGTAACCATGGAAACGAGCTGTGTATAATGTGATGGAAAAATTAATCAAGCCAGCAAAGGAGGCAATATGGACAATCACAGTACATTAGTAAGTGCTTTGTATTAACTTTATGTAAATGATAAATGTAATTTACTGAACTGAGAAAACCTCTTTAAGCTGCTGCACATCACCCAGTAAACACTCATTCATCTGGTGAAAACATCCCTGGTGTGGTCATCTAAATAAGGGATGCCCAACCTACGGCCCTCCAGCTGTTGCAAAACTACAGCTATCAGCTTACAGAAGGGCATGGTGGGAGTTATAGTTTTAAAATAGCTGGAGGGCCGCAGGTTGGGCATCCCTGATCTAAATCATTGTTTCTGAGCAGCAGATTGTGCTGCCCAGAGAGTATGGAGGATGAGCGGTCACTCTACAGTGGACTTGATTGCTGCATATAAATGCAGCTTCCACCTCCTGTAATGAGCAGGCAATTATCGGAAACAAACAGTTAATTCTCTATAATTGCCTGCTGTGTCGCCCTGTTAAAAGAGTTCTTAATAGGGATGAGCGAATCGACTTCGGATGAAACATCCAAAGTACATTTGCATTAAACTTCGTTCCAATACTGTACGGAGCAAGAGCTCCCTACATTATTAGAATGTATGGACTTCGATGAGTCGGTTATTGCTCGCTCAATAACTTCATGAATTAATTTGTACTGTAAAAAAAAACATTTCCCGAACTTGGGTTTGCTCATCCCTAGTTCTTAACACAGAGAAAGCTATTAGTCACTGATAAGATGGCGCCATGTAAAACTGAACTCAGAGCAGGGATTTAAATCTATAAAGTTTTTCCGAATCTTTTCCCATAAAACTATATAATCGATCTGCTCAGCTTCTCCTGCTCTATAACACGCTGCCTGCAGATTACACTGCATTTTTTACCTACCCATACACCAGGCTCAATTGAGGCAGTAATGCAGTCCTCTGGGACTGGAAAGCTATTAGGTGGTCCTCCATGGTCTGGGAATCTCTAGAGTCACTGCATTGGAGGTTTCTGCAATAACACACAAGATGTCAGCTCGAGGATTGCACTGCCTCTCCATTTTAAGTGTTCTCTCCTACACAATGGCTGCAGCTGTGATATCACACATGTGCATGCCCTCATCTTATTCACCTTTTACTGATGCTGTAGATGAACAGTGTAATCGGTGTGATAACATAGACACTTCCTATGCAAGGAAGGATTTCATGTATGCTATACAGCTAACGCGTTTTGCAGTTTGTAAAAGGAATCAGTGCTGAATAAGCAACAGTCTTTCCAAAAGCAATCATTGTGCCAAGTCATCATTCTCATACATTGCTTCGGCAGACTATCATGCATGAGCAAGTACTGTTTTGTTAAGGCTATAATTCAATGAGGTTTACATTGGATTCTATAGCAACAAGAAAGGTCTACAAGATGGTCTTATATTCTACAAGGCACGGAGAGAACACAGTAAGTGCAGGTTTGCACCAGCAGGAGGCAATATGCCGTTATACATGATTTAGTTACGGTGCATTATTTATGTAGCACTGATACATATCATGCCTCTCTGTGCACAGTATGGCAGATTATGTCTTATTTCTACATAAGGCCTTGTGCACACAGCAGAGTCACTGTTTCCATATTAACTTGGGGGCAAACTCAAGTACAGTAAGGGGGCTTTAATGTTGTATTTTGCAGTGTCTCCTTGCTGCATACGATGGCAGAAGCTCCCAACACATACATCAAATGTATCCATGAGCACTAATTCACCCGACAGAGGCCAAAAGAGCGTCCTTTGTCTCGTCATGCTGATATGTCAGTGTACATTTTTTCTGCTGTGCGGAATGGTGCAGTCGGCTCAAATCTCTGTGAAAATCCCAAAATAGGATTAACATGCTGTGAATTGATGGGGCTATTACAACTCCATCCACATGTATTATGATGTACATTGCTGCACATTTTCAGTAGTGAGACAGCGTAGACTGAATTCACCCTAAGGCTCTATGCCCTATTTTGTTCCTATATAGGGATCCAGAGTATGGCATGAGGCCTTAGTTTTTAATAAGGACATGTGTTATAGACTGATTTTCTAAGAGGGGTCAGGTATCAGATGCTGTGGGGCCACAGTGACAAGAAGTCGGCAACAGTGGGGCAGATTTACTAATCCTGCCTAATATTCAGACAGTGTCAACTTAGAATAGACAGTCTAAAGATGTGTCAGATATCACCGTTTGGCTGTACACCTGCACATCACCCAATCAGCTGTTTTCATAAGCTCCAGTGATGAAATCAGGGGCTGGAATGACATAGAGCCACCCACCGTGCAATGACCGTGCCTGGTTACAGTAGTGCTGCTCCCATTCATTTGAAAGGGGCCACAGTGCTGCAGTAACCAGGCACAGCCACTACACAGATTATCTGAAATTGATGACCTGTGGGGCAATTATTAATAAAAAATATTTTTAGATCCCGACTTGTTAAAGTTCCTTGAGGACGGGAATCATGCTACCTTAGATACTCAAACATCTCCGATACAGGAGCCTTATACTTTTTGCTCAGACCCAGATTGGATGCCCCCAGAACAAAGCAGGACTAAAGGTACATTTACACAAGTAGATGATCGGTACAATTGAGCAACAAACGAGTTGTTTCTTGGTGTAGGGAACGTTTCAACAATGACCCTTTAGACGCGTAGACTATCGTTCACAAAATCGTAATTTAAATTGTGTATTCCATCATTTGTAAAGCACTTGCATTTTACACAAAGCAAAATTTGAGTGGCGTGCAGTGAATGATTCCTCTTTACACGTATGAAATCGTTACTGTCCAACAACAATTTTTTTGCCCACCTAAACAATCAAACCAATGAGAAATCTACTGATTGTCGGTTGTCGCTCTAACGTTTATTGCTTTTATACTGCTCGATAATCATGAAGTTTCGCAGGCACCTTAACTCTTTGAGAGAGGTTCCCCTGCTTTATTGTGATGGGATCAGCTCCTTGACAGAGCCATATTGTGACTGAACACAGCCTAAGCTTCTTACAAGGTTATAGCACACAGTGTTGGCTTCTGGATGATTATAATAATATGCGGGTAGCATGCACCTTATTATTTTTACTGTATATCACATCTGTCAGCTAAAGGGCAGCATATTACAGATATTGAGATATACTCATTTTAGCCAAAATTGCACAAATATATTGTTCCTTTCGGCTAACAGAAGCAATACAGGGGACTCCAAGTTAGGTGTCCACTTAATTCATGAGGGCAGTGCTCCTCCTGCCCCTCTATGCATACATTAATACACAGCAGCAGCCTATCAATCACCACTAAGAGAGGTGGTTGAAGAAAGCCCCTCATGAATACAGCGGACTCCTGCCTAGCTGCCACATGCACATGGGGAATAAATAGAGAGGTGACAGCGTAAGTGTCACCGAGGGAGTCACTGTAACTGATGACCACGTTTGGCTCGTTCTATAACTCCCATAGAAATTAGGAAAGTAGAGGGACCACTGTTCTGGAGAAAATCTCTTACTAAACCTAAAGTTTATATTCTGTATAGCTGCTGCACAAGTGCATGCAAACTATATTTTGTACACAGCCATAAAAGGTTAGAACAGAATTACTGACAAGATGGCTTTTTTACTTCTTTGTCTTCAGACTTAGATCTACATTAAAACACAACCTTAGTTTTCACCTCTGACTCATTTGAAAAGGAAACTGGAAAAAGGAATAGAGTGGAAAATAGCCAAAATCTTACTGCAGTTGTTCCGAGCAAAATAGCAAAATATTTACCAGAACTAAAATGTACAAATGAAAGTAAACACTTCAACTGTCAAGTGGTCCCATTTTTGGATCATCTTATTCTTCCCTAACTTGCGTAGCTATTTTTATGCCATATCTCATCCTATGTCAGAGAAGCTTAAAAGGTTTGTCTGAGATTTTGATACCGACAGCCTATCCTCAAGATAGGTCATCAATATCTTATCAGTGGTGGTCCAACTCCCAGCACCTCCACTGATCAGCTGTTGGTTGAGCTTAGTCCCATTCAAGTAAAGGGGGCTGAGCTGCAATGCCAAACACAGACGCTATACAATGTACAGCGCTGTGCTTGGTAAGCTGTGAGGAGGCCGCAGCATTCACTGGATTCGTGCAGCCTCTTCAACCAGCTGATCGATGGGCTTGGTGGGAGTCGGACTATACCGGGTCTTGGCTGGGGTGAGATTACGGCTGTGGAAGACAATGGGATGCTCCTCCCTGCTGACTTCCTGAGACAGTTCAGCACCGAGGCCTACTTCAGAGGCATCGGTCTGTACTATAAATTCACCAAAACCGGGGACCAGCATAGGGCCGACTTCAAAGCGGAGAAAGCCTCTTCCGCCTGATCATCCCAGCGAACGATCTTTTACTTGTGTCCCTTCAAGAGTCCTGTCAAGGGCGTGGCTAGAGTAGCAAAATGGGAAACAAACCTCATGTAATAGCCCATCATTCCCAGGAATTACTTTATTTGCCTAGTGGTGACAGGTTGGGGCAAATTCCGTATAACCTCTATTTTGTTCAATTGGGGATTGATGACTCTGCACACAATGACATACCCCAGTCTCCTCTAACCCTATCACGCATTTTTTGGGGTTAGCGGTTAGGCCAGCTTTCCGAAGGGAGTCCACTACAGCCTGCACTTTGGGTAGCTGACTTTCCCAGTCGGTACTGTGGATGACAATATCGTCCAGGTAAGCCGAAGCGTACCGACAATGTGGACGAAGCACGATGTCCATTATTTGCTGAAAAGTGTCAGGTGCGCCATGCAGACCAAAGGGTAAGACCTTATATTGATACAGCCCCTCAGGCATGATTCTTTGGCAGCCTCTGTTAAGGGCACCTGCCAGTACCCCTTCGTGAGGTCCAAAACAGAAAAATACCTGGCTTGTCCTAACCTCTCGATGAGCTCATCCACCCGGGGCATGGCATACTCATCGAATTTGGAAACCTCGTTAGGTTTTCGAAAGTTGTTACAAAAAGGCAACGTCCCGTCTGGCTTGGGTGTCAATACTATAGGACTGGCCTACTCATTTTTTGACTCCTCAATGATGTCTAGCTGCAACATTAGCTGCACCTCCTCCGATATGGCTTGTCGCCGAGCCTTGGATACCCGGTATGGTTTTAATCAGACTTTTGCCTGAGGCTCAGTGACAATGTCATGCTGGATTATGGAAGTGGATCCAGGGAGGTCTGAGAACACATCTGTGTTCCGACTAAGGAACTCCCTGGCCTCCTGAGTCTGTTTAGAGGAGAGGCTGTCAGCAATTTTTACTGTGTTAGCCACCTCTCTTGCATCAGACAGAGGGGCCGGTACCTCTTCTCCTAAAAAACCCGGCGAGGGGCTGTCTTCTGTACAGGTTTCCCTATTTTTCCACGGTTTGAGTAAATTCACATGGTAAACCTGCTCCGGCTTTCGCCGCCCTGGCCGTTGTACTTTGTAGTTTACATCTCCAATTTTCTCGAGTACCTCGTAGGGCCCCTGCCAACTAGCCAGGAACTTACTGTCCACGGTTTGCACCAGAACCAAAACCCGATCACCCGGATTAAAGATCCGGACCCAAGCCTGACGATTATAGACCCGACTCTGGGCTTGCTGAGCTGCCTCCATATGCTCCCTAACAAGAGGCAACACATCTTGCATCTGGATAACGTACATGACACTTATGTGGAGTGGATTGTTGTTCCCACGTCTCTTTGGCCACATCCAAGAGACCGCAAGGGTGTCTGCCATATAGCAATTCGAAGGGCAAAAACCAGTAGAGGCCTGTGGTACCTCTCGCACTGTGAACATGAGATAGGGCAGAAGGAGGTCCCAGTCTTTCCCATCTTTAGCCACCACCCTTTTCAACATATTTTTTAATGTTTGGTTAAACCTTTCTACCAGACCGTCCGTTTGCGGATGGTAAACGGACGTCCGTAGCTGTTTTATGTGCAACAACTTACAGAGTTCCCTCATCACCTTGAACATAAAAGGGGTCCCTTGGTCGGGCAGAACCTCTTTAGGTAGTCCTACTTGGGAAAACATCTCCATTAATTCCTTAGCTATGAGTTTGGCCGAGGTATGTCGCAGTGGCACCGGGTGCAGAGTGGCGTAGTCTAGAATGACTAAGATGTGTTGATGCCCTCTGGAGGTCTTCGGTACTGAGCCTATGAGGTCCATAGCTATTCGGTCAAACGGTACTTCGATAATCGGGAGGGGTACTAGGGGACTACGGAAATGTGGCTGGGGGCTAGCTATCTGGCAGGTCGGGCAAGACTTACAAAACTCTTCCACTTCTTTGAATATGCTGGGCCAGTAAAACCGCTGTAGAATACAATCCTGACTTTTCTGCAGCCCCAGGTGACCCCCGAGAACGTGTTGGTGGGATAGATCTATCACAAGCTTGCGATAAGCCTTAGGGACCACCAACTGTTCAGTAGGCTCATCCCATAGTTGGTTTACCCGATACAACATATCCTGATGAACCACAAAACTGGGAAACACTGACACTGCCCCAGGTTGTTGTGGTTCACCATCTACTATTAACACATTTTTCCAGGCGCGGGATAGGGTTGGGTCCTGACGTTGGGCGGTATCAAAATTATCCCCGGAGACATTGAGGTCTGCCAATTCAGGACCTGGCGGCACGTCCTCCACCATCACACTTGGCGGGGTTGTCTCCTCCTCTTCCACTGAAGTGGCGGTGACCCCTATCGCTGGCCCTTCGGTCTCAGGTTCCCAGGGTTCTGGTCTCCCCCGGGCCACTCTACTAGGGTTACCCCTGTCTCATGGGTATGAGTTCATAATGCAGATTTGTGGCGACAGCCACCTCGTGGGTCCATCTACCAGCCACTGTGGTTAGAGACACCAGCGCGGTGGGGTAGTCTTTTAAGTCTCCGTGGATGCACATCACGCTGACATTCCAGCCAGTATACTCAGGGGACCGCACCACGGTAGCCCTTACTAGGGTCACCAGACTCCCTGAGTCCAGCAGAGAGCCTCCGCTAAAGTGTCTCCCACTTCAACCTGGCAAAAATCTAGAGATTCTGGGGTACATGTTGCGCACAGCCTCCTGGCATATAGCGACTGATGGTAGCCATAGTTAGTGTCCATGGACTCAAGCCGATGGGGACAGTCAGCCCTTACATGGCCAGGCTCCTGACACCGTCAGCAGACTATCGGAGCCAGGTCTGCCATGGGTACATTTTGGGTGGGTTTTATTGGTTCAAATCTCCAGGCCTGGGGTGGAGATTTCCAGGGTTTGCTGGCCCCCCTCCCGACAGAACCCTCCTTTAGATTCCTGGTAGCTTCAAAGCGTTCCACCATCTCAAGGGCATTGCCAGAAGACACCTGACCGATCCAGTGCTGGAGAGGGTATGGCAAAGCCCTCCAGAACATATCGGCTAACATACGATCCAGCATAGCAGTGAGACTCAGCACGTCAGGCTGTAGCCATTTTTGCAAGAGGTGAAGTAAGTTATAATACTGGGGTCTTGCACGCCCCAGCCGGGTTGAAACCACACTGATGCACTCACTAGGCCAGGACCAACACATTCACCCCCAGTCTTGCCAGAATCTCACCCTTGACTTTATGGTGGGTCGGCCGCTTGATCAGCAAGTCCAAATACACCCGCTGAGAATTGAATGCCAGGAAAGGAGTGACTACCTCAGCCCACTGGTCACGGGGTAGCTTTTCCCTTATGGCCACTTTCACGTAAATTGCCAGGTAGGTTTCGATGTTGTCTGTAGGGGTCATCTTAGGAATCGCTACTGCTTTCCAGGCATCGTGGACACTCAGGGTTGCTCTTGCTGTCTGCAAAGCCATCACGTGTTGTAGCAGCAACTGGTTAGTCTGCTGCTGCTTATTAGCCTCATGTTGCTGCAAGTTTGTCTCTCACTGCTGCAGATTAGCCTCCATGAGGGTCTTCACAACAGCCTCCATTTTGTCGTGAGGCACTGGTTGTAATACAGCTGGTTTAATGTACGACATACATTTGTGCATGAAAAATATATAAAAATAAATAAAAAAATCGGCGTTCGCGCCAGCCTCACTGCTCATGCACGCATCCTCCACCAATTGTGGGGTTTCGCTCTGGTAGACAGGATTAGCGGACGCAGTATAGAGGCAACAACAAGTTCTTTGGATAAAACAGTTCAGTGTTTTATTCACACTTTAGGCAAGTGACAAAACAAGCAGTCATAATCAAACAAAAAGTCACCTTGCGGTGTTGGTGTCAATTCACTCCATGCTGCAATTCTGCCTTAAAGAGTCCTTGCTGATAGCAGCACCAACCAATAAAATCCGGTCTGGTATTTGACCTCACCTGGCTGTAAATCACCCCAGCAGCACATGCTGGGAGGAAAATACCTGTCTTGCCAGACAAAACCTCTCACTGTGTCACACTAGCCTGTGGGTACTGTACAGTACACGTTTGGGTATTTTTAGTTTTAATTTCCAGATGTATACTGTATGGCCAAAGTGGTTTTAATCTACCCTAAGAGGCAGTGTGTAACTGAATACTCCTCTGAGAATATATTGAAATATGACACCAAAAACTGTGACAGATGCTGTATACAAAGGATATGTCGGTAAGATAGATCTCTTTTTAATTACATACCATGCAAACACTTAACAATGTAGGTAGAGCTGATTAGAATAATAGTAACCCTATATCGGTACTTTGCCATTATGATACATGGCCAACAGCTTGTACCGGCATCTTCTGTATCAGACATTGGGAGTAGTATACACTACTCACAAAGAGTGAGGGATATTTGGTTTCAGGTGAAATTTATGTAAAAAGTTCACGCTACAGTGATAGTATATCATGTAGGTAGAGCATTTAAGTAGAGGCATGCAATGGTGATTTCCTCATCTCAAAGAATTTATTGAAACAAAAGCCAACAGTGGTGGGTATACCCCCACAAAAATGTAAATGTCTCAATAACTTGTCATGTGGCCTTGAGCATCAATTACAGCTTGACAACGGCGTTTCATGCTGTTCACAAGTCAAATTATTGTCTGCTGAGGCAAGGCATCCCACTCTTCTTAAAGGGCAGCCCTCAGGTCATTGAGGTTCTGGGATACAGAGTTACGAGCCTCTACATGGTGACCGTGTTTGCTAGGTTAGCAGATGAGGAGGATGTTATTTCAGGGAGAGCACTGCTGCAGCAAAACACTTCTTCTGCCAGTCTCAGTTCCAGTAAGCAGGGGGCCAGTAGAGCAGGGCAGGCCAGACAGGTGCTGGAAGTGGGAGACTCAGTTATTAGGGGTACAGATAGGGCAATCTGTCACAAAGACCGGGATAGTCAAACAGTGTGTTGTCTTCCTGGTGCTTCAGTTCGACATATCGCAGATCGGCTTGACAGATTACTGGGAGAGGCTGTCGAAGACCCAGCAGTCATGGCTTAGCAAATGTTGTGCCAATATTCAACAAGGGGTCAAAAACTTTAGGCTGGTAAGTTGTTTAACGTCTGTCATGGGTAAACTGTTTGAAGGTTTTCTAAGAGATGCTATCTTGGAGAACCTCAATAAAAATAAGCAAATAACGCCATATCAGCATAGCTTCATGGGGGATCGGTCATGTCAAACTAATTTAATCAGTTTCTATGAGGAGGTAAGTTCTAGACTTGACAGCGGCGAATCAATGGATGTCGTATATCTGGACTTCTCCAAAGCATTTGACACTGTACCGCATAAAAGGGTTAGTATATAAAATGAGAATGCTCGGACTGGGAGAAAACGTCTGTAAGTGGGTAAGTAACTGACTCAGTGATAGAAAACAGAGGGTGGTTATTAATGGTACACACTCAGATTGGTCACTGTCACTAGTGGATTAACACTGGGGTCTGTATTGGGCCCCATTCTCCTCAATATATTTATTAATGATATTGTAAAAGGCTTACACAATAAAATATCTATTTTTGCAGATTTCACTAAACTGTGTAAAGTAATTAACCATGAAGAGGACAATATACAGCTACAGAGGGATCTGGATAGGTTGGAGGCTTGGGCAGAGAAGTGGCAGATGAGGTTTAACACTGACAAATGTAAGGTTATGCACATGGGAAGGAATAATGCACGTCACCAGTACATACTAAATGGTAAAACACTCGGTATGACATGGAAAAGGAATTTTAGTGAACAGCAAACTAAGGCTACTTTCACACTAAGTCCACTAGGCAGCTGCTGCAAAGGTCAATAAGATAATGGATTTCGTCAAAAGGGGCACAGATGCCCATGATGAGTCCTGCCACTTTAAAAATCAATAGACCACACAAGGAGTACTGTGTACAGTTCTGGGCTCCTGTGAACAAGGAAGACATAGCAGAGCTGGAGAGGGCTAAGAGCAGGACAACTAAAGTAATAACTGGAATAGGTGGACTACAGTACCCTGAAAGATGATCAAAATTAGGGTTATTCACTTTAGAAAAAAAGATGACTGAGGGGAGATCTAATAACTATGTACAAATATATCAGAAGTCAGTACAGAGATCTCTCCTATCATCTATTCATTCCCAGGACTGTGACTGTGACAAGGGGACATCCTCTGCGTCTGGAGGAAATAAGGTTTTTACACAAACAGAAGAGGATTCTTTACAGTAAGAGCAGCGAGACTATGGAACTCTCTGCCTGAGGAGGTGGTGATGGTGAATTCACTAAAAGAGTTCAAGAGTAGCTTGGATGTAATTCCGGTGTTTAATAATATTACAGGTTATAGTTACTAGAGAGTTGTTGATCCATGGAGTTATTCAGATTTTTTTCCCCCTAAAGTGAGAAAAATTGGTTTTCATATCACAGGCAGTTTTTTGTTTTTTTTGCCTTCCTCTGGATCAGCTTGCAGGATAACAGGCTCAACTTGATCGACAGATGTCTTTTTTCAGCCTTATAAACTATGTTACTATGACTAAGTTGATCCCATAGGTCTTCAATGGGATTCAGGCTTGGAGAAAGTGCAAGCCACTCCATCCAAGTCTCCCGCAGCTGTTCACTAATCATGCGACCTCAATAAGCTGGTGCATTGTCGTTCATGAAGATGAAATTAGGCCTGGGTTGTTCATGCAGAGGCACAATAACTGGATTAATGATGTTATTTAAGTAGTATGGGCTTGTCACTGTATCATTCACAAAGTGTAGGGCAGTTTTATATTGACAAGACACACCTGCCCACACTAACACCACCACCACCACCAAAGGCTCGACTGTGGCTGATGCATAGCGCTCTCCTTGACGTCTCCAACATCGTTGGCGGACATCATTTCTGCTCAGCGTGAATCGACTCATCAGTGAACAGCACTGCGGCCCACTGGTTCCTCGTCCAGCGTAGATGCTCCCTGGCCCATGCCTGTGCCTGGTAGTGTGGTCAGGTACCCTTGCATGTTGTCTAGCACGCAGACCACACTGACTGTTTTGTATGGTCATGGGTGCCTCTCATCTCCCTTAAATGTGCCTCGAGTTGTGAGGCATTCATTATCCGGTTCCACAGGGCATTGTTCATAATGAGGTGGTCATCAGTGTGGGATGTGGCCAACGGATGGCCACTTCTATGCCTTTCTCTGACTCTTCCAGTCTCCCTGTATATCTCTCGCAACCTGCTGATGACACTCTAAGCTCAGTAGCCACTTCCATCTGAGAACATCCAACTTGAAGCCTCGCAATGGCAAGGTACTGTTGATCAATTGTTAGGTGTCATCTTGGTCTCATGATGTCAAAATGTGAACAGCATGATGAGGAGGAATGTTTAAATACCAATTCTAATAGAACCAGGAAATGTATTGGGTGATTCATGGATCAAACACCTGTTGTGAATTTTGCCATTAAAATCCTTGTTAGAGAACAGCAAGTTGTGCAAAAAGTAATGAAACATTGAAGAGTTGGACATGTGCATTCAAAAGTTTAGAGAAGGTGACATTAAGTTCACCTGTAAAGGTTAGAGTGCATTTTAGGTTCATTCTGAAATTTCACCCACAAGCCAAATATCCCTAACTTTTTGTGAGTAGTGTATAATCGATGGTAAGGGCCACTTCACACTCAGTTCCAAAAAAACACCTTCAAACAGCCTCCAATTCATTTCAAGCAGAAGCAGTGTGCCCTATCTTGGGGCAGCATTAGCATTGAATCTCCCATTTAAATGAATAGGAAGCAGATAAAAAACAGCTCCAAGTAAATCTATGCGTTCTCGGCCCGTTATTTTGGTACAGATCTACCTAAAAAACCTCAAGCTGAAAATTCAGCTTTGTATTTAACCTGATTTTTTAAGTGCCCTTTACACGGGCCAGGAATCACACAGATCATTGCTAACGAATGTTCATAGGAACGATCGTTAGCGATGATCTGGTGGTGTAAATTTACTGCTAATTTACTGCTCGTTCAACAGGTAATTGGATAATTTGTGCAAACACAAAAATCCTTGTTTCCGACAGCAGATTGTGCCGGGAAATGAGTAGTTATGGGGAAGAGCGATGGCATTAGCAATCACTTCTCTGCATACTCTGGAGGAGATCGGTACATGTAATCGTAGCGGTCTCCTCCACTAGAGATGGGCAAGCACAAGAGTGTGAAGTAGTTACCTTACAACTACTAAATCTACTAAACACTGTAATGTAAAAATAAAATCACAGGTGTAAGCAGAAAAATTGTAAATACCGTATATATATATATATATTCAAACAAAAAAGTGCACATGGTTTCACATGTAATAGCCAGGTTTTGATGCAGTTTTAACCACATGTTGCTACATTGTCTCATTGTCATTGTACTTTCTACAATTTTTTACATAAAAAGTCTGTGTGTATCTCTCTGTATTTCCTCCCTCCTTGTCCCCACTCCATAGACTTCATTAGGTAGCATGTCATCTGATCCTTCAGGGAGCTGGAAATCTGTCTTCTTTGTCAAGATGGATTCAGCAACGAACGTTAGTTGAAGCGGAGGGGGAGAAAGAGACATTTTTCTCTCATAAGATATATTACAAAGTGTGTTATATTCACCTGTACTATTGATTTTATGCATAATTGTTGAAATGTACAGTGACGATTTGTTAGATGTTTTTAGCTACACAGTAACATGGCATGGACTGTGAACTCTGTTAGGTATTAATCTACTAAAATGTGTTTGACCATGCTTTGTGGTGTGTTTTTTTTATTTTATGCTTTCCAGTGCCCAACTGTTTTCATTTACAGTTCCTCTACCTATCCAAACCTCTATTGTTATGCTATGTATCTAAACATTGTGCAATGCTGAGTCCACGCTTCAAGGTATACACAAATATCTAAGCTTGATCATATGTTTTATTGCAGCGTTTGTCAATTTTGCAATACCTGATGGCGCTGAATGGAGAACAAAACTCCTGGAGGGCTATCATGTCCTAAGTCAGTCTCTGCTCCAACCAATACTTTATTCATAATGTGCAATATTTTTCCTACATAAAACAAGAAGTTGCATTTAGAGAACAAATCCCCCCAAAAAATTTGCAAAGAGCCACACTAGAAATAACATGCGATAAAAACTAAACTACAGTGACTGTATGATCTCTGTTAACATCTTAGCCACATAGCAGCACGATGGAGGAGAACGATACGGCTTGGAAGAAGATGAAGGAAGAGGTTATCATAGAGACCAACTGTGTAAGTAAAAGAGGGGGTCACCATGGGGAGTAGTATGTGAGAAGGGAAGATCACCATGGGTACAGTATGTGAAAAGGGTGGACTTGTGGAGTAGTGTGTGAGAAAGAGTGGTCATCATTGGGAGTAGTATGTGAAAAGGAGCAATGTATGAGAAGAGGGGGCAATGGGGAGCAGCATGTGAGAATGGGGGCATGGGAAGCAGTAGGTGAGAACAAGAGGGCAGCATGGGAAGCAGTTTTTATGGTTAGTGGTGTGAGGGTGCCTTGCGACATGGAGAGCTGTGGGATGCTTGCTAGTGGTATAAGTAGTGTGTATGTATTGTGCCTATCTAGTGTATACATGTAGGTAGTGTGGTGTTTGTACGGGAGGTAAATAGAAGGGTCTGAGAACAGTTTTTATTTATTTTTATTTTTTCAAATTTAGGGGATGAATTAATTTAGGGGGTGAGGTTTGAGTAGTGAGGAGTATGATAAAGTATTTTTTAGTAATAAGGGTTGTGATGGTGGGGTGATATTGTATGTGGGGTTTGGGTGCCAAGGCTCATGCACACGGCCGTATGTATTTTGCGGTCCGCAAAAAACGAATCAGCAAAAAATACGGATGAAGTCCGTGTGCAATCTGCAATTTGCAGAACGGAACAGCTGGCCCCTAATAGAACAGTCCTATCCTTGTCCGTAATGCGGACAATAATAGGACATGTTCTATTTTTTTGCGGAATGGAAATACGGACATACAGAAATGGAATGCACACTGAGTAACTTCCGTTCTGTTTTTTTTGAGGACTCATTGAAATGAATGGTTCCGCATACGGTCCGCAAAAAAAAAAAAAAAAAAAAGCGAAATGGACACGAAAAGAAAATACATTAGTGTGCATGAGCACTTAGTCCCAGTCCGGCCCTGTAAAAAAGAGACAGTTCATGTCTCTGATAGCAAACCTTATTAACCACTTCAACCCCGCTAGCTGAAACCCCCTTCATGACCAGAGCACTTTTTACACTTCGGCACTACACTACTTTCACCGTTTATTGCTCGGTCATACAACTTACCACCCAAATGAATTTTACCTCCTTTTCTTCTCACTAATAGAGCTTTCATTTGGTGGTATTTTATTGCTGCTGGCATTTTTACTTTTTTTGTTATTAATCGAAATGTAACGATTTTTTTGCAAAAAAATGACATTTTTCACTTTCAGCTGTAAAATTTTGCAAAAAAAACGACATCCATATATAAATTTTTCGCAAAATTTATAGTTCTACATGTCTTTGATAAAAAAAAAATGTTTGGGCAAAAAAAAAAATGGTTTGGGTAAAAGTTATAGCGTTTACAAACTATGGTACAAAAATGTGAATTTCCGCTTTTTGAAGCAGCTCTGACTTTCTGAGCACCTGTCATGATTCCTGAGGTTCTACAATGCCCAGACAGTAGAAAAACCCCACAAATGACCCCATTTCGGAAAGTAGACACCCGAGGGTATTCGCTGATGGGCATAGTGAGTTCATAGAACTTTTTATTTTTTGTCACAAGTTAGCGGAAAATGATGATGATTTTTTATTTTTATTTTTTTCTTACAAAGTATTATATTCCACTAACTTGCGACAAAAAATAAAAAATTCTAGGAACTCGCCATGCCCCTCACGGAATACCTTGGGGTGTCTTCTTTCCAAAATGGGGTCACTTGTGGGGTAGTTATACTGCCCTGGCAATTTAGGGGCCCAAATGTGTGAGAAGAACTTTGCAATCGAAATGTGTAAAAAATGACCGGTGAAATCCGAAAGGTGCACTTTGGAATATGTGCCCCTTTGCCCACCTAGGCTGCAAAAAAGTGTCACACATCTGGTATCGCCGTACTCAGGAGAAGTTGGGGAATGTGTTTTGGGGGGTCATTTTACATATACCCATGCTGGGTGAGAGAAATATCTTGGCAAAAGACAACTTTTCCAATTTTTTTATACAAAGTTGGCATTTGACCAAGATATTTTTCTCACCCAGCATGGGTATATGTAAAATGACACCCCAAAACACATTCCCCAACTTCTCCTGAGTACGGCGATACCAGATGTGTGACACTTTTTTGCAGCCAAGGTGGGCAAAGGGGCATATATTCCAAAGTGCACCTTTCGGATTTCGCAGGCCATTTTTTACACATTTTGATTGCAAGGTACTTCTTACACATTTGGGCCCCTAAAATGCCAGGGCAGTATAACTACGCCACAAGTGACCCCATTTTGGAAAGAAGACACCCCAAGGTATTCCGTGAGGGGCACGGCGAGTTCCTAGAATTTTTTATTTTTTGTCGCAAGTTAGTGGAATATGAGACTTTGTAAGGAAAAAAGAAAAAAAAAAGAAAAATCATCATTTTCCGCTAACTTGTGACAAAAAATAAAAAATTCTAGGAACTCGCCGTGCCCCTCACGGAATACCTTGGGGTGTCTTCTTTCCAAAATGGGGTCACTTGTGGCGTAGTTATACTGCCCTGGCAATTTAGGGGCCCAAATGTGTAAGAAGTACCTTGCAATCGAAATGTGTAAAAAATGGCCTGCGAAATCCGAAAGGTGCACTTTGGAATATGTGCCCCTTTGCCCACCTTGGCTGCAAAAAAGTGTCACACATCTGGTATCGCTGTACTCAGGAGAAGTTGGGGAATGTGTTTTGGGGTGTCATTTTACATATACCCATGCTGGGTGAGAGAAATATCTTGGCAAAAGACAACTTTTCCAATTTTTTTATACAAAGTTGGCATTTGACCAAGATATTTTTCTCACCCAGCATGGGTATATGTAAAATGACACCCCAAAACACATTGCCCAACTTCTCCTGAGTACGGCGATACCACATGTGTGACACTTTTTTGCAGCCTAGATGCGCAAAGGGGCCCAAATTCCTTTTAGGAAGGCATTTTTAGACATTTGTATCCCAGACTTCTTCTCACACTTTCGGGCCCCTAAAAAGCCAGGGCAGTATAAATACCCCACATGTGACCCCACTTTGGAAAGAAGACACCCCAAGGTATTCAATAAGGGGCCTGGCGAGTTCCTAGAAATTTATTATTTTTTTTGCATAAGTTAGCGGATATTGATTTTTTTTTGTTTTTTTTCTCACAAAGTCTCACTTTCCGCTAACTTAGGACAAAAATTTCAATCTTTCATGGACTCAATATGCCCCTCACGGAATACCTTGGGGTGTCTTCTTTCCGAAATGGGGTCACATGTGGGGTATTTATACTGCCCTGGCTTTTTAGGGGCCCTAAAGCGTGAGAAGAAGTCTGGAATATAAATGTCTAAAAATGTTTACGCATTTGGATTCCGTGAGGGGTATGGTGAGATCATGTGAGATTTTATTTTTTGACACAAGTTAGTGGAATATGAGACTTAGTAAGAAAAAACAAAAAACAAACAAAAAATTTCCGCTAACTTGTGCCAAAAAAAATGTCTGAATGGAGCCTTACCAGGGGGGTGATCAATGACAGGGGGGTGATCAATGACAGGGGGGTGATCACCCATATAGACTCCCTGATCACCCCCCTGTCATTGATCACCCCCCTGGTAAGGCTCCATTCAGACGTCCGTATAATTTTTACGGATCCATGGATCGGATCCGCAAAACACATGCGGACGTCTGAATGGAGCCTTACAGGGGGGTGATCAATGACAGGGGGGTGATCAATGACAGGGGGGTGATCACCCATATAGACTCCCTGATCACCCCCCTGTCATTGATCACCCCCCTGTAAGGCTCTATTCAGACGTCCGTATGATTTTTACGGATCCATGGATACATGGATCGGATCCACAAAACACATGCGGACGTCTGAATGGAGCCTTACAGGGGGGTGATCAATGACAGGGGGTGATCACCCCCCTGTCACTGATCACCCCCCCTGTAAGGCTCCATTCAGACGTCCGCATGATTTTTACGGATCCATGGATCGGATCCACAAAACACATGCGGATGTCTGAATGGAGCCTTACAGGGGGTGATCAATGACAGGGGGTGATCACCCCCCTGTCACTGATCACCCCCCCCCCCCCCCCCCCGTAAGGCTCCATTCAGACGTCCGTATGATTTTTACGGATCCATGGATACATGGATCGGATCCGCAAAACACATGCGGACGTCTGAATGGAGCCTTACAGGGGGGTGATCAATGACAGGGGGGTGATCAGGGAGTGTATATGGGTGATCACCCGCCTGTCATTGATCACCCCCTGTAAGGCTCCATTCAGACGTCCGCATGTGTTTTGCGGATCCGATCCATGTATCCATGGATCCGTAAAAATCATGCGGACGTCTGAATGGAGCCTTACAGGGGGGTGATCAATGACAGGGGGTGATCAGGGAGTGTATATGGGTGATCACCCGCCTGTCATTGATCACCCCCCTGTAAGGCTCCATTCAGACATCCGCATGTGTTTTGCGGATCCGATCCATGTATCCGTGGATCCATAAAAATCATACGGACGTCTGAACGGAGCCTGACAGGGGGGTGATCAATGACAGGGGGGTGATCAATGACAGGGGGGGTGATCAGGGAGTTTATATGGGGTGATCATGGGTTCATAAAGGGTTAATAAGTGACGGGGGGGGGGGTGTAGTGTAGTGTTTGGTGCGACTTTACTGACCTACCTGTGTCCTCTGGTGGTCGATCCTAACAAAAGGGACCACCAGAGGACCAGGTAGGAGGTATATTAGACGCTGTTTTCAAAACAGCGTCTAATATACCTGTTAGGGGTTAAAAAATTCGGATCTCCAGCCTGCCAGCGAGCGATCGCCGCTGGCAGGCTGGAGATCCACTCGCTTACCTTCCGTTCCTGTGAGCGCGCACGCCTGTGTGTGCGCGCGTTCACAGGAAATCCCGGCCCTAGCGAGGTGACGCATATATGCGTGACTCTGCGCAGGGCTGCCACCTCCGGACCGCACATCTGCGTTAGGCGGTCCGGAGGTGGTTAATATTCTCTATTTTACATTTTTTTTACTATTCTTTTGTTTCAGTCTCATGTAACGCAGAACTGAGTCATGAAAAATAATGCTCATGTGTACAGACCCATTGAAATGAATGGGTCAGGATTCAGTGCGGATGGTATGCGTCCACATCACACATTGCACCCGCATGGAAAACTTGCTCGTATGATCAAATCCTCACCAAATCTCAATTCTCTTTTAATTAACCCACAGAACAAAGGGGGAGATTTATCAAATCAAATGCATAAATTTGCCAAAAGCAACCAATCAGATTCAAGCTTTCATTTTTATAGTGCTCCGTTAGAACAGTTATTTGATGACTGCTTTGAACAATTCATCCAGTTTTCTTTGCATTAGGCTACATCCACACAAACGTGGTGTTCTAATCTTTTTGCGGGGCCGCGGCACAGAGAAACGGATGCGGACAGCAAACTGTGTGCTGTCTGCATCTTTTGCCAGACCCATAGAAATGAATGGGTTTGCACCCGTTCTGCAAAATTGCAGAATGGATGTGGACTCATTCATACGGTCGTGTGAATGTAGCCTTAGGCTACTTTCACACTAGCGTTCGGGCGGATCCGTTCTGAACGGATCCGCTCATAATAATGCAGACGGAGGCTCCGTTCAGAACGGATCCGTCTGCATTATTTTAGCATATAAAAGCTAAGTGTGAAAATAGCCTCGGACGGATCCGTCCAGACTTTCAATGTAAAGTCAATGGGGGACGGATCCGCCTGAAGATTGAGCCACAGGGTGACATCTTTAAACGGATCCGTCCCCATTGACTTACATTGTAAGTCTGGACGGATCCGCACGGATCCGCACGCCTCCGCACGGCCAGGCGGACACCCGAACGCTGCAAGCAGCGTTCAGCTGTCCGCCTGTCCGTGCGGAGGCGAGCGGAGCGGAGGCTGAACGCCGCCAGACTGATGCAGTCTGAGCGGATCCGCTCCATTCAGACTGCATCAGGGCTGGACGGCTGCGTTCGGGTCCGCTCGTGAGCTCCTTCAAACGGAGCTCACGAGCGGACCAGCGAACGCTAGTGTGAAAGTAGCCTTATTCTGATAAATCTTTTTTTTATTTTTTTTTTATAAATCCCTAACTGATTCTACACAGTACGGTTTCTGCTCTTGTCATTACCCTGAGACAACCCTGACACGGTTACTAATGATTTACTCACTGTTACATCCAAAGGTCATACTCATATCTGCTTACCTTTCTGATTAAATCTGATTTTTGGAGCTACCTCTATTATTCTTAGTTAAGGACAATGCTGTTTTTATACAGGCCCTTCCCTGCAGTGTCCTTCAGATTTAGTGCAGAGTATTATGAAATATCTTTTATTTAAAAAAAAAAAAGCATTGCCTAACCCTAGTAATATAACTTTTTGGGGGATCCTGTGATGCAGAGCCAGATCATGTACACTATGTGGCCAAAAGTGAGTGGACATCCCTCCTAATTATTGTGTTCAGGTGTTTCAGACGCTCCCACTGGTGCATAAAATCAAGCACCCAGACATCCAATCTCTATAGACAAACACTGGAAAGTAGTATGGTCATACTGAAGAGTTTAGTGACTTTGAATGTCACTGTCATAGGATGGTACCTTTGCCAGAAGTTAGTTTATAAAATTAATGTTCTGTTGGATCTTTCCTGGTCAACTGTAAGTGCTAATACTGTTAAGTACAAGTGTATGCGTATATGAGACAGCTTAGCCACAAAGCAGTTGACTGTGCAAACTCACAAAGTGAGGTCATCAAGTGTTTGGGGCATAAAAGTCACCTATCCTCTAAACTGCCTCTGGAAGGGACATCTCAACAAGAACTATGCATCAGGGGTGAGGAACATTTAGTAAAGTTATTACTCCACTATCGTGGTGTACAAAGTCACACATGGCATACAGCATAATTTGCTACTTTTTAGGCTTCTCGCCACTTGTCCAAAGTCTGCCAGATTTACTATAACTTATGGCAGAAACTGGCGTATGTTATAGTTGAAACCTAAGATCACATCTGCAATGCCAAGTAGCAACTAGAGTTGTGAATTCACAACTGTCTGGTTGTCTGATGCGTTTGATGGGTTGGATGGATGCCTGGAGATCTCTACCTAACCAAATGTGCAGTATCTGAAAAAGCTGGTAGAGGAGATAGAAAGGTATTCCAGTGAAGACCAACTTTAGACACGTTTGGGAAAGGTCCCTCGTTGTTCCAGCATAACTGTGCCCCTCTGCATAAAGAGAGGTCCATAAAGACGTGGTTTGAGGGGTTTGGCGTGGCTTCAAACACTGTTGATCCTGGAATGCAGATTGCAAACCAGGCCTTCTCATCCAATCTGACTTCACAAATGTTATGGTGGAACAGGCACAAATCCCCACAGTTATATTACAAAACTTGTGGAAAACCTTCACAGAAGAGTGGAGGCCGTTGTAGTCACAAAAAGGACCCAACTCCATACTAATGGCCATGATTTTGGAACTGGATGTACAAACAGTTGTCCACATACTCGTGGCCATGCAGTGTATATAGAAATATTATTTCCTTTTTTTAGACATTAGTTTGTTTCTTTACAGCAGACACCACTTGGTAAAGGCGCTTATGATTTTGTGACCGTTTTAACAGAACTTTTATGTCAAACCATTTTTCTGATTGATTTGGACACTTTTTGTGGTGGACTGCATTTCCACATATATAAACATACAGAATGACTCACCAATCCCTGATACGTGAGCTAGGGCTAAGGAAGAAAAACATTTGAAAATCTGAATCAAACCCCAGAACAACACAGCATTGTACCCATAACCTACATTTTTACATTCAAGAAAGGCATTCAGACTCTTCTTGAACCTGCTCAACCCATCACAACATCCTGTGGCAGACACTTCTGTAATATAACTTCTGTTATAGTAAATTATTCCCATCTCTAGAAACTCATCTGTGTCCCAGATGGTGAACATGGACAAGCTGTAAACATTTTGAATAGACCACACATGGAAGGAGAAATCCGTGGTAGGATCAGGATGATAAAAAAAAAAAATAGGTGGAAATGCTCCAAACCCAGACACTGTAGCGTGTTTAAAACCGGAGGAGCAATTCCTCCGCATGTGGTCCGCAGAACGGCAATCCCTAGCAAAAAATGCGTACAATGGAGGATGCCAGGGCGGACCACAAGCACCACAAGGACATCTTACACAAAATAATACAATGTGCAAATGAAAAAATATATAAATACAAAAATCACAGCAAAAAATGCACCAAAATAATACGCATCTAACAATACTAGCTAATTCCTCAGTCCGATGTTAAAAGATGAGAACTTTGCCAATATCCTCTAGTCAGGAACATATCGGAGCCCCTCATGCACCACGTCACGGTGTCTCAGCATGTATGGGGTCCTACCACTCAACTGCCTGTGGTGTGTGAATAGGGTCTGAACAGTGCTAGAAACCAGCTCACAGCCAGACTCTCACATGCCTCCATAGTGGTATCACTAGTGCACTGTGAGGTAGAATAAAGCTGCGAGCCGCACCCACAACAGACCATGTGACACAGAAGCCGCACCCACAACAGACCATGTGACACAGAAGCTACCAGGTGCTAAAGAATGTTACCAACAAAATGAAGTGGCACATTCCATACACGAGGGGCTCCGATATGTTCCTGACTGGAGGATATTGGCAAAGTTCTCAGCTTTTAACATCGGCCTGAGGAATTAGCTAGTATTGTCAGTTGCGTATCATTTTGGTGCATTTTTTGCAGTGATTTTAGGATCAGGATGATGCATGCTGTGATTTTCTTGGCATGTTCCAATAGTCCACTGAGAAAATCATTCAAGTGAATTGACCCATTGGGAAAGATATATCAAACTGATGTAAAGTAGAACTGGCTTAGTTGCCCATAGCAACCAATCAGATTCCACCTTTCATTTTTCACAGCTCCTTTGGAAAATGAAAAGTTGAATCTGATACAATCTCCAATAGCAGGATTTGCCATGTATATTGTGTATAAAATATCACTATAAGGGGATCCGTCGGGCTGCATGCTCCATTTCTGGGATTACTGAGCACTTAGGCTACTTTCACACTTGCGGCAGAGTGATCCGGCAAGCAGTTTCTTTGCCGTAACTGCCTGCCGGATCTGTCAAAACGTATGCCAACTGATGGCATTTGTAAGACTGCAAAGCTTTTATTTCTACATGCTGTGGACTAAAGGAAAACTGAGCTCCTACAGGTCACCACTGCAAAACCTAACTTTAACGCTTCCCATGCATAGATATCATACTGCCTGAAGGGTTGTATCCATATGTGGCGGGGGTCCAGCTGTTTAATACAGCTGACTACCATCAGTTGGCACTAAAGACAACTCCAATCAATAGCGACTTTATCTGAGCGCTTAGGGATGTAGGGGAATCCCTCTGACCCCCAATAGGTTGCCATAGCAATGGGGCCTTGTGAAAGTCCCCAGGCCTGCCATCATAGTACATCTATTAAGCCTTTTCCGAGGCAGGGCTTAAAGGGGATCTCTGGTTTTCATACTGATGGCCTATCATCAGAACAGGTCATCAATATAAGATCAGCTGGGATCCGACACCCGGCATCCCTATGCCGACCAGCTGTTTGCAGAGGCTGCGGCCTCCGCACAGTGCAGTCTTGGATATCGGCTGGGCTTGATAATGCAGATCAGCCGTATTCACTTGAATAGGACGGGCTGCGACCAATGCATAGCCTAGGAAGAGGCCGAACCGCTCAAGGAGCGCCGCAGCCTGTTCGTACAGCTGTCTGGTTGGTGTGCAGGAGTCGGACGTCCAAGAATAGCCAACGATATTGAAATCCTGCCCATGCAGCATAGTGACAGACCCTCTGATGTCAGCTAGCTGAAAAGTGACACCCTGCTGAGGGCAGCATAGTATAGTGACAGACCCTCTGATGTCAGCTAGCTGAAAAGTGACACCCTGCTGAGGGCAGCAGAGTATAGTGACAGACCCTCTGATTTCAGCTAGCTGAAAAGTGACACCCTGCTGAGGGCAGCATAGTATAGTGACAGACCCTCTGATGTCAGCTAGCTGAAAAGTGACACCCTGCTGAGGGCAGCATAGTATAGTGACAGACCCTCTGATGTCAGCTAGCTGAAAAGTGACACCCTGCTGAGGGCAGCAGAGTATAGTGACAGACCCTCTGATTTCAGCTAGCTGAAAAGTGACACCCTGCTGAGGGCAGCATAGTATAGTGACAGACCCTCTGATGTCAGCTAGCTGAAAAGTGACACCCTGCTGAGGGCAGCAGAGTATAGTGACAGACCCTCTGATTTCAGCAGGCTGTCACTTTTGAGCTAGCTGAATTCAGAGGGTCAGAGCAGCATTTACAGTGAGGGTTGGTTTGATTGATTAGAAATGGAAACGGAGCGGCCATAAACAGCCCCAACCTGACACAAGTTATGTTTTATAGGGCTTATGCACACAAACGTATTTTTCTTCTGTTTCCGTTCCATTTGTTTTACAGGTCTCTATGCAGAACCATTCCCTTTAACGGGGCTTGAAAAAACCGGAAATGACTCTGTGTGCATTCCATGTCCGTTCCGCAGAAAAACCAGAACATGTCGAAGGACAGGCACTGGTTCAATGGATCCGCAAAAAAACGGATGCAACACAGATGTCATCCATTTTTTTTGCGGATCCATTGAACCAGTGCCTGTCCTTCGACATGTTCCTGGTTTTTCATGCGGAACGGACATGAATGCACACAGAGTCATTTCCGGTTTTTTCAAGCCCCGTTAAAGGAATGGTTCTGCATAGAGACCTGTAAAACAAATGGAACGGAAACAGAAGAAAAATACGTTTGTGTGCATAAGCCCTATAAAACATACTTGTGTCAAGGTTGGGGCTGTTTATGGCCGCTCCGTTTCCATTTCTAATCAATCAAACCAACCCTCACTGTAATGCTGCTCTGACCCCTCTGAATTCAGCTAGCTCAAAAGTGACAGCCTGCTGAAATCAGAGGGTCTGTCACTATACTCTGCTGCCTCAGCAGGGTGTCACTTTTCAGCTAGCTGACATCAGAGGGTCTGTCACTATACTATGGCTGCCCTCAGCAGGGTGTCACTTTTCAGCTAGCTGAAATCAGAGGGTCTGTCACTATACTCTGCTGCCCTCAGCAGGGTTGTCACTTTTCAGCTAGCTGACATCAGAGGGTCTGTCACTATACTATGCTGCCCTCAGCAGGGTGTCACTTTTCAGCTAGCTGACATCAGAGGGTCTGTCACTATACTATGCTGCCCTCAGCAGGGTGTCACTTTTCAGCTAGCTGAAATCAGAGGGTCTGTCACTATACTCTGCTGCCCTCAGCAGGGTGTCACTTTCAGCTAGCTGACATCAGAGGGTCTGTCACTATACTATGCTGCCCTCAGCAGGGTGTCACTTTTCAGCTAGCTGACATCAGAGGGTCTGTCACTATGCTGCATGGGCAGGATTTCAATATCGTTGGCTATTCTTGGACGTCCGACTCCTGCACACCAACCAGACAGCTGTACGAACAGGCTGCGGCGCTCCTTGAGCGGTTCGGCCTCTTCCTAGGCTATGCATTGGTCGCAGCCCGTCCTATTCAAGTGAATACGGCTGATCTGCATTATCAAGCCCAGCCGATATCCAAGACCTGCACTGTGCGGAGGCCGCAGCCTCTGCAAACAGCTGGTCGGCATAGGGATGCCGGGTGTCGGATCCCAGCTGATCTTATATTGATGACCTGTTCTGATGATAGGCCATCAGTATGAAACCAGAGATCCCCTTTAAGCCCTGCCTCGGAAAAGGCTTAATAGATGTACTATGATGGCAGGCCTGGGGACTTTCACAAGGCCCCATTGCTATGGCAACCTATTGGGGGTCAGAGGGATTCCCCTACATCCCTAAGCGCTCAGATAAAGTCGCTATTGATTGGAGTTGTCTTTAGTGCCAACTGATGGTAGTCAGCTGTATTAAACAGCTGGACCCCCGCCACATATGGATACAACCCTTCAGGCAGTATGATATCTATGCATGGGAAGCGTTAAAGTTAGGTTTTGCAGTGGTGACCTGTAGGAGCTCAGTTTTCCTTTAGTCCACAGCATGTAGAAATAAAAGCTTTGCAGTCTTACAAATGCCATCAGTTGGCATACGTTTTGACAGATCCGGCAGGCAGTTACGGCAAAGAAACTGCTTGCCGGATCACTCTGCCGCAAGTGTGAAAGTAGCCTAAGTGCTCAGTAATCCCAGAAATGGAGCATGCAGCCCGACGGATCCCCTTATAGTGATATTTTATACACAATATACATGGCAAATCCTGCTATTGGAGATTGTATCAGATTCAACTTTTCATTTTCCAAAGGAGCTGTGAAAAATGAAAGGTGGAATCTGATTGGTTGCTATGGGCAACTAAGCCAGTTCTACTTTACATCAGTTTGATATATCTTTCCCAATGGGTCAATTCACTTGAATGATTTTCTCAGTGGACTATTGGAACATGCCAAGAAAATCACAGCATGCATCATCCTGATCCTAAAATCACTGCAAAAAATGCACCAAAATGATACGCAACTGACAATACTAGCTAATTCCTCAGGCCGATGTTAAAAGCTGAGAACTTTGCCAATATCCTCCAGTCAGGAACATATCGGAGCCCCTCGTGTATGGAATGTGCCACTTCATTTTGTTGGTAACATTCTTTAGCACCTGGTAGCTTCTGTGTCACATGGTCTGTTGTGGGTGCGGCTTCTGTGTCACATGGTCTGTTGTGGGTGCGGCTCGCAGCTTTATTCTACCTCACAGTGCACTAGTGATACCACTATGGAGGCATGTGAGAGTCTGGCTGTGAGCTGGTTTCTAGCACTGTTCAGACCCTATTCACACACCACAGGCAGTTGAGTGGTAGGACCCCATACATGCTGAGACACCGTGACGTGGTGCATGAGGGGCTCCGATATGTTCCTGACTAGAGGATATTGGCAAAGTTCTCATCTTTTAACATCGGACTGAGGAATTAGCTAGTATTGTTAGATGCGTATTATTTTGGTGCATTTTTTGCTGTGATTTTTGTATTTATATATTTTTTCATTTGCACATTGTATTATTTTGTGTAAGATGTCCTTGTGGTGCTTGTGGTCCGCCCTGGCATCCTCCATTGTACGCATTTTTTGCTAGGGATTGCCGTTCTGCGGACCACATGCGGAGGAATTGCTCCTCCGGTTTTAAACACGCTACAGTGTCTGGGTTTGGAGCATTTCCACCTATTTTTTTTTTTATCATCCTGATCCTACCACGGATTTCTCCTTCCATGTGTGGTCTATTCAAAATGTTTACAGCTTGTCCATGTTCACCATCTGGGACACAGATGAGTTTCTAGAGATGGGAATAATTTACTATAACAGAAGTTATATTACAGAAGTGTCTGCCACAGGATGTTGTGATGGGTTGAGCAGGTTCAAGAAGAGTCTGAATGCCTTTCTTGAATGTAAAAATGTAGGTTATGGGTACAATGCTGTGTTGTTCTGGGGTTTGATTCAGATTTTCAAATGTTTTTCTTCCTTAGCCCTAGCTCACGTATCAGGGATTGGTGAGTCATTCTGTATGTTTATATATGTGGAAATGCAGTCCACCACAAAAAGTGTCCAAATCAATCAGAAAAATGGTTTGACATAAAAGTTCTGTTAAAACGGTCACAAAATCATAAGCGCCTTTACCAAGTGGTGTCTGCTGTAAAGAAACAAACTAATGTCTAAAAAAAGGAAATAATATTTCTATATACACTGCATGGCCACGAGTATGTGGACAACTGTTTGTACATCCAGTTCCAAAATCATGGCCATTAGTATGGAGTTGGGTCCTTTTTGTGACTACAACGGCCTCCACTCTTCTGTGAAGGTTTTCCACAAGTTTTGTAATATAACTGTGGGGATTTGTGCCTGTTCCACCATAACATTTGTGAAGTCAGATTGGATGAGAAGGCCTGGTTTGCAATCTGCATTCCAGGATCAACAGTGTTTGAAAGCCACGCCAAACCCCTCAAACCACGTCTTTATGGACCTCTCTTTATGCAGAGGGGCACAGTTATGCTGGAACAACGAGGGACCTTTCCCAAACGTGTCTAAAGTTGGTCTTCACTGGAATACCTTTCTATCTCCTCTACCAGCTTTTTCAGATACTGCACATTTGGTTAGGGTAGAGATCTCCAGCATCCATCCAACCCATCAACGCATCAGACAACCAGACAGTTGTGAATTCACAACTCTAGTTGCTACTTGGCATTGCAGATGTGATCTTAGGTTTCAACTATAACATACGCCAGTTTCTGCCATAAGTTATAGTAATCTGGCAGACTTTGGACAAGTGGCGAGAAGCCTAAAAAGTAGCAAATTATGCTGTATGCCATGTGTGACTTTGTACACCACGATAGTGGAGTAATAACTTTACTAAATGTTCCTCACCCCTGATGCATAGTTCTTGTTGAGATGTCCCTTCCAGAGGGCAGTTTAGAGGATAGGTGACTTTTATGCCCCAAACACTTGATGACCTCACTTTGTGAGTTTGCACAGTCAACTGCTTTGTGGCTAAGCTGTCTCATATACGCATACACTTGTACTTAACAGTAGTAGCACTTACAGTTGACCAGGAAAGATCCAACAGAACATTAATTTTATAAACTAACTTCTGGCAAAGGTACCATCCTATGACAGTGACATTCAAAGTCACTAAACTCTCAGTATGACCATACTACTTTCCAGTGTTGTCTATAGAGATTGGATGTCTGGGTGCTTGATTTATGCACCAGTGGGAGCGTCTGAAACACCTGAACACAATAATTAGGAGGGATGTCCACTCACTTTTGGCCACATAGTGTACATGATCTGGCTCTGCATCACAGGATCCCCCAAAAAGTTATATTACTAGGGTTAGGCAATGCTTTTTTTTTTTAAATAAAAGATATTTCATAATACTCTGCACTAAATCTGAAGGACACTGCAGGGAAGGGCCTGTATAAAAACAGCATTGTCCTTAACTAAGAATAATAGAGGTAGCTCCAAAAATCAGATTTAATCAGAAAGGTAAGCAGATATGAGTATGACCTTTGGATGTAACAGTGAGTAAATCATTAGTAACCGTGTCAGGGTTGTCTCAGGGTAATGACAAGAGCAGAAACCGTACTGTGTAGAATCAGTTAGGGATTTATAAAAAAAAAATAAAAAAAAGATTTATCAGAATAAGGCTACTTTCACACTAGCGTTCGCTGGTCCGCTCGTGAGCTCCGTTTGAAGGAGCTCACGAGCGGACCCGAACGCAGCCGTCCAGCCCTGATGCAGTCTGAATGGAGCGGATCCGCTCAGACTGCATCAGTCTGGCGGCGTTCAGCCTCCGCTCCGCTCGCCTCCGCACGGACAGGCGGACAGCTGAACGCTGCTTGCAGCGTTCGGGTTGTCCGCCTGGCCGTGCGGAGGCGTGCGGATCCGTGCGGATCCGTCCAGACTTACAATGTAAGTCAATGGGGACGGATCCGTTTAAAGATGTCACCCTGTGGCTCAATCTTCAGGCGGATCCGTCCCCCATTGACTTTACATTGAAAGTCTGGACGGATCCGTCCGAGGCTATTTTCACACTTAGCTTTTATATGCTAAAATAATGCAGACGGATCCGTTCTGAACGGAGCCTCCGTCTGCATTATTATGAGCGGATCCGTTCAGAACGGATCCGCCCGAACGCTAGTGGTGAAAGTAGCCTAAGGCTACATTCACACGACCGTATGAATGAGTCCACATCCATTCTGCAATTTTGCAGAACGGGTGCAAACCCATTCATTTCTATGGGTCTGGCAAAAGATGCAGACAGCACACAGTTTGCTGTCCGCATCCGTTTCTCTGTGCCGCGGCCACCGCAAAAGATTAGAACACCACGTTTGTGTGGATGTAGCCTAATGCAAAGAAAACTGGATGAATGTTCAAAGCAGTCATCAAATAACTGTTCTAACGGAGCACTATAAAAATGAAAGCTTGAATCTGATTGGTTGCTTTTGGCAAATTTATGCATTTGATTTGATAAATCTCCCCCTTTGTTCTGTGGGTTAATTAAAAGAGAATTGAGATTTGGTGAGGATTTGATCATACGAGCAAGTTTTCCATGCGGGTGCAATGTGTGATGTGGACCGCATACCATCCGCACTGAATCCTGACCCATTCATTCAATGGGTCTGTACACATGAGCATTATTTTTCATGACTCAGTCTGCGTTACATGAGACTGAAACAAAAGAATAGTAAAAAAAATGTAAAATAGAGAATATTAACCACCTCCGGACCGCCTAACGCAGATGTGCGGTCCGGAGGTGGCAGCCCTGCGCAGAGTCACGCATATATGCGTCACCCTCGCTAGGGCCGGGATTTCCTGTGAACGCGCGCACACACAGGCTGCGCGCTCACAGGAACGGAAGGTAAGCGAGTGGATCTCCAGCCTGCCAGCGGCGATCGCTCGCTGGCAGGCTGGAGATCCGAATTTTTTAACCCCTAACAGGTATATTAGACGCTGTTTTGAAAACAGCGTCTAATATACCTCCTACCTGGTCCTCTGGTGGTCCCTTTTGTTAGGATCGACCACCAGAGACACAGGTAGGTCAGTAAAGTCGCACCAAACACTACACTACACCCCCCCCCCCCCGTCACTTATTAACCCTTTATGAACCCATGATCACCCCATATAAACTCCCTGATCACCCCCCCTGTCATTGATCACCCCCCTGTCATTGATCACCCCCCTGTCAGGCTCCGTTCAGACGTCCGTATGATTTTTATGGATCCACGGATACATGGATCGGATCCGCAAAACACATGCGGATGTCTGAATGGAGCCTACAGGGGGGTGATCAATGACAGGCGGGTGATCACCCATATACACTCCCTGATCACCCCTGTCATTGATCACCCCCCTGTAAGGCTCCATTCAGGACGGCCGCATGATTTTTACGGATCCATGGATACATGGATCGGATCCGCAAACACATGCGGACGTCTGAATGGAGCCTTACAGGGGGTGATCAATGACAGAGCGGGTGATCACCCATATACACTCCCTGATCACCCCCCTGTCATTGATCACCCCCCTGTAAGGCTCCATTCAGACCGTCCGCATGTGTTTTGCGGATCCGATCCATGTATCCATGGATCCGTAAAAATCATACGGACGCTGAATGGAGCCTTACGGGGGGGGGGGGGGGGGGGGTGATCAGTGACAGGGGGGTGATCACCCCCTGTCATTGATCACCCCCTGTAAGCTCCATTCAGACATCCGCATGTGTTTTTGTGGATCCGATCCATGGATCCGTAAAAATCATGCGGACGTCTGAATGGAGCCTTACAGGGGGGGTGATCAGTGACAGGGGGGTGATCACCCCCTGTCATTGATCACCCCCTGTAAGGCTCCATTCAGACGTCCGCATGTGTTTTGTGGATCCGATCCATGTATCCATGGATCCGTAAAAATCATACGGACGTCTGAATAGAGCCTTACAGGGGGGTGATCAATGACAGGGGGGTGATCAGGGAGTCTATATGGGTGATCACCCCCTGTCATTGATCACCCCCCTGTCATTGATCACCCCCCTGTAAGGCTCCATTCAGACGTCCGCATGTGTTTTGCGGAATCCTATCCATGGATCCGTAAAATTATACGGACGTCTGAATGGAGCCTTACCAGGGGGGTGATCAATGACAGGGGGGTGATCAGGGAGTCTATATGGGTGATCACCCCCCTGTCATTGATCACCCCCCTGTCATTGATCACCCCCCTGGTAAGGCTCCATTCAGACCATTTTTTTGGCACAAGTTAGCGGAAATTTTTGTTGTTTTTGTTTTTTTCTTACTAAGTCTCATATTCCACTAACTTGTGTCAAAAATAAAATCTCACATGAATCTCACCATACCCCTCACGGAATCCAAATGCGTAAACATTTTTAGACATTTATATTCCAGACTTCTTCTCACGCTTTAGGGCCCCTAAAAAGCCAGGGCAGTATAAATACCCCACATGTGACCCCATTTCGGAAAGAAGACACCCCAAGGTATTCCGTGAGGGGCATATTGAGTCCATGAAAGATTGAAATTTTTGTCCTAAGTTAGCGGAAAGTGAGACTTTGTGAGAAAAAAAACAAAAAAAAATCAATATCCGCTAACTTATGCAAAAAAATAATAAATTTCTAGGAACTCGCCAGGCCCCTTATTGAATACCTTGGGGTGTCTTCTTTCCAAAGTGGGGTCACATGTGGGGTATTTATACTGCCCTGGCTTTTTAGGGGCCCGAAAGTGTGAGAAGAAGTCTGGGATACAAATGTCTAAAAATGCCTTCCTAAAAGGAATTTGGGCCCCTTTGCGCATCTAGGCTGCAAAAAAGTGTCACACATGTGGTATCGCCGTACTCAGGAGAAGTTGGGCAATGTGTTTTGGGGTGTCATTTTACATATACCCATGCTGGGTGAGAAAAATATCTTGGTCAAATGCCAACTTTGTATAAAAAAATTGGGAAAAGTTGTCTTTTGCCAAGATATTTCTCTCACCCAGCATGGGTATATGTAAAATGACACCCAAAACACATTCCCCAACTTCTCCTGAGTACAGCGATACCAGATGTGTGACACTTTTTTGCAGCCAAGGTGGGCAAAGGGGCACATATTCCAAAGTGCACCTTTCGGATTTCGCAGGCCATTTTTACACATTTCGATTGCAAGGTAATTCTTACACATTGGGCCCCTAAATTGCCAGGGCAGTATAACTACGCCACAAGTGACCCCATTTTGGAAAGAAGACACCCCAAGGTATTCCGTGAGGGGCACGGCGAGTTCCTAGAATTTTTTATTTTTTGTCACAAGTTAGCGGAAAATGATGATTTTTCTTTTTTTTTTCTTTTTTCCTTACAAAGTCTCATATTCCACTAACTTGCGACAAAAATAAAAAATTCTAGGAACTCGCCGTGCCCCTCACGAATACCTTGGGGTGTCTTCTTCCAAAATGGGGTCACTTGTGGCGTAGTTATACTGCCCTGGCATTTTAGGGGCCCAAATGTGTAAGAAGTACCTTGCAATCAAAATGTGTAAAAATGGCCTGCGAAATCCGAAAGGTGCACTTTGGAATATAGTGCCCCTTTGCCCACCTTGGCTGCAAAAAAGTGTCACACATCTGGTATCGCCGTACTCAGGAGAAGTTGGGGAATGTGTTTTGGGGTGTCATTTTACATATACCCATGCTGGGTGAGAAAAATATCTGGTCAAATGCCAACTTTGTATAAAAAAATTGGAAAAGTTGTCTTTTTGCCAAGATATTTCTCTCACCCAGCATGGGTATATGTAAAATGACACCCCAAAACACATTCCCCAACTTCTCCTGAGTACGGCGATACCAGATGTGTGACACTTTTTTGCAGCCTAGGTGGGCAAAGGGGCACATATTCCAAAGTGCACCTTTCGGATTTCACCGGTCATTTTTACACATTTCGATTGCAAAGTTCTTCTCACACATTTGGGCCCCTAAATTGCCAGGGCAGTATAACTACCCCACAAGTGACCCCATTTTGGAAAGAAGACACCCCAAGGTATTCCGTGAGGGGCATGGCGAGTTCCTAGAATTTTTTATTTTTTGTCGCAAGTTAGTGGAATATAGACTTTGTAAGAAAAAAATAAAAATAAAAATCATCATCATTTTCCGCTAACTTGTGACAAAAAATAAAAAGTTCTATGAACTCACTATGCCCATCAGCGAATACCCTTAGGGTGTCTACTTTCCGAAATGGGGTCATTTGTGGGGTTTTTCTACTGTCTGGGCATTGTAGAACCTCAGGAATCATGACAGGTGCTCAGAAAGTCAGAGCTGCTTCAAAAAGCGGAAATTCACATTTTTGTACCATAGTTTGTAAACGCTATAACTTTTACCCAAACCATTTTTTTTTTGCCCAAACATTTTTTTTTTATCAAAGACATGTAGAACTATAAATTTAGCGAAAATTTATATATGGATGTCGATTTTTTTGCAAAATTTTTACAGCTGAAAGTGAAAAAAAAAAAAAAAAATGGGTCATTTTTTGCAAAAAAAATCGTTACATTTCGATTAATAACAAAAAAAGTAAAATGTCAGCAGCAATAAAATACCACCAAATGAAAGCTCTATTAGTGAGAAGAAAAGGAGGTAAAATTCTTTGGGTGGTAAGTTGCATGACCGAGCGATAAACGGTGAAAGTAGTGTAGTGCCGAAGTGTAAAAAGTGCTCTGGTCATGAAGGGGGTTTCAGCTAGCGGGGGTTGAAGTGGTTAATAAGGTTTGCTATCAGAGACATGAACTGTCTCTTTTTTACAGGGCCGGACTGGACTAAGTGCTCATGCACACAATGTATTTTCTTTTCGTGTCCATTTCGCTTTTTTTTTTTTTTTTTTTTGCGGACCGTATGCGGAACCATTCATTTCAATGAGTCCTCAAAAAACAGAACGGAAGTTACTCAGTGTGCATTCCATTTCTGTATGTCCGTATTTCCATTCCGCAAAAAATAGAACATGTCCTATTATTGTCCGCATTACGGACAAGGATAGGACTGTTCTATTAGGGGCCAGCTGTTCCGTTCTGCAAATTGCAGATTGCACACGGACTTCATCCGTATTTTTTGCTGATTCGTTTTTTGCGGACCGCAAAATACATACGGCCGTGTGCATGATGAGCCTTGGCACCCAAACCCCACATACAATATCACCCCACCATCACAACCCTTATTACTAAAAAATACTTTATCATACTCCTCACTACTCAAACCTCACCCCCTAAATTAATTCATCCCCTAAATTTGAAAAAATAAAAATAAATAAAAACTGTTCTCAGACCCTTCTATTTACCTCCCGTACAAACACCACACTACCTACATGTATACACTAGATAGGCACAATACATACACACTACTTATACCACTAGCAAGCATCCCACAGCTCTCCATGTCGCAAGGCACCCTCACACCACTAACCATAAAAACTGCTTCCCATGCTGCCCTCTTGTTCTCACCTACTGCTTCCCATGCCCCCATTCTCACATGCTGCTCCCCATTGCCCCCTCTTCTCATACATTGCTCCTTTTCACATACTACTCCCAATGATGACCACTCTTTCTCACACACTACTCCACAAGTCCACCCTTTTCACATACTGTACCCATGGTGATCTTCCCTTCTCACATACTACTCCCATGGTGACCCCTCTTTACTTACACAGTTGGTCTCTATGATAACCTCTTCCTTCATCTTCTTCCAAGCCGTATCGTTCTCCTCCATCGTGCTGCTATGTGGCTAAGATGTTAACAGAGATCATACAGTCACTGTAGTTTAGTTTTTATCGCATGTTATTCTAGTGTGGCTCTTTGCAAATTTTTGGGGGGATTTGTTCTCTAAATGCAACTTCTTGTTTTATGTAGGAAAAAATTGCACATTATGAATAAAGTATTGGTTGGAGCAGAGACTGACTTAGGACATGATAGCCCTCCAGGTTTTGTTCTCCATTCAGCGCCATCAGGTATTGCAAAATTGACAAACGCTGCAATAAAACATATGATCAAGCTTAGATATTTGTGTATACCTTGAAGCGTGGACTCAGCATTGCACAATGTTTAGATACATAGCACAATAGAGGTTTGGATAGGTAGAGGAACTGTAAATGAAAACAGTTGGGCACTGGAAAGCATAAAATAAAAAAAACACACCACAAAGCATGGTCAAACACATTTTAGTAGATTAATACCTAACAGAGTTCACAGTCCATGCCATGTTACTGTGTAGCTAAAAACATCTAACAAATCGTCACTGTACATTTCAACAATTATGCTAAAATCAATAGTACAGGTGAATATAACACACTTTGTAATATATCTTATGAGAGAAAAATGTCTCTTTCTCCCCCTCCGCTTCAACTAACGTTCGTTGCTGAATCCATCTTGACAAAGAAGACAGATTTCCAGCTCCCTGAAGGATCAGATGACATGCTACCTAATGAAGTCTATGGAGTGGGGACAAGGAGGGAGGAAATACAGAGAGATACACACAGACTTTTTATGTAAAAAATTGTAGAAAGTACAATGACATGAGACAATGTAGCAACATGTGGTTAAAACTGCATCAAAACCTGGCTATTACATGTGAAAC